>NC_136488.1:76943740-76996240 GCF_053919585.1 Euprymna scolopes | reverse complement strand
ATATATAGGTTACTAATATCATAAGTTAATAAATTTATTAGGAACTATGGAATTTTGGATGATTCACAAAATACAATGGCTTACCTTCCAACAGATACTCCTCTTAGCACATCCAAACATGTGTTTAAAAACCCGGCATTCTGAGTCATTCTCTTTCATCATATCACCTGAAGATCTTGAAACTATTCGCAGTCGCTTGAAAAAACCTTCCCTCTGCAAGCACAGGGATGGCTCTTAGGTTTGAACTTAATCAATCTATAGCTTACATCATCCGTATCGCTATTTTAGACATATAGAGTTCCGTTCATTTTTTCTTGTTCTTTTTTTAATACTATATCGCTATTTTTTAAACGCACTATCTCCCATTTTATTTAAAACGTATCGTCTCCCATTTCACTCGATTTTGGGAATAAAAACGGAAATCCCTCGATCCAGTATGTGAAGTGTGAAACCGGTCAGCTAGGTTCCCCCCATGATTTTTTTTTAATTCCCCACATTTAATCAACAGCATCAAAACGGATCTTCCTGTCATGATTGCAATAATGATATTTTGTACTCCTCATAACATCCTTAAATATATATATACATAAATATATATATATATATATATATATATATATACTATTTATTTGTTTACAGAAAAAGTTATATGTTTCTACACAGTCATGAGCATGTTTCTTACAGCTAGCTACTAGTTACCAGATACCTAGTCAATCGAGATACTTTTACAAAAGCAAAGTTTGTAATGAAAATTATCATGTTCTTTTCGTCATAGGGAGTTATATTCAGGGAGTTCCGTCAGATATTGTGAAAACAAAAACACTTGGTTGCATGTAAATAAGACCCAATAAGGATGTGGATTTGAGTCTGTGTTGAGGTATATACAAGGATGAATATGGGTTAAGGGATGGTATTCGTCTGCAAGAGTGACGATTTTTGTATAAGTTAGACGCTTTAAAAGGTATCTAGTTACTAGTAGCTAGCAGACCGAAACATGCTCGCGACTGTGTAGCAACATATTACTGCTTATGTAAAAATAGGCAAAGATTATACCCTGCCCTACTTCGAAATTGAGCACTCTTGTATCAACTTTGTTACACTTCATTGGTTACTTCACCTCTGGAAAACAATAACCTCAGATTAATATCGAGTGAGAACGTAGAGATTTATTTTAATATATATATATATATATATATATATATATATATATATATATTTTATATGCACACAATATAATTTTTTTCTCTTTCTTTTAATAGTTATTCGTTTTTTATTAGATTTTTGTTAACACATGAATCACAGCTGGTGCTCAACTTCAAAGAAAATAGGTGCTTATATGTCTACTTTTGTTTCGTACAAGTTCAGCATCATTTTTAAGTAATTAATTGGGAGTTCCCATTTTATATTACCGAAGTTGTCCTGCTACGTATTTGATATTCAAAACATATGGTGCCCTACACAGAATGTTTTTCATTTTAATTTGTGCTTGTTTTATCGATTTTATGGCGTTTAACACTCTTAAGACGAGTCATATTTTATAGTACAGAATTCTCCCGTTATATATGGAATATCCAAAGCATATGGCGTCCTAATCGCATATCTTTGTGAATTTGAATGTGCCCTTGTTGAAGCACGCCTTGCTATTTTCTAGCCTGCATCGTAAGACAAGTTTTTTATGTGTTTTTTTTTATCAAGTTGTATAAACTTTACCAAGACCATTTGATGGCCCGTTTACTTTGCTTTATTATCGTTCGGGGTGTTATGTGTTTTTTTTAAAGATTTTCAATTTATTATATTCATGTGTGTATTAGGACAATTTATTTCTTGCTTTGATTTCTTCATGATTTCAAATACTTATTAATTGTGTTTGGTTTAAATGTGTGTTCCTCTGCAGTATATCAGATGTTCCAGGTGTTTCTTAATACAGTATTCACAATTTTAGAAAAAGCGTCAATGCTTCAAGTTCAGATTTTTTGTAATCAGATTTTTATTAATGGAATTTTGTTTGGTTGATTTGAGTTAGGATGTATCTAGTAATTTCTGATTATTTACTGAATAATCTGGTAACTTTGCAAACAGAAATGTTTATATTGTAGGTTTATTATGGCTTCATATATTTAATCATGCTGCTTCGCTTTGTTATTTTCGATCAGACAAGTGTTTTATCTGTTTTTACTTTACCGAACATCATAAGGGTTTACAAAGAGAAATGTAAAAATAATAATATCAATATTTGGTATATCAGGAATACAATATGTACTTATTTGAGAATACTAGAATTAATGGTGAACTATAAGGCACACATTTTTGAATTCAAGAAACATTTGGTTTGTATATTTATTGTGTAGTCTTTATTTATGCACTTTTTTCTAAATATGTCAATCACGTTTACACACACACACACACACATATATATATATATATATATATATATATATACAGAGAGAGAGAGAGAGAGAGAGAGAGAGCGTAAGAAAGAGAAAGAAAGAAGGGAAAGGAAACCAACCAACTTATATGTTAATCATCGTTCCGTCTTTATTTCGAGACTTCCAACGGACATATTTATTCCAAAAAGAATATAGATTGGATCATATCTTTTTAAATTTATTAGCGGCCAAATAACTTTATGAAAAACTTATCTGACTCCTTTTTGCAACGCTATGCATCCCGTTTTTCTTTAGATTTCCAAAGACTTATTCCATTTCTGAAATGAGAATAATCTCATACATTCAATCAGATTAAAAATATAGTTTCAAATATGTGTACTACAGTTGTGTATTCTTCATTTCATTCATCCAGAGGTCGGTTTGAAAAACAAAAACGAAACGTTAATGAACACATAACTTGGTTTTTTCCTTTTTATTTCGCTATTTCATCGGAATACTATTTCCATACATTACATCATATATATTTTGTCAGAATAGAATTTCCATTATTTTATTATATATATATATATATATATATATATAATAAAATAATGGAAATTCTATTCTGACAAAATATATATGATGTAATGTATGGAAATAGTATTCCGATGAAATAGCGAAATAAAAAGGAAAAAACCAAGTTATGTGTTCATTAACGTTTCGTTTTTGTTATATATATATATATATATATATATTGAGTAAGATGATAGTTAATTTATAATGAAAATCAAAATTAAAAATCTGTTTCATAAGAAAGAAGAAACAAAATCAATAAATTGTACGATCATTTCTGAAACGATGTTTTTATTGTGATAGACAGTGAGTCTTGGACAATAATTTTATGATAGTGTTTTTTTAAAACAAACTGTCCTCATCAGTAAAAATATTCGGTGTATTTTTTTTGTTTTGTTTTTTGTATTCATAAAGTACATTTACCAAATGAATGCATCGGCGATGATACGTGTGACTATTAGGAGACGAACACTTAAAAGATACATCGGCCTTACTTAAAAAAAAATGCTATGTTTATTTTTGGTGTCTTTAAAAAAAAACAAAAAAAACACCGAATATTTTTTCTGAGGAGTCAGAGACGACGAAACACGTGCCAGTATATAATTATATTAAAAAAACTATATATAGCTATGTATATATATATATATATATATATATATATATATATATATATATATATACTAACCTGGTAAATATGTCAGTATACCATGAGTTGGATGCTATATAAGGATTCGACAGTTGAGCCAGATAATTCTGATCCAGTTTCGATATTCACACGATTCTTAACTGCATGTAAAACAACAAAATGTAAGTTTGAAACTAATCTTAATATAGTAGCAGTATAGATGATATGTCCAATGAATTAATTCTTACTCTTTTTGGTTGTATGAACGGAACTGAAAGCTTGAAAAAATGTTCATTAATAATTTTACAATTCGGATTTGAACTGATAGTTTGATCGTATAATACCGACATTGTTACATAGCAAATTGTAAAGTTTTATGAGAGGTACACATTTAATACATTTTAACTCCTTTAAATATATGCTAATAGCTGACCATATAAATACATTTAAGCAATATTGCCTACAATTTGGAATCGTTATAATTTCGATATTTTCTATCACACGATAATTTTGGTCGTTATCTCGCATCTGTAAAAGCTCAATTAGCTTCATATTATTCTCGCCGAATCAATAATACTTCCATCATGCATGAGGATGCTGAAAATCATCATTGATGATGAGGCAGAATAATAAATTAGCAAAAGCCCCTTTTCAAGCAATGCAATTTTGTCTGATAATATTGAGAAGCGTGTAATATTTGAAATTCAAAATAGTTTGGTTTGCGTTCAAATGAATCCGCTGACATCAGTAATTATACACATTCAATTCTTATTTATACGTGTTATCGATAACAATGTCATAATTAATTAATCCCTTTCTTGCAAATAGATACAAACTACAAAAGGTCAAGATATAATTGATACAATCATCATATGCAAAAAAAATCTGATTTATGTATGTACCGAGGGAAACAATAGCTGGTTTTGAAACAGGTTTCAAACCTTTAGTTTAAAATAAAAATCCTAACACAGTGCGAGCTCATTTATTCGTGTACACAGAAAATTCTTAGATAAAATGCTAGCACAACATAAACTAAAAGACGCGATTAATCAATAGATAACATTTGTGAATTTAATAGAAATTTGAAGTACAGAATTTGTGAGTTGTTATGACATGATATGAGGATTCAGTATGTTTGTTTGCTATTTAACACGGAAGTAAAAGTGAGGAATATTTTCCTTCAATCAGCATTGATTAATTTGATTGGATTCGTAAACTGTCCCCAGATTTATCAGTAAAAATATGGTTTCAAATTGAAGTACGCGTGGCGATCATTAAACGCATTTTGGATTTCTATTATGAAACAGAATCCAATTTTGAGTAAGAATCCATTAAAATCCTATAGCGATACTCAACTTCATACCTATGTCAATTGGGATACTCTCACGTAAACAGTATTAAAAATTAAAACAAAGCGTAAAAGACTTAAAATATTGAAGATAAATTAAGGGTTCCTTATTGCAGCGCTATTGAAGGAGAACCAGTCACAACTGTCCCACTGACATTCGCCATTATTAATTTAAACAGATATTGATCACAGGGCATGTAGATTTATATGAATAAAAAATGCTTGCATAATCTTCTTTGCTATGTATTTTCTTGAACACGGGCTTTTTGAGTAGAAGATGTTTATATTGTTGAGCGATGTATCGCGCAAAAAATATGTAGTGGCATCATGTGAAATAAGTTAGCAACCACTATATTAAACTTTAATATGTTCTCTGCGTATAGATTTTGGCTATTTTCCTTTTACAGTTTAATTGATTTTTTGGTTGTATAAAGTTTAGGATTGGAATTTTCTCATCCAGGCATAATCTCAACGGATCGTCTAAATTCTTGGATGTACGGATTTTTCGTATTCTTTTCCAGTAATCGGCGAACGGACACAAACTTTGAGTTGCAAGTAGCGATTTGCTTGTTCTGTTTCTTTTTTTTTTTTTTTTTTTTTGGCATTTTATTGAATGATTGAATGAGTTTATGGTGTCCTAATATTTGGCTTTAACATATAGGGAGGGTGGGCATACTCACGTAATATTTCTTGTTATATGAGTTTTCTTTTGCAAATATTGTAGCCTGATAAACGATTCTTTTGCTTAAGCAACTTTTTGTAGTGGTAAATGTGCGTGTGTTCTACGGTTATACATTTGTTTTCATTTGTTTTTATTTCTACTAAGGTGATTACTCATTAGGTTTAGGTTATTACTATTTCTAATTAGTACTTTTTATATCGAACGCCTTTATATTATTGATTATTGGTTCCCGGCGTTGTTTGGGTGTTTGGAGGTGTGTGTCGAGCAAAAAAAAATAACAGACAAAAAATGGTAGTAGGTACGCAGGCTCGAACCAGTGACGCGAAAGCGGAAAAGAAAGTGAAATAAAATCTGACTCCTTGCCGCTACTCCATGACGCGACCGAAGGCTAAGTTAAATGTTAATGTAAAAATTAGGCAAAGTCAATTCAACCGAAAAAATGGCTAAAAAAATCGACCCTTCCTTGTAGAAAACTGCCCAGTTTAAGGTGAAGGACTTAATGTGTTTGGCTAATTTTTCGGTATTTGTCGTCTGAGACGTCGCGCTGGAACTGACACCGATCTTGTGAAAATCTGTCCCCTCAGTTGAAAGTTTTAGACATACATACATACATGCATACATACATTTAAACAGACAGGTGAAATTTATATATATATATATATATATATATATATATATATATATATATATATTATATTTTAACCCCAAACAAGCCACATTGCCACTTTGGCATAGAGGGCTACTATCAGGGACATAAGCTAC
The DNA here is from genome assembly GCF_053919585.1 of Euprymna scolopes. NCBI lineage: Eukaryota > Metazoa > Mollusca > Cephalopoda > Sepiida > Sepiolidae > Euprymna > Euprymna scolopes. The sequence goes on along the minus strand of NC_136488.1, from coordinate 76,989,884 downwards.
TGGGGTATCTTGTAGGGAATTGAGCAGTAAGATATCGGTTCACGTTACACTTGGACTTCTGCATATCAGTACAGTTTGAGAAGCAGGTAGCCAGAATGGAGTTCCAAAATCTAGCGGTTCTGGGTAAGGAACTACTGGAGTAGATAGCTCTCTTACATCTAGGGATCTCTATTTTCTATGGGTGGGATTTAGCTGCTTGTCAGCTTTGTCGAGGGTATTTACGTCGTGGGGGCACAAGTGTTTGCAGTTCATCAGAGCATTCACCATTAAAATACTTATAGAGCAGGAAGAGGGGTGCAGCATTTCATCGGTGGTACAGAGGCTGAAAAATAGATGACATTTCAGGACCTATCAGGTTGGAGACTCTCTTTTGTGACCTTGTCTATGAGCGAGAAACTAGTAGCAGATGCACCAGCCCAAATATGGCAACAATACTTAATACATGGGCGATTGGTAGCCTTATAGAGGTACAGAATACTTTCGGGCGTTAGTAGGTTTCTAGCACGGGAGAGAGAGACTACCTTCTTCAAAGCGGTCCTAGCAATGCTCTCAATGTAATGATTCCAACTCATGTTTCCTGTGAACGTTAAGCCGAGGAGTTTAAAAGAAGTACTTTCAGACGATGAATCTTTGTCCATTATAGATTACTGATTATATGTCTTATTTTCTTATTGTTGCATTGTTTGACACTTTTCTTACTAATTCTATTACAATTTTTGTACCATCGTTGGCTTTTAATATTTTGTTGTTACATGTTTTACGTATCACTTCTAAGTTTCTGTCGCCAGTGTCAGAGTGTTTTGAGTTAATTTCATCGGATATTTTGTTTAAGGGATTAGTTAGTATATTTTTGATAAGATTTAAATATTATTGAACGACATCGAGGTTAAGTGACTTTTTGTTATTTGCTGGCGTTGTTACGTATTATTATTTTAACCATTTTAAAGCAGTCGAAATCGATAACCATGTTGATATTTTGCTTGTGTGAACTGATCTAGGGTTGTTACTTTAACAGAACATTTACATGCTTAACCACATATAGTATATACTCCTAAATAAAAATTGCATGAGCATAAGACATGCTCATCTGATAAGGGTGATATGAGCCTTGTTGGTCAGCGTGATTTAATTAGTAAACATAATGAATTATTTTATATTCTACCAAGGCTATGTAGGCTATGTTTCCGACAACTGCAATTACAATTTGCACAGAGATATTGTCTGATTTGCTGATTTTTACAAAATATTTGTTTTATTCTTTTTACAAAAGAGTCACCCATTATTAAGGAGCGAAAGCCATTCGAGCATAAGGTTTAATAGGTGTAAGCTAACCAATGGGGCGATATCGAAGTAATCGTTAGTATTGGATTTTTGGTCAAGTGGAATACTTAAGGGAGCGGCTCATCACGAATTTGTTTATCTTGGACTTGAAGACGATCATACTGTAGTAAGGTGGCAAAAACAAAATCAGAGAAACGGAAGAGAGTTCCACGGACGTTCACCAAATCTTCGTTTAGATTTAGACACAGAAAAAGAGTGGGGAAATCATTGATAGTGGTTTCAGACGATCATGGATTGAAGCTGAGATGAACACCTATGCTGTAAATAACGATAATCAAACGATATACTGTGGTAAAGAGGTTGCAAGGAAGAAAAAAGGGAATCCCCTACTAGGCTGCAGACTCTATTTGAGAACTCTTTTGAGTCAGGATAAGCTACATCTAACAGCCCTACCACAGAGGTTTCAACAATACTCCATCCTATGGCGTCCTTGGCTCTTATACAAGTAGAGAATTGCAACGATCTCATCATGTTTCCAGCGACGTTGGTAACAAATTTGATGTACGTGTTCCATTTTAGATCAAGAGTAAACGTCAGACACAGGATGCTTGTCAAAACACGGAACCTTCCTACGAAGAGATCAATTCATTTTACTTGATGCCAGACGGGGTAAAGAGCGGTGATGATTGAAAGATAGAAGCTTAGTTGTAGATGTATTAAAATAAACCAGCCACCTCTTTCCCAATTCACCACGTTCTCAAGATAAAAGGAGAAAGAATGAGAGAGAACTTGGCCATTTACTGCCTTTGAAGTGTTGCCATAGATGGTAGTGTCGTCAGCATATGTGTCTACGAATGATCTTAGGATGTGATTTGGAAGATGATTAGTGTCGATCAGGACGAGAGGTGGGTCCAGGGTGTATCTCTGAGGGACTTCAGCGTTAATACTGTAAGATTCTGATTTCTGCCCATCAACTATTATAAACCTATCGGAAAGGAATGGTATACAATTTGAGAAGATATTTCAGCTATGCCATAGCTAGAGATTTTGTGGAGTAAACTTTTATATAATACAATATCAGAAGTCTTTGGTATATCAGGAGCAATTGCCCAATAAACAAAGCACCAATCTAGATATTCGATAATTCTATTAGTTGTCCTGAAATTTTGCATTTTTATATTCACATGTTAATTAAATACATTAAGGACACCAATTCGATTGTAAGTAAAATGAGCGAGTGTTTATAAATTATTTTTAAATTAAAAATACTATGTCAGAATTAAAAATAATACGTCAGAATTAAAAATAATACGTCAGAATTAAAAATAATACGTCCGAATTAATGTGACGAACAAATATTGAATACTAAACGCTGACATTAAATAAGTATACCTATTAATGAAAGACCACGGTTTTGAGCAAAGTATTGGAATTCATGGACGGGAAGTAAGACACTAACTTCTTTGTGGAACGGGTGTCGTATTTGCAGCTATTTCTTATTCGATAATTCTATTAGTTGTCCTGAAATTTTGCATTTTTATATTCACATGTTAATTAAATACATTAAGGACACCAATTCGAATGTAAGTAAAACGAGCGAGTGTTTATAAATTATTTTTAAATTAAAAATACTATGTCAGAATTAAAAATAATACGTCAGAATTAAAAATAATACGTCCGAATTAATGTGACGAACAAATATTGAATGCTAAACGCTGACATTAAATAAGTATACCTATTAATGAAAGACCACGGTTTTGAGCAAAGTATTGGAATTCATGGACGGGAAGTAAGACACTAACTTCTTTGTGGAACGGGTGTCGTATTTGCAGCTATTTCTTAAGGTGTTTACATTTTTTTAACTATCTCCTAGAGTGACTGAAATCCAACTATTAACTTTAAAGCAAATAGATTATATCAAAATCGACACTTCTATCGTTAATTGAAAGAATTATAAAAGAAATCACAATGGTTAACATTTGTTTAATTGATTGAGGGCATGGGAAGGGGAATAATGATCTGATTCAAATTCACAAAGAAGTTAGCCGGCGACATGGTGCCGCTCCCTAGGACGCTGACGCACCACAACTGGGAGTGTGTGAGGACTCACACTAAGTATGACAACATTTGACTCTGACCTTGAAAAATAGTGTGCCACATCCCTAGGTCATAGACTATAATTATATAAGGTTTCCTCATAATCGGACCAGTGGTGTGGCTGTAGGAGAGTATATATACATAGGCTATTACAATAACCTTTCATCTTTACTTGAAGAATGGGGGCCACCTTTCCTAGGTGTGAGATCATCATCATTCCAAGCTTGGTCATTATCAGTCAAGTGGTATGGGCTATAGCAGAATTGTGTACACACACGCGCGCGCGCGAACGAAACTACTTTATATAGAGAGAAATTTGGTGGGCAAGATTTCCGGGTGGGGGAGTATCATCATGCCAGGTGTGGTCATCATGAGCTGTAGGAAAATTGTACACACAAACGCGCATACACATACACAACCACTACTATTTTATATATAGAGAGAAAGTCCGCACCCTCACTAGCTAGGGAACCATCATTATGCTAGGTGTGGTCATGATCGCTCCAGTGGTGTAGGCTGTAAAAAGAGTATATATATACATATGCTATGACCTTGACCATTGAATTTTACTTTGTGAAATGGTGTGAACCATCTTCACGTAGGGAACTATCATTATGCTCGGTTTGGTCATGATCGGTCCAGTGATGTGAGCTGGAGATGAGAGACACACATACACCCCCCACGAACTCTGCTACTTTATATATATATATATAGATATATAGATATATAGATAGATATATATATATATATAGAGAGAGAGAGATTAATGAGAAAAGTTTGTGTTTTGGGATGATCGTCTATCTCCTATTGTAATTGTAGTGATAGGGAAACATTGAGACAAGTTAATTATGTAGGAGGTTAATAGCTCGTTTGTATTAAACATTATTATATGAGGACGGTATGGATCCTCCGGATTTTTCCACACTTTGTTGTTATTTATTTATGTATATATTTATGTAGATATCAACTCGGTGAGTCGCTGGGATCGAATCCTGGTCTAAGCCACAACCAAATGTGACCCGACGAAGATATGCCGGTATATGACTTCCCAAGTGCCACATCCTAATCAATACAGCACCAAATGTAACCCGACTAAGAGTCCAAGGAGTGCTCAGTAGTACGAAAGGACAGTTCTATGTGGTTCCGATTTCGGAACACTCAAGAATGTAAGCAACTTGGCCGTGATCGTTTATACTATGATACAGTTTTGTGCGCGATTCTTGTTATTCATTTTTTCACAAGTTTTCAACAAGTAAAAGAAAAAAAAAGGCAAGCAAATGACAGTCTTCAGGAAAATAAGCGTGGCGCGCGCCACATGCTGTCTTTTTTTCTTTTTTGTTTTTTTTAGATCCGCGGACCACAATCTGTTTCCGGCGCTAGGGTAGGGACCCTTTTCGCTCGCTCTCTCCTGTAAAAAAATAAATCAAGTGGATTGATAGTTTACTAATAATTCCCCAAGTAGTTAAGTAATATCCGCCGATAAGTAATACCCCCACTTAGTTGAGTAATAAATATTCCAAGTGATAGTTAAGTAATAAATCCCCCCAAAATTGAAACAATAAGCAAGAACTTCAGACGTCAGTTCTTTTTCTTTAAGAATTATAATCTAAAATAAAACTCTTAACTGCAATGTTTAAATATTGTACATTGAAATAAAATGCAATTTTTTTTCAACAACGAAAATATTTACAGTTGAATGTAAAAATTACCGACCCCCCCCCAGAAAATCTATATGTGACGAACGATTTGTTTACTTTTTCTTTCTCTAGCCCCCTCTCTCTTTTAGAGTTCCAGTCGAATGATGATCAGTGAGAGCGGGATAAGAGGGCGCCATGGGGGAGGAGGTTTCGGCAGCTGAATGATAGTTCAAAGTAAGCCAAAATGTGCTCGTCTCGGTGTTTTTGGTATCGGGTACCGGCGTGGGTCTGGAGATACGTAATAATTCATTTTTAATCGACTGGTCACTGACATAACGTAATCATGCAATTTCCTAACGACAAGTTCGCAAGCCGAGCAAGTTCTTGTCTTCGTCTTCAGTCCTCCCAGCTTTTAGTGAACCCAAAATAATACGCAATACCATTCTTAGATTACATGGTTTGATTAGCGAAACAGTATTAGTATAAAAATTGTACTATCAATCTTAAAAGTTAGTTTTACTTGTTTTGGTTTGAGTCATTAACCAAACAAAAAAAGTCAGCAAAGCAATCAAAAATTGTCCGGAATTATTCTCATGATAAAAGCTTTAACTAAGTTATATTAAAACAGTAATTACGATAAAAACCAACCATCATAGGTAATTTGGTATATATCTATATATATATATAAAAATGGAAGGTCTGATTTATTAAAAATCGATAAACTAAAAATTTACAACCCCGTTTTCTGTGAAATTTTATAACATCTGTGTTTTTAAATATTAAAAAGTAAATATTACCTTATTAAAAAAACTTTTATTCGTCGGGGAAAATTTCCGATTTCAGCCGATTAGCGGAAATACTTCCGGTTTACCATTTTGAAATGATGAAAAATAACAATTCTTACCATAACACACTTTTTTTTAAAAATCGTTAAAATAGTAACACAGAAATTAATATTAAATACGATGTTGACTTTAGCACCCGTTTTTTATCATTGAAATAATAAAACAGAAATTAATATTACATAAAATAAAAATATATTTCGTAATGCGGAACTATTTTCGCCATTCATTTCCGGTAGAAATGAGCGGTCCACAAGTTGATGACTTCCGAATAACGATATTTCATTATCTGTTTATATAGATCGATAAGTATAAAAAAACATTTAAATGTTTAAATTTAAATTCATTGTGGCGATTCTTACGATAACATTATACTATTTTGAAATTACGAAAAACAACGATTCTGACTATACGTGCGTATAAAAAAAAACTTTTATTTTTACAATCGATAAAAGCGTAAAACACAAATTGATACATTTCAGAAATAAAGCATCAGTAAAAAAAATGTTGTTTTTTTTCGATACAATTTATTTTAACAAACTTCAAACTACACATTTTTTCTGAGATGTTTTTATGAATGCTTTTCCTTTATTACAGCCGTGGTACACATTAGCGTTGTGTTTAAACTAACAATTGTTGTTACATTTAAGAAATAAAGGATGAGTACAAAATTGTTTTTTTTTTTCGATAAAACTTATTTTGAGTATGTTTTACTGTAAACATAGATTAGAAAACGTTGTCAAAAACAAATATATAACAAGTAAATGTTATCAAAGGCAATATAAGTTACTTTTTTTTTTACCAAACTGGTTTTTATTATTCAGTTAGACAAACATGCAGTGTTTACCGATGCGTTAAAAAATTCAAAATGGCGCCCAACTCTCTTCAGAACACGGTACATTTGGGAAAATGAGTTAAAAATTAAAATTATACAAAATACTGTTAGAAACTAGCGCAATATATGTAAACGTGACATACGCTGACATATATTCGGCGGGGTTTTAACAGTATGTGGTATAGTTTTTTTATTTTTAACTCATTTTCCCAAACTTACCGGTTTTACCAGAGAGTTGGGCGCCACTTTGAATTTTCCAACACATCGGTAAACACTGGATTTTTCTCGAGCTGAATACACATTTTACATTAAATAAAAACACCAAAAAATGTCCAATTAAGTTGAAAATTTACTTATCGTACCTTTGATAACATTTATTTGTTATATATTTGTTTTTTGACAACTTTTTTGAATCTATGTGTACAATAATACTAACCCCTTATTATAACAAACTAGAAAGTACGCTTTTTCCCCCGAGTAGTTTTATATAAGAAATATGAATGTTTTCCTTTATTAAAACCGTGGTAGCGCTGTTCTTTAAACTAACACTTTATTTTTAAAAAAAGAAGTTATTTCTTTAGCTCCACCTCCACAATTTTTAACATGGGTGGGTATGCGTTGTTTATTCTGCAAGCCGTTCTTAACTTGGGGAGGATGGGGATATTTATTCCAAAAGCCGTTTTTACATGGGGAGGTTAGGGGTGTTTATTCTGAAAGCCATTCTTAACATGGGAATATTGAGGGTGTTTATTTCTAAAGCTGTTCTTAACATAGGGGAGATTGTCGGTTTTCATTCCAAAAGCCGTTCTTAATATTGGGAGGTTGGGGTGTTTATTCATGGCTTCCAGTGAATTATAGTGCATAACACAGGTCTTTATATCTCGAAAACTTCTTGCCTCTGCAAATTGTAAATATGCATTTCTGATTCAGCATCAGCGAAAACGTTTAAGAGTAGTAATTTCAAAACAAATCGTGGAGGGTTACCTGATGTAAAACAAAAAAAAACAAACACCGCGAAATTTACGTTCCTTAAAAGCGTAAAACAGAAATTGTTATATTTATGAAATACAGCATTAGTAAAGAATGTTGGTTTTAGTTTTGTTTTTTTCGATAAAACTTATTCTAACAAACTTGAAAGTACGCTTTTTTTTCGGAGTTCTTTTTATATGAGAAAATATGAATGCTTTTCCTTTATTAAAACCGTTGTAAACAATAGGGTTGTCCTTTAAACTAACAATTTATTTTAAAAAAAGGTAAATTTTTACTTTAGGGTCACCTCCACAATGTTTAACATGGGTGGTTAGGCGTTATTTATTCTGAAAGCCGTTCTTATTGGGAGATTGGGGGTGTTTATTCATAGCCGCGAGTGAATTATAGTGCATAGCACAGGTCTTTATATCTCGAAAATTGTAAAAAAGATTGCAAATTGTAAATAAAATTGTCTTATTCAGCATGGTCGAAAACGTTTAAAAGCAGTAATTTTAAAACAAATTGTGTAGGTGGACCGCAAAGGCAAGATAAGTTACTTTTCTACCTAACTGGATTTGTGTGTGTGTGTGTGTGTTTTTGTATTACTGTACACCTAGATTAAAAAAAGTTGCGAAAAACAGATGTATAACAAATATTATCAAAGGCAAAATAAGTTACCTTTCTATCAAACTGGCCTATCCAATCAGGTAGAAAAGTAACTTACCTTGCCTTAGATAACATTTGTCATATATTTATTTTTTGACAACTTTTTCGGATCTGTGCTCAGTAATACAAACCCGTTTGAGTTAATGTAACTTTTAGTCGACTCGAAAACCAGTGTTTATCAGTGTATTTGAAAAATACAATGGTGGCGGACACTGTTGATTACGTTGTTTTGGAAAATTAGTTAACACTAATAAACTATACAATGTACTGTCCGAAAACCACCAAATATGTCAGCCTATATCATGGTCACATATATTCGGCGGGTTCCTTACACTGTAATGTTTAGTTTTTTTTTTTTAATTTTTTTAATTATATTCCCAAACTTAACATATTCAACAGAGTCTACGACCATTTGTCTTTTTCAAATACATTGATACACACTGTGTGCTTTTCTGATCTGATTACACCTTTTACATTTAATACAAACAAAAACATTATCCCGTTATGTAGAAATTCAACTTACCTTACCTTTGCTTACAGTTATTTGTTTTTGGAGAACATTTCGAATCTGTGTATAGAACCCCCTCTTACCAAAATATTAATTGAAAAGTAAGATTTTTGATTACAAAAAAAAAAACACAAAAAATCGATTAACCATTCCAAAGTTCGGCTTCATCCATTAACTCCTGGTCGAGCCCAAGCCATGATTGATGGAAACTCCTAAGGATCCAGGTCAGATTCTGCAAGAGTCCCGTTTTTTCCCCATTGTTGTATTTATTTATTTTTTTATAATTTTGGAGTGAATTGCTGCACTAACAATATAAGAAACATGCATTTTCTCTTTTTATTAGATTGTTCCATTACACCACATTAGGCCACAGCAACGCGTGGCAGGGAACAGCAAGTATATATATATATATATATATATATATATATATATATATATATATATATATATATATACACTATATGTTTATATTTGTCGCTCGCATATCTATGACTGAGTATATTAAGAAGTTCGTTTTGATAAATTTTAAATAGGAAAAGTGATATTTTAATGTCAATGTAAGTGCGCCGAGCAACGCAACATTATATACATATGTAAATATATATATATATATATATATATATATATATATATATATATATATGCATATGTATATACATATATATGTATATACAACCATACATGTATATAACTCAGAATTACCATTTATGTACATATATCAATTGCTTATTATGCATGATATATATATATATATATATATATATATATATATATATATATATATATATATATATATATATATATATATATATATATAAATGTAACTCTTGGGTCGTTCGCAATTAATTGTCTAAAAAAACACTGGACGGAGGGCTTCCACGTTTTGATATAATATGTTTACTATATATATATGTGTGTTTTTATATATTTCTTTTTAATTATACTTAATTTTTCTATGATACATAGGTGGGTTTCTTTGAATAGATGGGACATTTTTTTTATTTAGGGCCAATTATTTATTACCGCTTCCTGTCACGTGGCCAGTGTTTCTAATTTAGCGGGTTTCCTGCTAGATCTGGAGATTTTGTTTGCAATCTAACGGGAAATTCTAGATAATCTGAAGATATTTCGCACCCACACACCCGCAAGCGCTTGAAAATACTTTAAAACATAAAATAAATTCATTCATGTAAGTAAAAAAAAAGTAGCATTTATTGCCTTTGGTAACAATTATTTATTGATTATTTGTTTTGTTTTTCACCTTTTTTTCGGCTAACCATTCTTAAATCTCGCTATAAAATCGATTTTTCCAAGTACATTATAGGTGGGGGGTAGGCATTCCAACATTCGAAGTTTAGTTTAAAATACGAAATTTAGAAGTATTTAGTCGAAAATTGTAAAAAGCAAGAAACAACAGCAAAAAAAAATTATATCAATACAGTAGAATTTAATTATCTACCAACCTAAATACTTTTAACATGCTAAAACAAAGTTTGTTTGTTTTTTTATTTTTCTAATTTCAAAATATACTGCTTCATTATTGTGATGTTTAATTTGCAGTATATTTCAATTCAACTTTTATTATAAAAAGTTTAAGTTTATGATTTATTTCCTGCAAAAAAAAATACCCTCTCTGAAAAAACAGGTAAAACTAGCTGATAAAATACGGGAGCTAACCGCTTCAATATAATTCCAGTAAAATATAGTGAGAAAACACGGAACATTTAATATATTGGATATACTATATATATAATTTTTTCCTGGTAGGAAGTTAAAATAGGGAGTATTTGGGGGGGGGAATGAGCAATTTTTGATAATTTCAGATGATACAAGTTAAAAATCTAGCGATTTTCTGGACATTTCTTTCTCCTGTCTCGCGGGTTTTTTTTTAAATCTCAGTTGCCAACACTGCATCACTAAAAAAAAACACTACAGGCTTAATCTAAACAGAATGTGTTTACAGTATCGATAAATTTTCAATTTTCACATGATTATTGATAAATTAACCGCACGTGGTCGCTTTCCTATTAAATATTCATCGAAAAATGTTAGGTACAGATAAAATGAATGCCGACGCTCAAAGTGTATAAACATTTTGACCCCTCCCTTTACTTAAAAATTCACCAAAAATAAGGAAATTAACCAATTTTAATATAAATTGCAGTATTTATCAAATATTGATCGCAGAATATCATGAACTAATTATTTTTACTTAACTCTTAGTAAAAATACTTTAAAACATAAAATAAACTCATTCATGTAAGTAAAAAAAGTAGCATTTATTACCTTTGGTAACAATTATTTATTCATTATATGTTTTGTTTTTCACCTTTTTTTCTAAAATCTCGCTATAAAATGGATTTTTCCAAGTACATTTTAGGTGGGGGGCATTCCAACCTCCGAAGTTTTGTTTAAAATACGATAGAAACAACAGCAAAAAAAAAAACAACCTTATACCAATACAGTAGAATTTAATTATCTATCAACCTAAATAATTTTAACATGCTAAAACAAAGTTCTTTTGTTTTTTTTTTATTTTTCTAATTTCAAAATATGTTGCACCATTATTCTGATGTTTAATTTGCAGTATATTTCAATTTAACTTTTATTATAAAAAGTTTGAGTTTATGATTTATTTCCTGCAAAAAAAATACCCTCTCTGAAAAAACAGGTAAAACTAACTGATAAAATATGTAAGCCTTCTGGGGAGCTAACCGCTTCAATATAATTCCAGAAACATGTAGTGAGAAAACACGGAACATTTTATATATTGAATATACTATCTTTATAATTTTTGATGCTAGGAAGTTAAAATATGGAGATTTTTTTGGGGGGAATTAGAGATTTATGAAAATTTCAGATGATAAAAGTTAAAAATCTAGCGATTTTCTGGACATTTCTTTCTCCTGATCTCGCGGTTTTTTTTAAATCTCAGTTGCCAAAACTGCATCAATAAAAAAACTACAGGCTTAATGTAAACAGAATGTGTTTACAATATCGGTAAATTTTCAATGGGTCTTATCACATGATTATTGATAATGTAACCACGTGATTGAAATTTAATTTAAATAAACCACACATAGTCGCTTTAATATCAAATATTAATCGAAAAATGGTAGGTACAGATAAAATGAATGCTGACGCTCAAATGGTATAAACATTTTCAGCCCTCCCTTTACTTGAAAAAATTCACCAAAAATCAGGAAATTAACCAATTTTAATGAAAAGTGCAGTATTTTTCAAATAATGATCGCAGAATCTAATGAACTAATTATTTAGACTTAACTCTTAGTGAAAATGTTTTATTTTGTTTAAACAAAAATACCCTTACTAAAGTTATGGTTTTCAGTAGTAAATAAAAAGCGCAAGAATTTATTTTTGCTTTTTTTAAAGCATCGTCATTTGTAACAATAAAACATAATTTTTACAGTAACATTACAAAAAAAGCCCCTAAAGTCCTTCTTAATGAATTCGATATAACTCGAAGAAAAATGAATTCTCGCATACTATTCAGGAAATTAAAGATTCAATTAGATTCCTATTTCAGTCACCTAAATTATTTAGGGTGAAATGAATTTAGGAATTTATAGCCAAATCTAAATATTTTTTTTTGCTAAAAAAATAGCATTAATACGGTAAGTTAGGTAAAATTTGCATGGAATGCTCTGCTTTACGGTTGTTGTAAAAATGGAACGGAAATTTGAATTTCGTTCCCTTTTAAATTCGGTACATTTTTACATTCCGTCCAACTCATCGTTCACATTCGACACATCAACTTTTATAGCTTTTCGGGTATGCTGGCAAGGTTAGGGGTGTCTGTTCCGAAAGCCGTTCTTAACATGGGTAGATTGGTAGGTGTGTCAGAAATTTCGTGAAAAATAGTGAATAATTCCACCCCGTTTTTCCAAGCTTATAACTCCTCGAAAAATGTAACTCAATCAAGGGAGCAAGGAGCAAGGTTTCATTAAAAGGACCAAGGTTTCATTAAAAAAAAAACAAAAGACACACAAACAACGTGTTTAAAAAAAGAAAAGGGTTTAAACTTCTGACTTTACAGGTAAATTTCTAAAACAACACTACTTTTTTTGTTTTAAATTTGAATATATTATTTATTGACCTTTTCTCTTCAATTTGTGATATATAACACTTTGATGAGTAAATTATTTACTTTTTAATAGATATTTCAAAATGGGAGGCCTGAATTATTCGACCTCCTGTCTCTCCAAGCTTATAACTCATCGAAAAATATAATTCAAGCCCTATTTATTTTCAATTAAAGTAGCAAGGACCAAGAGTGCATAAAAACACAGAAACAAAAGAAAAAACAAACAACGTGGTTTAAAAAAACAGGTTTTAAACTTCGAACTTTACAGGTAAATTTCTAAAAAACACTACTGTTTTTGTTTTAAATTTGAAGATATTACTTATTGACCATTATTATTATCATACAATTTGTGATATATAAAACTTTGGTGAGTACATTAATTATTTACTTTTTAATAGACACTTGAAAATGGGGTGCGTGAATTAAAAACAAAAAACGTTTGTCTAAAATATTATATTCTGTTTATTGGAAAGAGCATAAAATTTCACATTGATCCTGAAAATATCGTAAAAATAGAATCAATAGAAACATTTTGATTGATTGTTAAAGCTTAAAAATTGAAAAATATTGAGTTCCTAAAATTCATTAATTTTTTAAAAAATAATAAAAAAATATTTCTATTACTTTTAAAACAACTTTATAAGTTTATTTTGGAAGTATAATCCATGAAGAAAATAAACAACCCATTTTTAAAAGAGAAATTAGGAGATTTTTATATTTTATTCGCAGTTTCGTGATAAGGGTGTCAAAAATTCTGATACGTCTACTAGATTGGAGTGTTTATTCGTTGTAAACGTACCCTACAACCTATAAATGTCGACATTTCCAATGTGAATGGTAAGCTGGACTTATGTAAAAGATAACAAAAAGATATACCAAACTGACTTTTTCGTTTAAAAATGGAATTATTTCCCTTTCGTTATTAACTTTTTTTTTTTAATAAATATTCTGTGTTTTATATATATAAAGTACAATTGTTGAATGTTACTGTTTTGATTATATTCATTTGAGGGGGGCACAATTAAAAAATTAAGAAAGATTAAAACGAAGCGAAATTTAAGTTTCGGTTCCATTTTTATAACAACCGTAAAACAGCACATATTCAGCAAGTTTTATCGTAATTTATAAGCATTATGTTGAAACACTAAATCAACATTTTATTTATTTTTTTGAATAATTGATGATGGAAGTATTTTTCTGTTTATTTTCTGAACATATGTTAAAAAAATTGTACATTCTCTTGAAAAAAGAATCAAATTTTCTCTACTTTCACATAACTATTTACAGTGTTCATGTAAAGCATTCATCTGTTCTTTTTATAATAAAAATTCCGTTTTCAAAGAGAAACGTTTACTGACAAATTTCTTTTTAAAAAAAGTGCAAGTTTTCCTGAGAAAACAACTTTCACCTAACAATTTATGGTAAAAAATTAATCTTTTGGGGGGAGAAAAAATAACAACTTTTATTGATTAAAAAACTTGCAAAAAATAATAAAAGTAGATAAACGAACAAAATGCAATTTTTCTTGAGGAATGTGTTCCATTTTAACAAACTGAACCACAGCAACGCGTGGCCGGGTACAGCTAGTATATATATATATATATATATATATATATATATATATATATATATATATATATATAATATATAAATGGAAATTTTGAATTACGTTACGTAGAATTACAACAAAATTTATAGTTTCACAAAGGAGTTGAAATGATTTAATATATGTATGTGCATATATACAAATCTAATTTAATTAGAAAGTCCAATGTTATTAAACTCACTATATATAGCTATTTTAGATTAAAATAATGTTCAAACCACGTTCAATATGAAGATTTTACTCAAATATATTAATGTTGTTTACAGTTGTTTTAATTCGATAATTAACACCGTATTTCAGTTATCGCTTTGCTATTCCCCCCGAGTATTTTATCTTTCAAGATAATGTTTTTTCCTCATTCTGCTAATCATGTTGTGAGACGTATTTCCTGATGTGTCAAATATTTTAATTGTTTTTCTAACGCTCGCAATAGGCATATGAGCCCCAACTGTTTGACTTTGTTCAGAGCATGATAAATCTATTATTAAATTACAATTTCTGCATAATATATGAAAACTTAAAAAAAAACAAAAACACCCACACAGTAATATAGCAAAGGTTATACAGCAACACTGGAAAAAATAAAAAGGAGAAAAACGATTTGGGCAATTTCATAGACATTTCCAAATAAATATGCTACAGTGTAAAATATTATATCAGGTTGACAAGATAGTTCTTGCGGATTTTAGCTTTCAAATTAAGAATTATATATCTCGGCTCAAACAAATATACGTTATAATTTTATGATAATTCACATATGTAATGGTGGGTGTAGGACGTCCTTCGAAATGACGTTCTACACCCACCATAACAATAAAGTTATACGCACTATAAGAACCAACCTATTTTTGCCAACGCATATCAAGTGTCTTTATGTTAGAAACGTAAAAATCTTCCGTTTTCGTTGCGCTGAAGTCGCTGAAAGCGTTTCTTGATATCGCGACGGTTTTTTAAAGCATTTCTCACGCAGAAAGTTGTCGGGGTGCTTAAAAAGTAGTAGTCAGTCGGTTTGAGGTCTGAAAAGCATAGAGGATGAGGCAGAGTTTCGTAGCCCAATTAGTTCAACTTCTGCAGGGTCGGTTTGGCAAAGTACAATCGGGCATTGTCGTGGAGGAGAATTGTTTTTGTTTTTGTTTTTTTTTCTGTGGATTAATGCTGGATGTAGTTGTCGAAGTGTTTGATGCATTTCATCTAGTTGTTGAGAGTACTTCTCTGGCGTACTGGTTTCGTCTGCATTCAAAAAACTATAATGGATAAGACGGGTCGCAAACAATCAAAAAGTGAGCATGACCTTCTCTTGGTGCAATTCTTGCTTCGGTAAGTGTCGTAATGCTTCGTCAGCGTCTACCCACTGAGCTGAGCGTCACTGGTTGTCGTAAAGACTAACTTTTCATCTCAAGTCACAACCCGTTCCAGAAACGAGTCATGTTCTTTTGGTTAAATTAGAAAAGATGAGACTTCATAGCAGTTTTTTTTTTCTTGTTTAGATTAGCGTCCAATTCATGAGGCCAATTTATCATATTTTGTCTTTCTAATCTCTATCAAGTGGTTGGAAATCGTCGTGTACTATACATCTAATTCAAAATCATTTATGGAACAGTTGTGCCTGGATTCTCGTCGCTACAGTATTTAACTTATTGGCAATAGTTATTGAAGTCGTCATGTTTTTCAATAATAACGCCTTTCCTTCTTGCCTCCCCACGAACACAGTCATTCACAAATTAGGTCTAACCATTCTTTTTTCTTAAGTGAAGTTATTTAATTCTTCCTTAGATGACCATTGGCCTTCTTGTTCTAGCTTGTTATGGCTGAGATGCCCTTGCTGTAATCTTGTCGAAGCACACCCATAGAATGTATATTTTACAGCGTTAAATATGCTGTAAGGTTCGGTTTGTGTACGCTAAAGCTAATTGAGGCCTCTCTTTGTGGCTGATACCTGTTAACGCTATAATTAAAGAAAGACTGCTCTTTTTTGTTGCCATTTCGAAGTCGCTCATAGAGCATTTCGCTTTGTCTAGCAACAGACAAGGACTCCAATAGTGTTGCCGAATTTGATCTGTTACTTAAAGCATCTATGGAAGCTGGACTTTCCCTCATCTCTGCGTTCCTATGAGCTAACAGCAAGTTTGTTCATCTTACTTGCTAAATCTGCGAGTACCTCTCCTCGATCTTGTTTTATTTTGTAGAGCCCGATCAGCGTCGGCAGCATTTGTGAACTCGTCGTACTGCGCTACTGCTTGATCAAACAGTACCTTACTGGTGCAGCTTGGATGATCATCGAGAAATTCTCCGATCAGTTCCCATACTATATCATCCGTACTGATAACAAAACTATGTGATGTTACTTTACATTAACATATCGTAAACCCAAGTTTGCAAGATTGTATACATGCTGGAATGCGTTTTGTCCTAGAAAAAGAAAGATCAATTAAATTTGCAACTTAACACATCGTGTCTTTATGATCTGTACAAAATCAAAATTGGATGAACAATTGAAAACGATCAAGGACACTTTATCCAATAATAGTAACAGTATTGATGCAATTAAATCAGTCATTGAACGGAAAATAATTTTTTTTTTCTCAAATACAATCTAATAGTGTGGTTGCATGACTAATTCATATTTCTGTAACATGGCTAGCGTCAGTAAGTGAGATATTGGCCAAGCAAATCAACTTATAACGTACGTGTTGTGTTTTCTAGGAAACCGTTAATTACATCCGTTCGAAAGGACTTTCTACACCCGCCATATGAATAAAGTAATTTATCAGTTCAAATGAAGTTCCAGTGCCGACTATGTGGACCTAACTCTGTTAAGATTGGATAGTCGAGTCTAACAGCACGTACCTAGCAGAATAAGAAATGGGATCTTCCTATCAACAGACGTTCCGTGTAACACATCCGGTCTTCAATAACAAATACTTTGCTTAAAATCTCGTCTTGTGCTACAAACATTTAGCATTGATTCGTTTACATTTTGAGTCGTGCTCATTCCGATTTTCATCTGAACATATTTCAGATCATTCCGGTTCATTTGAAGATGCCTTCTTTTTGTAAACAGAAGGAATGTATATAAGGTATGAACGCAATTAGAGATTATATCATTGTAGATCTATCATACATAGGATTATTTTAGATATATAGTGTTTCACCTTTTTTTTCTCCCCGTTAACACCCTTCATTTTAAACATATTTTAAGCGTATATTTTATGCTTTTTAAAAATTAAATAACTCGCTCGATCAAGCTCGAGAAGAGTGAGGGCGATGCACGTCAGTTTAGCCTCCCAATTTATTTTCTTTTTATGATGAATATAAAAAAATTGTCTTCAACTCATAATTGCAATATACATATTTTGAACTCTACAAAAATTATGACATATACATTTATAATTATTAAAACAATTATTTTTTACCAGTGTTTTATGCTATCAAAAACATCAGTGAAGCATATGAAGATTGATGCGGTCGAATTATATTTACTATTTATAGTAATCGAGCAACGGGAAATCGCGAACTCCAAACAAGATTAGCTGACCAACTTTTCTTTTTATATATATTCCCTAGACATTGCTCAATATAAAAAAAAATATTTTCCACAGAAGCGAAAGAATAATAAATCATAAATATTTTAATACCTAAAGACAGTGGTGTTTCATGCTTTCGCAATCATCCGTGCAGAAAATGTCGATTGTCGCCGGCCGAGAGATTCTAACCTCAAAATGAAGTCACCTTTAGCTATACTAGGAATAACTATACCAAGAGACTACGGCCAGTCGCCGCAGAATGAAAGAAGTTTCAACGTCGATACAGCTTACCTTTATTTAGATGATCTAACTTAATCGCGCGACAAGAAGTCGAGATCTCTCAACAAGGGCATCTGACCTGTTTACACACACACACACACACATACATATTATTATTATTATTATTATTATTATTATTATTATTATTTCATATATCTACATAATCTTTTATGTGAATATGTTTAGTATTTACATCGATAGTGCTCGATACCTAGCAGAGCAAGGTAGTAAGTTTTATAAATATATATGACAATTAAGCTACACGGAATGTTCTGCGTTTCATCTTTGTGAGAATTTATCAGACTATTGCCTTATATATATTTCCAAACTTACTATATATATATATATATATATATATATATATACTAGCAAAAGTACGCGTCGTTGACTGGGTTCAAAAACAGCCTACAAAAAATGGACTCTGATTTATGAAAGTATGATAGGTTATGAAAAGAAGGGTTGTAAAGAGATAGCTTCGAATTTGGGGGTACCAAAACCAAAGCAAAATATGATGAAAGTAAACAGAAAATAGATAAACCCCATAATTTATTATACCATACCTGTTCACACTGAAACACTAATCACAATATTCTGTGGATCTATATCACAAAATCTTGTTAACGTTTGTGACATATTTCCATTCTATGGAGGTCAGGCGCGAACGAACACCCCATAATGTTATTATGCCATATTTCTTCAAACTGAAACATAATTACCAAAGTATACTTACGCAGACAGGTATGAAAAGTCTTTATAAAAGTTTGTGCCTATTTCCATTCTATAGAGGCCAGGCGCGAACGCAGACCCCACAATTTTATTATACCATCCCTATTTAAGTTAAAACATACTTATTAAAGTATTCTTATGTACATCGATATAAAAAACACTTTTAAACGCTTCTTTTTTTAAATTTTTAATTCTTTTATTTCCATACTTTGTGAACCAGGAGCGAACGCAGACCCCAATATTTTAATGAATCGCCGTTCTGCTAGATCAAACATACCTACTCCTGTGTCTCGATACATCTTCTATCGTTATATATAATCAGGTTTTAAAATAGTCAACCATATAAGAGCCTATTCGTGACCAGACACACACACATTCAGTTTTATATTATATATATATATATATATATATATATATATAAATATATATATAAATATATATATATATATATATGTATATATATATATATATATATATATATATATATAGAGAGAGAGAGAGAGAGAGAGAGAGAGAGAAATATACGACGCTCGGTCTTGAAACTCTTTTAAATGTTTATTAATTCATGTAGATATCGTATCTATTATTTTGGAGCGAATTTTCATTTGTTTATTTTTATTGTGCCCTATATATTAAAATGTAAAAATAATTATACCTTGGTTGCTATCAGCTAGAATCAAACAACCATATTTTGCGCTCTAGCCTTATGTGAAATTATCGTACGAATCGACTATAACGTATTAACGTGTATGCGTGCAAGCGTACATGTGTACTTTTAGTTCAATTACAACTATTAAGTTCGAAATTCTTTAAATTTTGACACCTAAGATACTATTCCATAAGAAATGCAGCCATCTTACCCACCCTTCGCTGTTCAGCCACCGTTTATCTTTAGCGTTATCTAGTTAAAAAATGGAGACAGTGTTTTATATATATATATATATATATATATATATATATATATATATATATATATATAGTAAAACTGGCAATTAATAAAAACCTGAAGAGAGTGCTCAATACTATTGTAGAGCAAATATCTGGTTTATTTTTAATTTTTTTTTATTACAGTTTTCTGACGAGGCTGTTAGATCGTAAACATGGTCTAAAATGTAACCAAATAGGAAAGACGGTAATAAAAAAATAAAAACATATATATATATATATATATATATATATATATATATATATATATATATATATATATAGTATCGGTCATCATATAACGAACAGAAAAAATTATAATTATTCATGTATATTTTAAAAAAATTAGTGCATCGATTTTTCTGAAATACTCAGAATAAACAAATAGAACCAATGTGTATAAACTAGTACCAAAAAAAAAAAAAAAATACGATTCAATATTGAGAAATATTTTAGTTTAAAATTATACCTGTGGATTTATCCTGGCCAAAAGTTAAGGAACGAAATAGAAACTTTATGTTTTTTTAATGCAAATGTTTAAAAAATAAATTCATTCAATGTTTAGTGAACATCCCTTTATTCCCAGCCAAATACATATGCAGGAGGAGATACGGAATGTGACGCCGAAGAGGCAGCTAATAGGACTAACCTGCGCTGGAAAAACATCAAACTCTAACCAGAATACCTTAGCCAAACGGTCACCTGAACGCCCTCTGTCTTCTGGGAGAAAAACAACTAGGAGCAGTCTTCAGCAAGTACGGAGACGTGATGTCTGTAGCCCAAAAAAGCAAGAAGAGGGACGTCCTGACTGGGGACTACATACTCTAGATTCGCCTCGACAAAGCTGGCTTCAACCAAATACCAGCGACACTGAGATGCGAGGAGGGGACAATGCTCGTCACAGTAGAGGGACGGAGACCGCACTGCTGGTACTGTCAGCAGAAGGGACACATGGCCAAGGATTGCCACAAAACAAATCCGACCAAAGCCCCTACAGCTGCCGACAAGCCTTGTCCCCAGAGACGACAACCAAGCCAGTGGAACAATCCCTCAGCATTGGATGGGTCACAGTAACTCGAAAGGGGAAAACAAAGTCCCCCAAGTCCAGCCAGCAAGCGGACGGGAAACAAGCGCCGCAGCAACAGCAACAGCCGCTGCAGCCGATACCGCCCAAGCGACCAGAATAAAATGACCAGCAACCGCCGCAGCCAAAGACGTCACAACCGAAACAGCAGCAGCAACGGCAACAGAAGCAGCAGCAGAAGCATCATCAACAACAGCAAGAGGAGCAGAAAAAACACTCCAGGAACAACGACTGGCCCCCGGACGAACTGAATCGGGTACGTAGAGAAGGAAGGGCTTCTCCTCAGAAGATGAGTCTGCCAACGAGAGGGAGGGAAAACAACCCCCCCCCTGCTTCCCGGTTTTCGAGGAACAAAAAAGAAACAAAAAAGAGTTAAAAAGATAGAAGCTGAAGAAAAGGTGGTCCGCACCCCCTGTGAGCATACACCATCCCAAACAACAAAACCTACCCCCACCCCGAAACCAGACACCGCACCAACACCAAACACCGTACCAACCACCACACCAATACCCAACACAGCACCAACACCAGACACCACACACACCACAACAACACCGTACACCACACCAACACCTGACGCCGCACCAACCCCTCCCACCAATGCAAACCGAACCACCACCCCAAAGAGAAAAAGAAATGAATGGACCCGGGAGAGGGAGGGATCACTTTGCCTCTCGCGGACCAACGAAAATAAAAGAACTTTGTAAAATTGACCCTCTGAAGATCGCAACGGCCCTCTCACCTTGACAAAAGCCACTGCTTGATTGTCAACAGATAGAGGGAAAAGATGTTAACATACCCTCCAATTTCCCGGACGCCCCGCTCCTAATAACTTTCGTTAGAACTCCAGAGGCTTGCAAGCGTAACTTGTGGTCACTTCTGGAGGCAGCTGAAGGGGCCTCTTCGGGAATGGAACTATTTAAAAAAAGCGACTCCTCCCTTGACGAATTGTCAAAACAATGCAAGGGAAGTGTCCCAGTGTGAATCCATACGTCTCTCTACAGGGCCATTAAACTGACCTTTCCCCTAGACGTTGGAGGCATTGTGAGAGAAGGCCAGGACCTGAAAAACCTGACCTTCTTAAGCATCGCGTACAATGTCGGCATCCTCACGCCGACAGATTTGGAGATAAGTGCGACACACCCTAAGGTAGGTACCATGTCTTTAAATTTGGCCAGTTTGAATGCTAGGGGCTTGAGATCACCGGCCCGGGTGGCTCGCCTCCGGCATGACCTCTTCTCCCTGGGAAGGGATATTGCTGCGATCCACGAGACATATTTCGTTTCTTCTGTGGACTGTCAGGTGCTGATCCGGGATTTCGAAGTTTTCTCGGCATATGGCAGCCCGCAGGGAAAAGAAGTCATCTTGATAGTGAAACAAACTCTGTTCACGACGACCG
Source organism: Euprymna scolopes (assembly GCF_053919585.1). Lineage (NCBI taxonomy): Eukaryota > Metazoa > Mollusca > Cephalopoda > Sepiida > Sepiolidae > Euprymna > Euprymna scolopes. Next base: position 76,967,402 of record NC_136488.1, on the reverse strand, counting down.
ACGTTGTTCATAGAGATACGGTGGGCAGGCGGCTAGTCGTGGGCAATGTTGCCGTAAAAGATTCTATGTTTCGAGTGGGTGCGGTTCACACGCTCAGTACCGCTCGCGAGAGGGTCTCATTCTTCTGTCAGCTTGATGCGTTTGTAGATTGTCGGAAGCGGGTAGTGCTAATGGGGGATTGGAAGGCCATCTTAGACCCAGAGATAGATAAGGTAGGAGGCGAAGCTAGAGGGTCGGAGAGATGTGAGTCTAGCCTGGCTGACCTGATGGCTAGATGCGATCTGGTCGACAGGTTTCGGATTGAACATCCAGGACGGGAGATGTGGACGTGGACGAATAGCGTTCCCTCCTATCCAAATACCTAATTGGACAGGATACTAGTAAGAATAGGCGAAATAGATTTCCTATCTTGCCCCACGTTCACTTGGTCAGATCAGTCAGACCATAAACTAGTTATGGCCTGGATGAAGCTAGGAAATAGGCCTAAGTTAGCGGGGTACTGGAAGTTAAACATCTCCCTTCTGGAGATATAAGACTTCCGAGAGCAGTTAAGAGAATTAATTAAAAAGGCACTAGTTTGGGCGGTTACCGGGAGTAAGTGGTGGTTAGCTCTAAAAGCCAATATTAGAAGCTTCTCCGTTAAGTATGCCCAGCGCCTCGCACTAAATAAGGCCGAGACGAAGAAGCAGTTAGAGCAGAAACTAGCCCGGGTCACGGGTTAGGGTGATATGGTTAGTCAGGAACTAGCTAGGCAGGACCTTCTGCGCGAGACTAGCGAGCGCTACGAAGGTCAAGTAGTCAGAGCTAGGCTTAGAAAGATAGGCAACGAAGCAATCAACTCTGACGCAGTCGCGCGTCGTGAGATTTCTAGGCGTGGCTCGGACAAATACATTGCAACATTTAGACATCCGGATGGGCACACCCTTGAATCAACTCGGGAGATCTGCGAGGGGTTTCGAGAACATTTATAGGATCGTTTTATGCAGCAGCCCGATCTTCCGGTCCTTGTGTTTTGCGACTATTTGGCCGACTCCACCGTCCTGGTGCGGTTAGAGCGGCTACTTGCAAGGGCCGGGTAACGGAGCGGGATGTCTTTACTGCGCTGAAGCAGGTCAGCTGTGACACTTCGTCGGGACTCGATGGCCTGCCATACGAACTGTATTTGAGGCTGTCGCCCATGTTTCTGCCTCTTCTGACGGATGTGTTCAACCATTGGTTTGCTTAGAGATCCATCCCAGGGTAGGTAACCAAGGGAGTGATCACATGCAAGGTGATGGGCATGGTGGGGAAGAGTTAGACGACTACAGGCCCATAACTCTGCTTAACACGGAGTTGAAGATTTTGGCCAAGATCCTGTCGAATCGGCTGCAGGTTGTTATCGAAGAGTTGCTTGAACGGGAACAGAACTACGCTGTGAAGGGGAGATCGATTCAGAAAAAACTTCACCTGATCCGCACGATCCTAGAGGGGGGGAATAAATGATGACACGGAAGCAGTGCTGATCAATTTAGATCAGTCCAAAGCGTTCGATTGGGTCGACCATCGTTTCCTGGCATCTGTCTTTGAGTCCGCCAGTTTTAAACCGGACCTCTGTAAGTGGATCTCCGTGATGTATCGACAGCCCACGGCTGTCGTGCAAGTCAATGGAAAGCGCTCGAAACCCTTTGTTATCTCTCGGTTGGTTCGTCAGGGTTGTTCGCTGTCGCTCCTGTTTTACGTCCTGGCTTTGGAGCCTCTGCTCAGCAAGCTGAGACGTGGGGAGGCAAATTCGGTCCTGCGCGAAATGGCTTTGCCTGGTGGCTCAGCTGCCAAGGTATCCACGTTTGCCGATGATGTCACGGTCTTTGTGTCAGGCTTCAGAGATATCGAGATCGTGTCGGAGGCGCTTACACAATACGAAAGAATCCCGGGGGCCAGGATAAACCACAGCAAGTCGATCGGACTGCGTTTGGGCGCCTGGAGTGGCAACGCAAACCTCCCGGTGCCCTTCAGCTGAACGGATGGCCTAGTTCGGATCCTCAGCGTGTGGTTCAGACCGAGTCTCCAGCTTGATAAGAATGTGTCCTAGTTACGGTCAAAGGTTGCAGCTGCGGTCAACGCGTGGCATCCTAGGAAACTTTCCTTAAAGGGTAGAGCTATTCTCCTTTACCGACTGGTCCTACTTCCTCTGGCTGCACAACACCTAACAGCTCTTGTCGAATTCTTATCCTCGCTCGTTTGGGGCATAGGAAGGCACTGGGTGAGCACACAGGTCTGTATTCAACGTACGTGTGAGGAAGGTTTGGGAATGCTAGACTTGAGGTGTCATCGAGACGCCGAGGAGCTGGCTTTTTTAGCCACTACGTTCAAGACGATCAACCATGGCACCCCGCGATCACTGCCACCTTTCCCGACCTCATTCCTGACCCTGCTATCGAGAGTTGTCACAGGCCGTGGGGAGATTCAGCCACCCTGAAAGAATTCCGAGCTGCGCTAATCGACTACCAGGGTACAGCGACCTTGTGACTGCCACCTGTAAAGAACTCCACTGGGATCTAGTGAGGAGAGGGGCGCCGACGACTTGCTATGCGCGCGTTTGTGTTGGCAGCAGATTGAGATCGGCTTCGTGTGGAGCTGGGCGCCCTGTTCGAATCATCTGAACAATTCAGAGTTCTCTCTAACCTGGCAATTGGCCCGAAACGCGCTTCCCCTCAACAATATACAATGCAGTTTTGGTTTCCTTGGTCAATGTAGGGGAAACGCTTCATACCAATTGTCACTATCCAGCTCCCCTAATCCCCGGTGAGTTGGTCTCCATTTCCCCTTCACTCCTCACATAAAAAATCGGTCTTGTGCCTAATTTGCTCGGTGGAGGAGCAAGTCAATGCCCTTTTCTTGGCGTTTTGGTCAAGATCAAAATGTAGTATCTGTTCTTACTACCTGCTGTACTTATGTTTGTAACTTTGTGATATAATGTGGGGGATCACTTTTCTGTATTAATTCAATGTAAACTGATCACCTGCTTTACAGCCAGTCAGTCTCAAATCCATTCAAGTCATTCTCCAGATCATTCCAGTTGCTTTTGAAGGATCCCAGTTATTTTTAAGCATTCCAGTCATTCTTAAGATCATTTAATTCATCTTTAAGAGTATTAAAGTCATTCTAAGTCATTTAATTTTTATTTATTTGTCATTTCAGCCCATTTTTCGATCATTTTAGTTTATCTTTAAGAATTTCCTCTCAATCCTACATTCACGCATACATTCATTACACGAGAGCACGCGACTAATGGTTATCTGCCTTGTTTAGTTTAAGACTTTGTTTTCACGAAATAACAAAAGGCACTTGTGCAATATGAGGACAGCGACCATCTTTTCTTGTCGCATTTCACTAAACTCTCGCCAAGTGGCGCTTCTCGGTCAAAAAACGTTTAAATTAATTATTTGTTGTTGATCCTTCGAAGTTGTTTTAATTTAAAAAACATGTTTTATTTAAATTATGTATTTGTTCGAAAATAAATACTATTTTACTTATTAAAAATCCAATGTTGTTTTAATTACGAAATTGTATTACTAAAATGATATTTTCTTGCGCAGACTTTTAAATAAATGTTTTTTAAAATTACATATTGATATATTTTTATACGATAAATGTTTTAGTTTTCAAATATTTTCAGAAATGGCTTTTAAATGAAACCTTCCCCTCCCCATGTAAAGAATGGCTTTCGAAGTAACGACGTTATTATTTCAGCGCGATACCAAAACTATATGAGTACGGTGTTTTCTTTTGTGTTGTTTCGTAAAACACACAAGAATTGTTTAAACTAAATTAATTCTTCTAAATAATATAATTGATTTCCTTGATAATACATGAGTGTTTTATTTCTCTTATTTTTGTTTCGTAATAATAACACAAAAATTGTTAAAACTAAAGTATCTTTAAAAATAAATATATTGTTTCGCTTTCGTGTCTTGACTCCGTGATCAAGTTTATTTTTTTATAACAAGAGATAAAAATATTTTTTTTAAAAATATTATGGGATGTGTGCCCTCTTTGGAAGACAATATTTTCTTAAAGACCGATGATAAAATGTGTTTTCAATCGGTATTCATTCAATAAGGGACCAGTTTTCCTACCTAACAAAAAGGGGCCCGTTTTCCGGGTACGAGGTTTTCGGATACGAATTTTTCGGGTACGACTTTTCCGGGGACAAGTTTTCTGGACTCTATATATAAAAAATATATATATATATATATATATATCAGTACATAATTATGACTTTTGTTTATCGTATCACTAATAATTTTACGTACAAGAAATTGCTTTTCTGTAAAAAAAAAATTAAGTGTTTTTTTTTTATTTTACTTAAGATTTACAGTACAAAATATCTTCTCCAAATAATATTTTAAATATTTTTTAAAATCAATCATAAAATAAAATGAATTGAAAATAAATTTAACGAAAAGAAACTGCATATTTAACACCGTTAATATTTCCTCGACTAACGAGTTTTATCTCAAAGTTTAAACAGTAGCTTCGGTCTCTGGTTTACTGGTTTCAAATCTTGCTTGGTTTCGGCAACGAGTCTTGTAAACAGCTTATGGCAGACATTCTGGGGAAATTTGTCTTTATAAAGATATTTCTTAATCATTTTTCGTGTTTCCTGGAGATATTGCTTTTGTATTTTTTAATAGTAGAGAACTCTTTTAAATTGTTCTTTACCAACTGTAACTAACAATTCCTGCGCGATTGCTGTCCTGTGAGAAGTCGTGCTAATTACCTGGTCTTAAGTTCAAATAATTACGAAATATAATCAAAATATACTTACATACCAAAAATGAACATACAAACGTGCACACACACACACACACACACACACACACATATATATATATATATATATATATATATATATATTCAAACAAGTGTTGGTGAATAGCAGAGAGTGTTTTGGTTTCAAGACCTTTTTTGTAATTAATTTTTTTTTCGAATTATCGTTCTTATTTCTCGGTGGAATCTGTGCAAAAAAAGGTTCATAGCCTTTTCGCCCATCTGATTTTTATTTTCACTGAGTTTCATCAATCGTCATGTAATATATATATATATATATATATATATATATATATATATATATATATATATATATATATATATATATATATATATATATATATGGCTGACTGGGATAGCTTCCGTGCATTTATATCGGATCTATCTCTGCGTTCCATGTTTAAAAGGGATGTGTCCTCTATAGTATCAGACCTGGCCGAATGTTTAATTTTAGGTATAAACAGATTCATGCCAGCCAAAATATTCCGACCAAAAACCTAACCGCCAGCCTTGGCTCTCCCCAGAATGTGCTGCTGCTATCGCGCACAGATATCACTTTTTCCATTAAGAGTAAAGCTGCTTTCATGGCAGCCAGCAACAACTGTAAATAGTATAAACATGCAAGAGAGCTATATATGCTTAGTTCGTTTAATTCAAAGTAGCTGAGCAACGGCTTGGTTCCACCAGTTTGGGTAAATAGTAAACAGGTTCCTTAAATACCCCCCCAAGAAAAGATAATCAAAAATAAATCATTACAACTTTCGTTTCAATAAAAATAGCAGTGAATGCCCGTGCAATCGCAAAAAAAAGAAAAAAAAAAAAAAGATCTACCAAAAATTAATTCCAAAAACAATTGAATGACATTTTTCGTCATTTTATATTTCTAATGTAATTATCCCCTCTCCCCCCCCTAAAAAATTGAATTTGTCTTATTTTGGGATTCGTTCTGTTTATAAAATTGTTAGGTGAAAGTACATAATTGTTTCATAAAAAATAATTAAATTTAGCGTTATTTTATGTTTCAAATATAATTCCCGCCCCCCCCCAAAAAAAACTAAGAATAATAGCATTTGTCAGGTTTTATCACCCCACCGCCCTCGATCGCCAAACTTGAAACCAAACTTGTGGCCAAATAGTGGGTTCTCATTTTACGTTAAATGTATTATTAAGTTGTTCCCCACGCTAAAATTTTAATTTTTTTTCAAAATTGCTTCTTCCATATCATGCATAAAGACTGCTAAAACGTATTAGGCCAAACAAAAAAACAAAAAAACAGGTCCTTACTTATTTAGTCAATGTTAAGTTTCTTCCAACTCCCCCAAATCTTTAAAATGACGACTTTTAATGGTTTTCGGTGGTGCTGAAAACGAATATTACGTTTAAATTTGGGGCAGATAAGTAGTTTTCATTATATGAAGGAATTACTTTTTCAAAAAGTGGGGGATCACTTTCCTATATAAATATAACGTAAAATGAGCACCCACTTTCTTGTCACCTAGTAATTTCTTTATATCATAAAACAAATTTAACTGTGATATTCGTTTTTAGCAACCCCCAAAATTGCCGCTGTTTTTTTTGTTTCTTATTTTACTATGAGATGCGTTCATTTTTTTTCATCTTATAATTTATGACGCTAATTATGCGGTTAGTAAGTTTACGAAAGCATATTTTTGTTTTTCGCTCTTTTATCATCATACAACTTGTATAGTTGTGAACAGGTGCCTCTGCAGTTTAACATTTTACACAGATTCAGTTTACATAAGGAGGCGGTTAAGTAAACTACAGAAGCACATGGTAAAATCTATACAAATTCTATAATTGAATACCCATCTCAAAAAAAAAAAAATATCCCAAACAAAAATATATTTTTTGTAAACCGCTCGTGGACTGACAGCATTATTTACGTCCTAAATTATGAAAAATAAACGAATCTCTTTATAAAGAACACAGCGCCGGTTTTCGGTGGTGATGAAAACGCATATCACGGTTTAATTTGTTTTATGATATGAAGAAATCATTAGGTGGTTAGAAAGTGGGTGCCCATTTTACGTTAAATTTATATAGGAAAGAGATCCCTCCCTTTTTGAAAAAATAATTTTTCATATTATGAAAACTACCTATCTGCCCCAAATTTTAATGTGATAGTTTTAGCACTATCGAAAACCATTAAACGTCGTCATTTTCAAGTTTTCTGAGAAGTTTGAAAGAAATTTCACATTGATCATTTTTTTCAAGGGGTTAAACGACGCTGGGCCACGTCGTAAAAATTGACCATTTTTAATTTAAGATATTAAATAAATTATAAAGAAAATATGTTTCGCAGGCAATTAAACACACTTATCTTGTATAATTATTATAATAAATCATTAAATTTATAAACAAAAAACAAAAAGAGCAGGGGATGATGGATTTTGTTCACGTGTGTCTCTGTGACTAACTCTGCCATCATAAGGATGCAAGTAAACGAGGACATTAGTTTTAATTGTTTTTCACTCGCAAAAAAAGGTACTTAAAAATTAAGAATACTGAAAAAAAAATCCTCTGAATTAAAATAAAAAAAATAATTCAGCTTAGAATGATATTTCGAAATGAAAGCCAAAACAGGAAATATTTAATAACGTGCTCCGTTTACAACAATTTTTCAATTAATCTATCACAGTTATTTCCCCTGTCGGGTTTCTGGTTTTTTATTTGAAAATAAAACGGTTTTATATTTCAGATAAAATAAATTAAATCAAATATAAGTTTAAATTTAAATAAACTAAATAATTTAAAAAAATAAGTAGTACAGTTGAAACAAAGCTATTATGTCGAATAAGTAATGTCATCGAGGTACTTATTTAAATAGATTGCATTTAATGTGATATCTTAATGAGCATAACTTAGTAATGAAAAAGTGGTTTAAAGAATGATATATATTGAAAGCCCGTATACACTATAATGTCTCCTTTGACAGAAGTATCCTAATATGGGCATTAATATTTCTTGATCAGGAAGGGTGTACACACATATGGCCTTTATATTTCTTTGGTGATACACACAGACACACAACCGCTACTACTTTATATATACATACATACATATATATATATATATATATATATATATATATATAACCATATTTCCCAGAGGTGAGATAAATAAGTGTGTGAATATCAAATACTCTCTATTGCCTGAGCAGCAACATCATCAACAAATAGGAAACAAAAAAAAACAATGAAAATAAATAATAAAAATATAAGAATAAAAATATAAAGGGAATAAAAATAATAAACCATTATAATAAAATCTATAAAATATAAATACATAAAAATGATAATAAATATTTAAAACATAATGAAAACATAAATATAATTATAATAAATTAAAAATAGTTAAATGTAATAAAAATTTAATGAAATTTTAGTGATATAAGAGATATTAAAGATTTGTATGTACAGGAGATATTAGAAATTATGGATCAAATCAATAAAAAAAGTCTTAAAGATTAGGGTATCTAAACATTTAAAAGAACTCAGAAATAAGATTAAAAAATATCATATATATATATATATATAATTATTTTATTAGTTGTATTATATTTTAAAACATTTTAAATTTTAATTGTATTGTTATTATTCTTTTTATATACTTTATATCTTCTTCTATATTTATTATTTTTTCTTTTTATTTATTATTATTATTAATATTAAAATTATTATTATTATTATTATTATTATTATTATTATCATCATCATCATCATCATCATCATCATCATCACAATTATTACTGGCTCAGAAGGAGCTTTAACACAGGTCATCAAAGATCTCACTAAAAACAGCATGTTCTGTTCCCTGGAAGCCGGTGGACGACAAGTCTCCCCAGATTTCCAGTTCTCTCCACGTTTTTTGATTACATTTGCATATAAATTTGAATTATCGCAACAGCTGCTTGCCATTGATTACTCATTGGCAGCGGCCATTAATCTTCACTGAAATTTGAGTGTCAGAAGCCTCCGAAAGGTCCCTGTTTTCTTCGCAATTTTCCAGCGGATATCTGGTCGGTGCTGACCCCTAGGTCTTTCCTTCCTCTGTGACCCTACTTGGCTCTTCGGTTTAACTCTTTATATTCAGGGGAAGAGATGCGGTTAAGGGGGAATGGTGGGGCTAGAGCTTATAGCTATGCAACTTCAATGTTCTTGGTTTCATGTAGTGCTTCAGGTTTTGTTTCTGCAGTAGTTTCTATTGCCTTTGCTTTTGGTTCCTATGTGTTAGTCTCCACATTCAAGGGGAGTTCTTCATATTTCAACTGTTTTCATTATCGTTGCTCGTTGTACTTTTCCAGTCACTCCTAAGATTTCAATTTTTCTTATTCTTTGTCCAAAGTTCGTCGGGATTGTTCCTAGTGCTCCTACACTCCTATAGGTATCATTTTGATTTTCTTCATCTTCCATTTCCCTTTCAGCTCTTTCGCTCGCTCTGAGTATTTGCTCCGTTTCTCGTTTTCTTGGATATTCACATTGTGGTCGGCTTGAAGAGAAAATTCGATAGGATTTTTCCCTCTTGTTGATTATTCCGACATCCAATTGTTCAAAAGTTTTAATTTCTTTATTTTCTATGAGTAAATTTGTATGAGATAAATGATTAATTAATAATATAAAATATAGATATTGTATTTTATCATAAATGATTTTTTACCAAATTCTGCTTTCAACACATTCGAATTAAGAGAGGTATTAAAAAATCTTAGCGTGTACAGCTGAGCTTCAATCTATGATCCTCCCTCGCATAACTTTCACGAAAAACACTCATTTAGCCAAAACCACTATCAAGAATTTCCCACACTCTTTATCTGTGCCTAATCATAAATGTAAATTCCATGAACAAAGCTTCTTTCTCAGAACTGCATGCCTGTGGAACTCTCTTCCAATTGCCAGCTTTCCAGCTGACTACAATCTGATTGTCTTAAAGTCCAGCGTAAACAAATTCTTGATGAACCGGCCCCCTAAGTAATACAATTTACAAAATTCTCACTACTTATGTTTACTATGCTTTAATCTCATTGACTAATGTATACCCATTAACTCTTATCCTCGAGTAGCCTCCGGGCCTTGATAAGTGGTTATTCCTATGTAAAACAATATATATAAAATAATTTGTCTCAAACATCCTGTATATGATGATGATGACGACCACCACCATTATGAGCTTCAATCTATGGTCCTCCCTCGCTAAACTTTCACGAAAAACACTCATTTAGCCAAAACCACTATCAAGAATTTCCCACACTCTTAATTTGTGCCTAAACATGAACGTAGATTCCATAAACAAAGATTCTTTCTCAGAACTGCATGCCTGTGGAACTCTCTTCCAATTGCCAGCTTTCCAGCTGACTACAATCTGATTGCCTTCAAGTCCAGCGTAAACAAATCCTTGATGAACCGTCCCCCTAAGTAATCCAATTTACAAAATTCGCACTACTTATATTTACTACGCTATAGTCACTGTGACTAATGTATACCCATTAACCTTTGTCCTCGAGTGGCCTCCGGGCCTTGGTAAGTGGCAACTCCTGCATTAAAAAACTCCTTTCACATTCTGAATATATTTTATAGCTAGCAGTGACCTTTGGTGACAAGCTCGTAATCTAATTAATCCCAAGATCACCTTCACACGTATTGTTATTCGCCGTCTTTATCCGTCAGTTTCCCCAGTCACAGCTTCTATCTCTTTCCTTATCATTCATTTTTCCCCTCCACCTATATCCTCTTTCACTTTCCCTTTGCTTTCTGCGTTCTCCGAATTATTAACTCTTTGGCAGAAAGTAATGTAAAATTATCTTTTTAAAAAATTAAGTAACTAAAAATGAAACAAAAACAAAAATGTGTGCATGCAATTTGCAAAGTAAATTTCAACAAATTAATCGTAAATAAACTATTTAGTAAGCAGAAATATAGATTTTCATCAAGTTAAACTTCTATCGATAGATTTAGTCACGCAAAATAAAACTTACTTGACTAAATCTATCGATAGAAAGTAAATGAAACCGAATTCATTAAGCTTTTTAGAACATATGTTAATACATCTCGTAGAAAGAATATTTGCTTTGTTTTTAATATTATTTTAATAGCCATTCCAACTTGTAAAGAATAAACAATAAAAAATTTGGGACGCTAAAAATGTACATGGTGTTTAACAAGGTTTTTATCGATTGGACAATCTCAACTGAATTTTAGATATACGAGTAATTTTGATAGTAATCTTGAATTTATCAATTACACCGTGTATAAAAAGTCCAAACAGTTTTAATCGTAAACATATTTGTTTTGTTTTGTTTAAAAAAAAATCCCTAACTGCAATGCAAGTTAAATAAAATACTTGAAAATAAACACTTTAGGGCGTTTCTAATAGTACATGTTATTATTATCTAGGTTTTGATTAGATATCTTAAAAAGAGTAGTAATAATACAGAAATATACGGAAAAAATTAAACAAAAAGATGCAGATCTAAAAAATAAAGGCATTCAAAGTTACAACTGGATTTATTTACATGTGCGTATCGTAAACAAAAAGCGAATAGACTTTTTCAACGCTTAAGGAAAATAATGTAAGTTTGATTATTGATTATATATATATATATATATATATATATATATATATATATATATATATATATATCCTTATGATCGGGCTAGTAGTTATTTTTAAAAAAATATATGGGCCTATTAATAAGATTTAAATAAATATGGTGTATTGGTAATAATATTTTCCCTATAGAGTGATGTTTGAGATAATTATGAGGGCAAATATATATATATATATATATATATATATATATATATATATATATATATATATAAACTTCTTTTAGATGGTTGTCATTTTTTTTTACTTCGGTTAGTTAAATCATTCCCTAATACTAGTATATATATATATATATATATATATATATATATATATATATATATATATATATATATATATATAATATATATATATATAATATATATATATATATATATATATATATATATAAAGTTTTAATCTCATTTGTAACTTGATGTTACGGTAAGAAACCATTATACTTGAGTGGCCTATGGACTTTTATAAACTGCGTACCCCATGTAAAACAATATATGCATGTATGTATAGTCAAAATTTTTATATAAAAAATGGGCATATATATATATATATATATATATATATATATATATATATATATATATATACACTCTAGCATTTCGGCTCGGCGTTGACCGGGTGTTTGGATGTGCCTGTTGAACAAAAAAATAAAACATGTGGAAGTAGGAAGGCAGGTTCGAACCCGTACCGCGAAGGAGGAAAAGAACGGGGTAAAAACCTAACGTCTACGCTGTTATGATCACGGCAAACCGGAAGTGATATATTTTTTTAAAATTAAGGCTAGACAATCTAAAGGAGAGGATATAAAATATCGGCGAAAAAGTAATTTCCCCCCGTAGAAAACTGCCTAGTTGAAGGGGAAGATATTAATGTTTTTAGCAAATTTTTCGATATTTGTCGTATGAAAGGTTGACCTTCAAAACAATGCTGATCTTGGAAAAATCCGTCGCCTTTATTGAAAGTTGTAGGCAGACATACAAACATACATACATGCATACATCCATTTATATATTGGTAACTAAAAATTTTCGACCCAAACTGATGAAAAAGCTTGTCCTATCTCTGAATGCCCTTTATGTAAAATTTCAAATATTTAAACCAGCTATTCTATGAGTAATTTGGAAGAGACCACAGCGGTCAATTTTTTTTTTAAAACTTTGACCCGTTTTATGACCCCTTAACATTTATTCGTTTGGGCTCAAATCAAGTTATTAAGTTAGATCCATGTCCAAGCAACCTATATCTAAAATCTCACGTGTTTAGACCCAAAATTGTAGGAGGAGTTTGGTAGAGTTCTCAACGGCGAAATCGGTGTAACTCTGACGCCTTAATCGCCATATTTCTGTCCGTAATTGAAATCACATGGATTTTCCAAAATCTCAGAACCCTGTATATCGAATTTCGAACCTGTAGTCTGGTCAGTAGTTTGTTAATTAAGAATACGCTTAAATATTATATTTTATTTCATGCAGATGACGTATATAACGTTATAGAAACAATTCTTTATTAATTATACTAACTATATAGACCAATTCTCTGTTAATTATATTTAATATATAGAACTAATTATAATAGATATAAAGGAAATAAATATCTGCTTTAACTGCCATAAGCTAGAATCGAAACTAAAGCATATAATCTCCTGCATATTTGTCATCTTAGCAAAGTCCCTACCCATACACAAAAAAAAAAAAATAAATAAATAAAAATAATGCTATTATATAAACAAATGTATATTGTGACATCCGCGGAAGTAATGTGTAGAGACGAGTTACGGTTGTCAAGCTCCGACGTTTTTGTCTTAGTTTTGACCTTAACCAGTATCTTTTATCGGCTTACACCAAATAAAGATTGCTCCACGTGTTGAAATCCTCAATATATCAAGTTTCAAATCTATAGACTGAGAATAAACAGAGTACTTTGGAAGAAACGGTTACACACACACACACACAATACATATGTATATATACACACAAATACATACACAAATACATACATATATAAATATACAGATGATAGTGCATGCGTTCCAATAGTCACCTTTTAATTTTACTGTTTATAATTTCAACTTAAAAGCGTGTTTAAAATTCAGTTATTAACACATACCTTAAAAAAATCGTTTGTTATAACTACGAATAAGTAAACCCTGTAAGCATAGTAGTCTGCTTGAAAAAGTGCACAAGCATAAACGCACCCCCATATATATATATATATATATATATATATATATATATATATATATATATATATGGGCGTATGTGTGAGTGTGTGTGTGTGTGTTAAATGGCACTATAGTTACTAGCATATGTTTGTAAAATTTTAATTATAATAGTAGGCATATATGTTCATAAAAATAAATACATATATTTCATGTACAGATAATGTGCGAAATAAACACATACACACACATACACACGCACACACACATACATACATATATATATATATATGTATATATATGTACATTCTTATAGATATAAATTAAGACAGGAAACCTATACATTAATTGCGAGCGAAAAATATAGTCACTTATTCTCAATTGTCGTAAGTGATTAAGTAATTAAATAAATATATATCAAGTCAGAATATTATTTTTATAAATTACATATATACATTTATATATATATACATATATATATGTATATCTACACACACATTCATGTGGCTATCAATATACACACATTTACATGAGATAAAATTCCAACACAAACGTAGTATATATATATATATATATATATGTATTTATACAAGTATATATACATATACATACGTATTTATATATGCATATAAATATAAAATTAATAAATAGAAACATACATACATATATTGAACATTTTTTATAAATTTATGTAAGTAAACTATTTGTTTATCTTCTATTGCTTTGGCATATCTTTGTTTTAAACCCATTTACTCTGTAAAAATTGCATACGGATATATGCAAATGCAGTCGGAAATACTCGCGCACACTTACGCGCACACACACATCCACACAAACATTTATACATTTATATTTATTTATTTATTACATTGAAGATGCACATAAATATAAAAATTCGGTGTTTATAATATATATATATATATATATATATATATATATATATATATGAATATATATATATACATATTATTAATAAACTTGAGGATTGTACAAAATTGATGTATTAAACTATTGCACATAATGAAATTAATACAATCATTAACAAGCACACACATATCTATATATCTATCCATATATATATATATATTTATGCATATATATATAGAGAGAGAGTGAAAGAGAGAGAGCAAGAAAGAGATAGATAGATAGATAGATAGATAGATAGATTGATAGATAGAGAGATGTCGAGGAAGGGGACAAAAGAATGAAGGAAGAAAATATGAAATATTCAAGCATTTCGGAAATTTTTGAACGTCGTAATAATTCGCCTCCCTGTTCAATTAGCACTATGTATTTTTTCTCGATAGAATTACACACTACATTTTCATTACGACTCTGTGATCTCCTTAAAGGGTACGAATTATGTATGTGCGAAGTTATGTTAGCCATATTGTCATTTTCAGTGAAGGTTGACACAAAGTAGCTGCACTATTATTCGCCTGCTTAAGAAAGAATAGTAGAAAAATATTTTTATCTACAAACGTTACAATCGATCAATAGATACTATTTTGAGTTAACTTCGGCATGAGTGCACGAAAGAATATGCTGAAGATTATTATTATAATCTATACACGCTACTCTTTAACATTGATAACGTTTATACGTTTGTGTGTGTGTTTATATATTACTATGCTGTATTCTTTGTCTTGCATATAATAACATTTCTAAATTTAAAATTTAACGTTTTCAAATCACAAATTTTAATTTCTTAATTTTTAGTTATTTGCTCTATGTAGTATCTTGGGCAATTTAGTTTAGCTGGAATAGTCTTATATAAAATATTACATCCAATAATATTTTGTAAGACCGATAATCACTGGATTAGCGAACCAGTAGATCTATTGTATTTCACTATTCTGAATAATTATATATATATACACACACACACACACACACACACACACTCACATATACATATATATATATATAAATATGTATGTATATAAACAATTCTGTGTGTGGTTGTGTGTATGTAGTAGTCTCATAGTTATATACACGCACACACCCATACATATATATATATATATATATATATATATATATATATATATATATATATATATATATTGGTACATACATATCGTTATGTACTTATGTATATATGTTTGTCGACATTAATCAAGTTATAGACATACAGGCTGAGTCAAAGCGAATTGCCTATTTGGAATTAAATTGCTCTGCTCCATCGTGTATATATATATATATATATATATATATATATATATATATATATATATATATATATATATATATATATATATATGTATATATAATTCCAAAGTGTTCATATATATATATATATATATATATATATATATATATATATATATATATATATATGAAAACTTTGGAATTATATATACATATACATATATATATCCATATGTACATATATATATATACATGTATATATGAATATATATATGTGTGTGTGCATAAAACATTACACTAATATATATGTATATGCATATACTTTATCGATACATCTAAGATCTGTGTGTAGATATATGAATTATATATATATACATATATATATATGTATATGTAGTAAGATACATATATATATGTATATATATGTATATATATATATATGTAGCTTACTACACACACACACATATATATATACTTATATATACACATATATTTACTTATGTATACATATAAATATATATATATATATATACTTACACACACAGGCCCCCCATATATATATATATATATATATATATATATATATGAATGTATGTATGTATATATGTATGTATACAACAATTCATACGAAATATTACCCTTAACTAAAGTGATTCGGACATGTGAGGACATATAAGGTTATAAAATATAATTATTTTTTTTGTGTGTAACTTTCTAAGTTTATATCTATTAAAGACTACTTACTACGTAATTATTTTTTCATATTTTATATGCTAAATAATTTATATAAAATAGTTAGCAATAAAAATCTGATTTAGTTTTTAATATCAGACGTTATCCTTAAGCATTTATAAGGAAATCGTGGGAGAAACCTATATTAACGTTTGCAGCCAAAATCTTAGTAAAAAGTCACACACACACACAGCATATATATATATATATATATATATATATATATATATGTGTGTGTGTGTGTGTGTGTGTGTGTGTGTGTGTGGGTGTATATATATATAATGTGTGCTCGTTTGTATGTGTGTTTCAATGTCATCATGAGATGTTTAGAGTGAAATACGTGCCTTTTTTTAAGTTTATTTGCTTACATATTATTAGTATTGGTTTCTTCAGAGTAGTCTGATCTCTCCTTTGTTTTATTTTATTCTTTGTTTTTATTTTAAGTTCGTTTGGCACCTTGCTCTTGAGGTCATTTCTCAATTCGCGTATGCCAGTACTTCTGTCCAAGAACTTTTAGCTTGTCAAACACTATTTCCCTCTTGAATAAAACTTTCATATATAGTCAATTTTTTTTAAATATTGCATCGGTACATTTACAAACAAATAAGCCGACGACTTTAATGACAGTAATCTACCTAAGAAAGATAGGCTAATCTAATCATTCACATATAAACTATTTGGTATATATATATATATATATATATATATATATATATATATATATATATATATATATATATATATATGTATATATATATATATATAACTACTTAATTTACTCACATAAAATTAATATACGAAAGTATAGATTTATGCGTAAACTTTAAGTATTTACTTAAAAAGTGCTCAATGCCTAAATAGAGCTAGTTAGTAATTTATAAAATATATAGAGCGATTAAGCTACACTGAATATTCGGCGTTTCATCCACTCTAGGACTCCTCAGGCTTATGCGATTTACTTTTAAAGAGTATTTCGAGATAGGAACATTTTTTTAAGTTAGAAGAGCAGAACTTAAGAAAGAGTACATTTTTCCACCAATTTTATGATTCTATGCGAAAATAAAAAAGCATGATATAATGTTGTAAACTTTATAAATTGAATGTTTTTAAAAACGTTTATCATAAGCCTGAGGAGTCCTAGAGTGGATGAAACGCCGAATATTCAGTGTAGCTTAATCGCCATATATATTTTATAAATTACTATATATATATATATATATATATATATATATATATATATATATATATATATATATATATATTTTACACAGTGATCACCACTTATCAAGGCCCGGAAGCCACTCAGGGATAAGAGTTATTGCAAGTACATTACCTTAGTGTGGAGATTTGATGAAGTGTTTACTTAAGGGGGCGGTTTATTAGGAATTTGTTAACATTAGACTTGAAGACATCCAAGTTGTATATATATATATGTGTGTATCTCTCTCTCTCTCTCTCTCTCTCTCTATATATATATATATATATATATATATATATATATATGTATATATATATATATATCTGTTTTAATTTGGAACGTATACCCTTAGAAACGTATTGTTAGGAGTGAGCGAGTTTGTTATTTTTTCTTCGAAATTGCATATTAGCTGTAAGAAAATAAATAAGCCATTTCACTTTGAAGCATTTTTGCTTTCGCACGCCTGTGTACCCGTAGCTTTGATTGAGATCATGACCTTACGAGTAATGATTAACATAACGATTAGACAATTTCATATCTCTCGATTCTTTTTAGAAATATAATTTTATATTTGGATATCAAAGGAAAGTAAAAAAAAAAATTAAATTGCAAAAGAAATGTATTAGCAGTTAGGTTAGGTTCTATTTGGCTCTTATTTCATTCTGTTTTTACCCTAATTATAAAATTAAAATTAATGAATGTTTAAATAGAGTTTGGGAAGAGTTATACGGTTTACCTTTAAAGAGCATTTCGAGATACGAACATTTTTAAGTTACAAGAGCAGAACTTAAGAAAGAGTACATTTTTTCCACCGATTTTATGATTCTATGCGAAAATAAAATGCATGATATAATGTAAACTTTATAAATTGAATGTTTTTAAAAACGTTTATCAACATTTATCACAGGATATTTATGTTAATAAGTGACTAAAGCTCATGAAGTTTTCAGAAAAAAATTAAATTTATAGAATCTTAGTTGTTTATGTTTAAATGTTATATGCAAATCTGGAATGTTTGAATTTTCAAATAAGAGATTGTGCTCAAATTATAACTCCTAAACTCCTCATAAAATTCCAAGGAACCTGGAATTTGGGGAATATTTATTAATTCATCAATGATTCGTATTGCTTTATTTTAGTCGCGTTCATCACAAGCAGGGCATATCGTCAATTTTACGTAAGAGGCTACTATTTAGGACCATGCCAAGGAAAGATTAACAAGATGTTGGTTTACGTTACATTTAAACTTCTGCATATCAGTACAGTACATATCAGGAAAAAATGTAGCAGAAAGGGACTTTCAAAGTATAGCTGTTCGAGGAAATTATTACCTTTAATAAAATCGGAGTACTCGAATGATAAAGAAAGATTTCACTTCCTCCATGTGCTCTTATACGTGACACGAAATTAAACAAAATATAACTCACATTACCAACAGTTACCCCTAGTTCTGTTTAAGAATAAATCGCTTAGTTAATTTAAGAGTGCCTCCTATGCATGCAAATACATGAACATAAACAATACCTAATTTCATATGGAGTTACAGAGAATGGTTACTAAAATGAGCTTCGTAGATAAACACATCACGGACTAGTTAATATAATAATAGAGGCACATCTGTAAAGCTAACTGGTATTTCCGTGGTGTAACCGATCATAATCTTCCAGCGAAGAGGCTTTATTTTATAAGAGGCTATATTTCATATAAAACAAATTGAAAGAAAGAATTTACATTGCATATAGTGGTAGATAGTGACTGCAATAAATATAACATTAGTAAGAGATTTGTGAATGATTTGCAAATTTTGAAAAATTAGAACATATAAAACTGAATTGTGTTTTAACATAATTCAATACTGAAACAGTGTAATTCAGCATTGTATTTTTGAGTTTTCAAATATATATATTTCTCAGACTTCGAGAAGCCAGCAAACTAGAAGTGCCGTATTTCTTAGCAAACTAGAAGTGACGTATTTCTTATAGAAATGCACCCGCATTGGTATTTCACAGCATGGGCACCAGAGGTGACTAACAATACAAATCCAGAAGCCATCTCACTTTGGACGCAATCTTCTTCAAATCTAACAACCAAATAGTCATAATAAAGAGCACCGTGGACACATTTGCGAAGGAACTGCTGAGAACGCCCTTTCTTGCCTTTATATGCTTCCTCATTTTCACAGCAAGTTCTAAATTGAGCTTTGATATATGCCCGTTCCACAAAATTCGCAACAAACACTCGTCTAGTTACAACCATTATCAACAAGTTCCCCCATTCTAAGTATCTGCCAAAAACTTAAAGCAAGTTGCATGAATAAAGTTTCTTTCCTAGGTCTTCCCGCCTGTGGAACTCTACACCGCGTGACTGCTATCCAGCTGACTACACAATGGTCGTTTTCAAGTCCAATGTAAAGAAGTTTTCATGTAGACGTCCTCTTAAGTCGTCGAATTCTTTCTAATTTCCACTACTACCGATCCTTATGTTGTTGTCTCACTTATCACCTGACACTTATTATCCTTTATCTTCGAGTGGCTTTCTGGACTTGACGAGTGGTGAGACCCTAGTAATAACAAAACCCAAAGAACTAACCTTTCCCATAAATATGGTCGAGCTGACTTGCTAAGACGAAACAAAATCAAACTTCATTCGGACCTCAAAAACGCCACTACTAGACTGTTTGTCGAGGACGTACTTCAACGGTTTACCAAGTAACCTTAAAATAGCGTATATAATGAAAGGCTGAAAAAGAAACAGCCTCAATATCGATAATGTGAATATGCATCGCGAGTATCTTCTGAAATTCGAACATCACAGTCTCGACAACACTCAGGAGTCTTATTCATACACATCAAGTTCGTCAGGAAAGTAATTGTTTCAAAGGTGTGAAAACCTTTTCGACGGACATACTCCGACCATAACGGAAAAGCAGCAAATTTCAACCCCTTCATCGATGAGGTTCTTAGATGTCTGAAAGCGTTCTACTCTAATATTTCCTTCTCGCCGACTGATAGACTTTCTAATTAGCTCAATATTTCTTGCTTCCCTGATAGTACTAACAGACAAAATTTTAAATGTAGCGCGAATAGTTCTAGAGAAACATACTGCCGATAGTAGCAAATTCCCGCCCTTTTGCTGCTAAGGTCCCTAGATACCGGAAGCCATCAACTCTCATTGTTCCTACCCACGGAGTGCTAGGCTTTCAAATTAACGAGAAAAGACCTGCCACTGCTCAACTTCCCACATGACCCATGTAGACATTATCTGGATTAGTAGCCCCAGAATCAAAGTGGCAATAGGGATAAAAAAAAATTAGAAAAATATTTTTAACATTATGAAGTACGTATAGTGCTCAATTATATTAAGACAGTACGAAGCTATATGATAGCTATCATTGAGCTTACAAGAAAGTCAAACCTGTAAGATAAAATTGCGATGGATGGTGATCCTTGGATCGATGATCGACATCATACCATTCTCTCTGTTGTTTTCACTTGCGGCCAAAATACCAGTTACATTTATTAAAGCATTTTAAGACTCAACCGCTACCCTATGCTATCATGCCCACGCGAGTTTTACTTTTTTTCTTAGCCATGCCCTTTCCCAGGGCTGCACAACCGGCGTTCTCTCATCTCGCAACCTCCACCTCGTACCAAACTTCTCTGTCACTCACGATTGATCATATCTCATACCACCCTAATTGGCCGAAACACCCCACACACACACGCAACACGTGGAATATATATATATATATATATATATATATATATATATATATATATATATATATACACCCATACGTATATAAATATGTATGCATGCACACATTCACATGCGCATATATATTTGTGCATATATACACACACATATATATCTGTATATACACGCACATTTATAGATATACATGCATATATGCATATATATGTGTGTGTGTGCGGGTGTATGTGCGTGTCTGTGTTTGTGTGTGCATGTGTAGTGCGTGTGTGTGCGTGTGTAGTAGTGTGTTGGGCGATTGAAGTGACGTATGGTCCACACACACATATATACACACGTATATGTTTGTGTTGTATACACGCAATTGTATAAACGTATGTGTATGTATGCACATATGTGTGTATATATTAGTTTGGTGCAAAAATAATGTTTGGTTTTTAACGTTCAACAATATATAAAAATGACGTTATTTTTACACCAATCTAACATATACACATATCTGTACATATATCTATGTGTGTGCGTTGTAGAGTGTGCATATGTGTGTGTGTGTGTTTATACCCCTGATCATTGTTTGCCTGTATCTTACTCTTACAGTGGAGCTATTTTCTAAAGCTCCTTCCACTAAGCATTTTAAAACGGCGCTTCCATTTAGTTATACTATCGATAATTTAATTTGTGCGTTTGAGTGTGTACACATTTCTGTGCGTCCAGGTGTATGTATAACACATTGGACGTCGTGAACGCTTTATTTTGTATATTTTTTTGCCTGTATGTTTATATTTGTATGTATGTATCTGAGTATGTATGTGTGCATGTCTGTATGCATGCATGTATGTACAACGATAGGTGCGATCATATGCGCGTATGTTCCTTTGCTTTTGGCGTAACTTCGCGCACTTACTTGTGCATATGAGCAAAGGCACCTGTTTATCTGTGTGTGCGGGGGTTTAAGTTTATTGTTATTGTTCCTATATATATATATATATATATATATATATATATATATATATATAATTATTTTGTTCCTATATGTATATATATATGTATATATTGTTCCTACACACACACACACATATATATATATATATATATATATATATATATATATATATATATATATATTGTTATTGTTCCTATAAATATATATATATATATATATATATATATATATATATATATATATAAAATTTTTCTCACCCAAATTAATTTATGCGTTTTTTTCTAAGATGAATTCTCTCAGTTCCTTCCCATCCTATCTGTTGTTCTATACACTCCCTCCCTCACGCTTGGCAATGCCCTCTATCGGTATATCTATCAAACATATACGCATATACAAAAATACACGTAACCAATTTCTTTATTATTTTGTATATTTCTCTTCTCCACGGATTATATCTTTCTCTCTCTCTCAAAATCACGAATATTTTTGAAATTCACACTCTCGTTTATCTCCACTGCCACAGTGCCACCCACGCACCCACGTATACGCACGCACTTACACACACATATGTGTGTGTATATAAAATAATAAAATGTTTTTTTAATAATAGAATTGAAAGTCCTATGAATACTAACACAATTTAAGGAAAAAAAAAAACATCGCAGATTGAGTACTTGAATAGGCCAACTTTCCTTTAAAAACTCGACAGTTGCAAAACCAAATAAAGTAACCATTACATAAATTGTGAAATGAAAAACGAGAATCATCAGCTGTTTATCATGTAGGTGTTATAAAAATAGGGCCGTTGTGTTTAATTAATGACACTACATTCCAAAATGCCACTTTCTTATAACAGACTATTACTATTTTACTAACATATAAATTTAAATTATAACATTAGTATATAAATATATATATATATATATATATACATATATATATATATATATATATATGCATGTATATCTATTTATATATATGTATATAAGCATGTATAAATGCATGGCCATATATGTGTGTGGGTATGTGTGCGTGTGAGAGGGAGGGAGAGAGAGAGAGAGAGAGAGAGAGAGAGAGAGAGAGAGAGAGACTCTATCTGCCTTTCGCTCACTCTTCCACGCACGCATGTAACGGTTCTTTCTCCCTATTAAAACTTGTTTGCGTTTCTTTGTTTTCTGCCTCGCTCGCTGTTATTTTTTTTTACCGTTTTATTCCCAGTCTGGCTGGTAGTCTCCTATTCTATTTCGGTTTGTCTCACTGATGTCTCCCTCCCCAGTCTATCGTTCGCTTTCACTGTGTCTTTCTATAGCTCTCTCTCTCTCTCTCTCTCTCTCTCTTT
>NC_136488.1:76923740-76938740 GCF_053919585.1 Euprymna scolopes | reverse complement strand
ATATCCGAATGACTATTGCCACCTGTAAACTATCGAAACACACATTAATGTAATATTATGATGTATTTGACGGTTGTTACTACAGTTTTAACGACTTTTTCACACCTAAAATAGAGAGGTCCATAAGGGGCAAGTTATTAAGTGATGTGAATGCAATTATTGATTGTAAATGAAACAATATATACCAAATCTATAAATTTGTACTTAAAAAAAATATAATTTCTGTAAACATCAAAATCTAACAAAACAAAATCGATAGAAATAAGAGCTGTTCTAGGTTTAATTTCATACAAAAGATTTATGAACTTAAAGTATTATATATATATATATATATATATATATATATATACACACACACACACATATATATGAGGATGCTACAGACGGCAAAAAAAACGGCCAAGTAGCTGAAACAATAATGTAACTTAACAGAAAGATACGGTAATAAAAAATAAAACGTATATATATATATATATTGTGTTGGGACGATCCCAATACTTTTCCCGATTCCGATACAATTACCGATTTTGATTCTTTATAAATCTCTAAATATTTTATCATTAAGTTCTTATTTTGCCTCGGTTACTGTAAAAAAAGGATCTTACATATGCATGTATTTTCTCAAACGTAAAAAAACAAAAACAATTGTGACGAACTGATCTAGAGAGTTTAGTCTTACTGGAAGTTTAAATCAGTAAATATTCATTATTTTATTATTATTACATGCGATGGAAGACGTTTCATAAGAGAAAAAAAATGAAACAAAGTAGATAAAGGAAACGGTTTTGGCATCGGAAAATAGGCTAAAATTTTTCCGGATTCCGATACCGATTCAGATATTCCAAAAAGCTTTGACTTTTCAGATTCCCGATACCGATTCTGAATAATCGTCTCAACAATTATATATATATATATATATATATATATATATATATATATATATATATATATATATATATATATATATGTATATATATACACACACACACACACGCACACATATATATATAGAGAGAGAGAGTGTGAGAGAGAGAGGGAGGGAGAGAGAGAGAGAGGGAGGGAGAGATATACTACCATGGGTGTCCGGCGTTGCCCGGGTGTTTGGTAGTGTATGCTGAGCAAAAAACAAAAAAAAACGGTCAAATTTTTAACTTTGACCCCTATTACGACCTCTTAAAATTTATTGTTTTGGGCTCAAATCAAGTTAATAAGTTAGAGCCATGTCTAAGGAACCTATATCTAAAAGTTCAAGTGTTTAGACCCAACATTGTCGAAGGAGTGTGGTAGAGTTCTCAAAGGTCAAATCGTTGAAATTTGACCCCTTAACCGCCAAATGTCTGGCCAAAAACGTATCACATAGATTTTCCCAAATCTCAGTACCCTGTACTTTAAATTTCCAGTCTGTAGACTAAAAATTGATAGAGTTATTGCGTAGGAAAATGTACACAGACAGACACACAGACAGCCAGACACAGAGACACACATACACGTTCACTTTTATAGATATACCAGCATGGGTGACCGGCTTTGCCTGTGTATTTGGAGGTGTATGTTGAGCAAAAAAAAAAAAAAAGAGGCCATTTTTTATAAACTCTGACCCTCATTATGCCCCGTTAAAATGTATTGTTTTGGGCTCAAATCAAGTTATTAAGTTAGATCCATGTCGAAGGAACCTATATCTAAAATTTGACGTGTTTAGACCCAAAATTGTCGAAGGAGTGTGGTAGAGTTCTTAAAGGTCAAATCGTTGAACTCTGACTCCCTAATCGCCATATTTCTGGCCGAAATGTCAGAACTCTGTATATAAAATTTCGAGTCTGTAGACTTAAAATTGACAGAGTTATTGCGTCAGGAAATGTACGCACACAGGCACACAGACAGACATATACACAGACGGATACACAGACACGTTCACTTTTATAGATAGATAGATAGATAGATAGATAGATAGATAGATAGATAGATAGAATGATAGATACTAGTTGGACGCCTGGCGTTGCACGGTGGCACGATACACTTAAACTTGATACTTTAATTTATGAAGATTGCATATGTATTATTATAGAATCAATCCTTTATTGAATATTATATATAACGAGTAACAATTTGCCTGGTGGATTAATTCACAAAAACAATATAGAAATAATAATGATAATGCCGTTCATCACATTCTGTTTCTGTTTGTTTACAATAGCACGTCAGATGATATTTGGGCTTGAATGTGAATGCCGTAAAAATCACTACTGATTAATGTTTAGTTTTAAAACATGAAAACGAAGAAATGATTTGTGGCGATTTTAAATGGTAGCTCTTCTGTTATTGTTAATCGAACTCATTGATAAAAAAATGTATTAAAATAAAATGGTGAGATATACCCGGGATTAAACAAGGAGTTTCATTCGATTTGTAGTCGAATGCTCTTCCACTGAGCTATAACTCCAGATTATAAGTTTTTTGTTTGTTTTTTTTTTTTTTTTTAAGGAAAATGGATCGCTGAAATAATATTATACCCCATACCGGTGGAACGCAAAAGATCCCCCTGAAATATTTTTCTTTCTCAATAAGAAAGCTATCTTCAAGATCGGATTTTTGCGATTGTCTATACTTATCGGATGAAATTCTGTACAGAACATATCTAAGAACACTGCCAAGCATATAAATTAGGTGTGTGTGAAATTTGTAAAAGATAGGCTAAGCCGTTTCGGAACCAATGAAGAAGGAACTCACACACACGTAGTGACTTTTATATAATATCAGATAGATAGATAGATATGCATACACATACATATACAAACACACACACGCGCACACGTACACACATATATATATATATACATTTCTCTCTACATTTCTCTCTCTCTCTCTCTCTCTCTCTCTCTATATATATATATATATATATATATATATATATATATATATATATATATTGAAAAAATGAAGGTCTGTATTCACAAAGAACAAAATTCCAGAGGGATTTTACTGCCTTGTGCGATATTGACAATTCATTCAAGTTCAAAACTGCTACATGTTTGTCCCTCTTTCCCTGTTTTGATTTCTAGTTGGTTATCAGCGTCTTTCTCATTCTCTTTGGAAGACTGTCTATCTCATAGTTTTAGCTTGGTAGTTTTATTTTTATATTCTATATCCTAACCATTCCATATAAAAACGTATATATATATATATATATATATATATATATATATATGTATGTATATATACATATATATATATATATATATATATATATATATATATATATATATAAACACATATATTTAAGAATAAAAGTATATTGGGGTGTGTTTCCCTGTTATAGTGGTGTTGTATCCCACTGTTTTAATTTAATAATTATAAAAAACGTGCTTCTTAATTATATATATATGTATATATATATATATATATATATATATATATATATATATATATATATATATACGTCTATATTATTATTCTATCATGTGTATCTTTCACTTGAATTATGTATGTCCTGATTTCTAAGTATTTATGAATATATCGATTTGTTCTCTGTTTCTCTATCATCCAATTATCCCTGTTTTATCACTCTCTCTAGGAATTTATTATTTTTAATGCATAAATATTTCATTCTCCTTAAGCGCACACTTTCTCTCATTCCTTAATTCTTTTGTTACTCTGTTACTTAAATCATAATTTTCTTATACATATATATATATACATATACATATATATATATATATATATATATGTATATATATGCACCTACACACACGCACACACACACGCACACACACGCACACACACACAAACACACACACACACGCATATATATATATATATATATATATATATATATATATATATATATATATATATATATATATATATATATATATATATTAGTCGTCCGGCAAGCCCACACAGGAGACAACCAAGCAAAAAAGTCAGAAGCAATGTTATTTACAAACAGCAAAACAAAAGCTGGCTTACTAGGACACTAAATATACATGTTTGCTAATTTGTGCCTATTTTATTGGTTGGAAAATATAGGTCCATTGATATAAATCGTCAGAAAATTTAACCATAGAATAATATTATAATATTCTAAAATCCCTTAAATTGTCATGTAGTTTCGATCCATTGACACAAAGATTTAAACTTTTCAATATTCAATTTGGCGATGAGTATACGTATTAATATATCCATACGTATATATACTAATTTTGGAGCCACTTTTATAAGATCAGAATTTAAAAAATGAAGGCTGGTTGGAAAGCTAATTTCCTGCATTGTGTAGGTGGCTATGTAACATTTTCTCTTAAATCGGACATTACTGTCTCAAGGAATGTGGGATCACTTTTCTATATTGATTTAAAGTAAAATGAGCACACACATGGCAACATTGGCTATAATGTGGGTGTTCATTTTACGTTAGATTTATATAGAAAATTCATAGCTCACTTCATAATTTCTTCATATCTATAATATCTTCATATCTACATTCCTCGGATTTTTAACATTATTTTCATTTTCAACTCCCTTTTAAACTAAGTAGTAATTTTATGAAGATTTTTCCTGGATGGAAAGATACTGCACCTTTACCAATATTTCAATCATTGTCATTTGTTTTCTTAGTTTTGCATATTAATTACAAAATATCTGATATTTCCCCAAAACCTCTGGACTGGATATTTCTTATATATCATATCTTTTTTTTTTGGTTTTTACACACGATGTAAATTTTACAATGTAGAAGGGTTCTTTGATACTGGAGATATCTATTATCATACCCGGTTTCCAAAAGAGGGGATATATAACATATAAGAAATAATTTGAATCAAGTCTCTCCTTGTTGTTATTTTAGATCATTTGAATCCATAGCACAAACTTCTTATTCTCCCCACAATCAAGACCAGATGTTTTGTGTGCATATATATATATATATATATATATATATATATATATATATATATATATATATATATATGTGTGTGTGTGTGTGTGTGTGTGTGTAATTCAAACTCGGTAGTTTTTGAATATATGGTTAAGTGCTAGTTTGACTCAGTTAGAACTCATATGCGACTAAATTTTACATAATTTTTACAGTTCCTTAATCACTTTCGCAGCTATATTTTGAAATAAGAATTTTCAAGTTTTGCTCATTAAAAAAGTTAGAATGAAATGACTACTGTTTACAAGTCCTCAGAATTAGTAAGTAACGTGAGAGACGATTTATTCAAGATAGGCTGTTGGTTACCATAGCAACTTTTTCCTCCTCCACACCTTTATAAATCATAGCAGGAGTGTAGATCAAATGCGAACTTATTTAGATTATATGTACGGAGTGAACAAAAGCGATGCTTTTGTGGTGCTAGGACTAAGAATATTTCGCTTACGACGTCACCCGTTAATTCTGTTTCTCTCTTTCCCCCCTTCTTTTTGTTTATTTACTTAATTACGTATTTTATTATGTTTTTTCCATTTAGTCCATTTAAAAAGCTTGTAATAATTTTGTTATGGATTGTTGACAATGCGTATGATATTGAACATAAAAAAATATTTCAAAGCAAAGCCTGAAAAATATCATGGCTTACATAGAAAAATGCGAGCATGAGAATCATATGGTGTTACAGCATAAAGAATTTAAAGTAAAAATTAATTCAACATCATATATAAACTTTTAATGATGGAATAATTTAAGTTAGAAATTTATTATATTTTTTACTAGAATATCTTGTATTTCCTTTTCCAGTTTTAACGACTGAGTATTTACCAATATTAATCTTAACCATCTTACTTTACATGTAGTTTGGGCTATCGGAATTCGATCTTGGATTGAGATGCTTGTTTGTCTAGCCGCACTGATGAGCTGTGAAATAGCGAAACAGTAATGTACGTGGATTACTATAATGCTCTCTACCTTAGGTTGAGCATTTGGGAAGTGATATACAAATTAGCATTAGCGTATGAAGCAATGCTCTTTGTGTAAACAAATTGAGCTTAGGTATTTGGACAATCTAAATTTGGACACTGTTAATTTACTGGCCGCATAGCAGCACCCGTATACCGAAACTGTCAGAAAGTCCTACTGTCGTTTGGGCGATCAGGTTTCGATCCTGGCTTGAGGTAATTGATTGCCTCGCCGCACTGATGAGCTGTAAACAGTTAAACAGTACTGTCTCATTATCATTCGCGTATGAAGCGATGCTCTTTGTGTAAACAAATTGAGCTTAGGTATTTGGACAATGTCAAAATCTTGTTAATTCACTCCCCGCATAGCAGCGCCGTATAACGCAACAGTTAGAAGCTCCGACTTTTCGGGATTCGAACCTGTCTTCAGGTAGTTGCTTGTCTAGCCACACTGATGATCTGTGAAACAATACTGCATGTGGATGATTATATATATATATATATATATATATATATATATATATATATATATATATATAGCAAAAATGGTAACCTGAAAATTGTGTTCAAGTCTATTGCAGAGCAAATATATATATATTTTTTATTACCGTTTTATTTGACCACTTGCAAGGGTTTTGGTTACCGAATCGTATCCACGATTCAGTACCTTCATCAGACTTTACAGTAATCGTTATTATGATTAGAAAAAAGATATTCGAGGAATCACAAAAAAGGGGGTAGTGAAAAATCTCAATTCAAATTCGACAACAGTGAAGTTTAAGATTTAAGAAACATTTATTTTGTCCGTTTAGTTATCGTTTTTCCAATCACAATAACCATTTCTTTAAAGACTCATGAAGTTGCTGAATCGTTGATATGATTCGGTAACCGAAACATGTGTAACTAAGAAAAAAAACGGCAATATATATATATATATATATGGGGAAAAACGTGCGTGTGTATATCCATACGAATATTATTTTCATATAAATCTGGCGTTGCCCTGGAGTGAATGATGATCAACGAATATTTCATACTCACATATTTTTTATTGTCATCGAAATAGACGAAATCACCCTTGTTTCTATCAAATAGATGGATTACCTGCGATAACTTCGGACTCATCACAGTAAACCGGATGGAAAACTAAAATGCATCTCGCCGATATTGTCCACTATGATTTGTGGTCTACATAGCACAATGCATAACCTAGTGTTGATTTTAGTAAATTACTTTTATATAAAATGATTTTAATTAAAGCCTATTAAAATGGTTCTCTAACAGAAACTTTAATTTCAAACGCAGCCCTGTTATATTAAAGAACTTACTGTTAATTTCATATGCCAGGCCCTACTACTACTGCTGCTGAGTAAATGGCTGGAATTAAAGTGTGAAACGAAAAAGTCAAGGATCATGTCTGAATGGTACTTTAAAAAAAAAACATTGTAAACGAGCCCATGTCATATCAAAGACCCTAGTGTTGAATTATATGTCGGGCCTTTCAGCTTGTGTTACAGTTACACTTCTCAAAAATACTTGTAATGTTAGGTTGTGTAAGGTGTTAACTTTGAGGAGAATCGATTTTTTCCTTCTCTCATATTATCATATCGACAATCAATTAAGGCATTCCAATAAAAATACCTATCACTGTCATTTGGAAAGTAAAACCTAAGACACTGCAAAGTGCATCAAGTATTTTTTGTGTAGAATTTAATAAAACTCGACCCCGCTGTTTTCGTATACATAGGAAACGAACTCACAGATAGGCAGACACACAAAGTTCCTCCCATATATGATATATACTTATATATAATATTTTATATATATATATATATATATAAATATATATATATATATATATATATATATATATATATATGAAATTTATTACTTTGAGTCCAGAATGAGTTTACATATTGTTTCAGCTAGAGGAAGATCCTCAAAAAGAAGAGGAAATATCCAACTAGCATCGTCAGAATTCATAGAGCCCATCTATGAATTCTGACGGTGCTAGTTGGCTATTTCCTCTTCTTTTTGAGGATTTCCCTCTAGCTGAAACAATATGTAAACTCATTCTAGACTCACAGTAAAAAATGTCCTATATACTGCTCTGACTACACATTGAGCACTCTAGTCCGGTTTTTTCACCACTGGTAAATAAATAAATAAATAAATAAATATATATATATATATATATATATATATATATGTTTAATTTTTTTAATACCGTATCAAGGATCCAGTAACCTCGTTAGACTGACGTCAGTCTAACAAAGTTACTGGATCCTTGATACGATTCGGTAACGGAAACATTTGTAACTACACATATAAAACGGTAATAAAACATTAAAACATATATTTGCTCTGCAATAGTATTGAGCACTTTCTCCAGGTTTTTACTAATAACCAGTCATATATATATATATATATATATATATATATATATATATATATATATACATATATATATAAATACATATATATATGCATAGAGTGAAGAAAATTGTGTAAGTATATATATATATATATATATATAAAATTATTTTCCTTCTTTCCCTATCAATACATAGGCATATATATATATATATATATATATATATATATATATATATGTATATATATACATATATATATATATATATGTTTTTATTTGTTTTTGTTAGCGATACTTTCTTGAATGAATTCAAGTATTTATACGAAAGTGTATTTTTACCTAAATGCTTGTTGTGAATAATTTTCCCATTGACTAATTTGGTACCCCCTTTTAATGGGGAGCGACATATATATTATTTTTAAAATATAATTATCCACTGACACGTGTTTCGGCGTCCCCGACTCATCATTATATGTGATCAGTTTTCTATAATAGTAAACCATATACGAGCTTCTTCGTGACCACACACACACACAGACATTCAGCTTTATAGTATATATATACATATATATATATATATATATATATATATATATATATATATATCTACAATATATATATATATATATCTACAATATATATATATATATATATATATATATATATATATATATATATATATATATATATATATATTGTATATCCATATCATTGTCGGTGATGGAGTTCTATATTTTTTTCTTAAGTGACACAGGGCTTTAATTTTAGTTCAGGTTTATCAAGTTTGCTGTTCTGTTTCCGAATTTTTTTTTTTGGGGGGGGGCGATGGTAATTTATATATACATACATATATGTATATATATATATAATTATATATATACATATATATGTATATGTATATATATTTACAAATAACATCGCCCCCCCCCAAAAAAAAAATTCGTAAACAAACCAGCGCACTTACTGAACTTCAACAAAAACTCAAGCCACATATATATGTGTGTGCGTGTGTGTGTGTGTGTGTGCGCGCGTTTTCTTTGGTTAATTGAAATGTAGCATATATTCTTAGAAAATATAAACTATTCGATCATTGGGTCAGATAATCTGTTATTGTCGACCAACCTTATTATATATATATATATATATAATTATTTAAATAGTACGTATATATACATACTATATAATGAACATGGCAAACAAACACTATCGTTCCTACTCAATGAGCAACTACTGTTTGTGAGGATGGCATGATAAACCTATACTACCGCGTTCCTCAAAGTAAATGGAAAATGCCTAAAAGGAAAATCTCACTAGCGTAGAACAAATGTTTCACTATTTTCCAACGAGAAAATAATCGCTGATATACTAGTCCCGTAACAGTATGAAACGTATTACATCAGGCTCCCCTCAAAACTATGTGGTGCTATGGAAAGTGATATCAGTGTAACAGAACACGTAATACACGCACAGATTTACGTAATAAAAAGGAGGAGGTAATATCTTGGTTTCCTGACGACAGGATAGATACTACATTAACTCTCCTACAATAAAAGAAGGTGAAGTGAGAGAGGACATCATTACGATAGAACAGATATTACACCATCCGCACAAAAAAGTGATGATTGTGGAAATGGTATCATTATAAGAGAACACATACTAGAGTAATATATTAATGTCGACTAAAGACACGAGGTTATTATATGAACAATTGAAATGTATGTGTGCATGCATGTATATATATATGTGTGTGTGTGTGTGTGTGTGTGTGTGTGTGTGTGTGTGTGTCTGGGTGCATGACAAACTAGTGGAAACTTAAGTCCGCTTTATGTCAGATGTATAAAAAAAAAATTAGCAGGCTGTCCTGCATTGCCCGTTCGTAAAATAGGCTGAATTATGCTATTTTAATTTAAGCAAATTTCGTGTTTATTATTATATTATATTGGACAAAATGATGTAATGATTTTAAATGTTTAAAACATATATGATTCGTTCACCACCTACGAGCATCCAAACCAAAAAAACAACAAAAAAAAAACATGTTTACTGCAAGGCTAAAAATTAAAGCATGAACCATTAGTTATTATGTTACGCATGCATATTCGTTATACCGTGGCGCGACTTCACATGTCAAATTCCATTTCTTTTATTTTCACATTTTGTACCGATATTCCTCGGCTAAAACAAAAATGTAAAGTTTAGCATGGGTTCGAATACACTAAATATTAAGTTGAATGTCTGTAGACAGAAAACTGAGAGAGGAGTTCGGTTTACAAAATTTGTTAACCAAATATGTATACAAATGCCAAAACATATATAGAGAGATGTCTGTATTTACTATAACCTTTTTACGCAAATATTATGCAAGTATAAATCATGTAAAATATCTGCATGAATATAATTACACGTAATAGTTAACTAAAGATGATTATCATACGAGAAAACCGAAAAAGGCTGATAGGAAATTAATTAAAATGAATGTTTAAATGAATATGCAAATTAGTTCGATCTTTTGCAGATGAATGCAGTTCCAGTACCCATATATAAAAAAAAAAAAAAAAAAAAAAAAAAAAAAAAAAGTTGGGTGTGTTTTTTAAATTAAATATAATTTTTTTTTATATGAATATAAAAACATAAGAATAAAATTTTAAGGAGTATCGATAAAAACTAAAATAACTGTGAACATTTGTACTTTTAAACCTTGCGAATAGAATACAATGATGCATCTACACAGTCTATTAGTCACTATTTCGTAAACAATAGAGCTTTATGTTATTAACAATTAGGACCGCACACTAACGCGCAGTCATTATATATATATATATATATATATATATATATATATATATATATATATATATATATATACCTGAATGTATGTATGTGTATGTGTGTGTGTGTGTCTGGTCACGAATAGGCTCCTATATGGTTGACTATTTTAAAAAACTGACTACATATAATGATAGAAGATGCATCGAGACACAGGAATGGGTATGTTTGATCCTGCAGAATGGTGGTTCATTAAACTTGTGGGGGTCTGTGTACGCGCCTGGTCCACAAAGTAGGGAAATAAAAAAATTAAAAAATTAAAAAAATGTTTACAAGTGTTTTTGATAT
Source organism: Euprymna scolopes (assembly GCF_053919585.1). Lineage (NCBI taxonomy): Eukaryota > Metazoa > Mollusca > Cephalopoda > Sepiida > Sepiolidae > Euprymna > Euprymna scolopes. Next base: position 76,927,366 of record NC_136488.1, on the reverse strand, counting down.
AGATGTACATAAGAATATTTTGGAAAGTATGTTTTAACTTAAATAGGGATGGTATAATAAAAGTGTGGGGTTTGCGTTCGCGCCGGGACTCCATAGAATGGAAATAGGCACAAACTTGATTAAAGACCTTTCATATGTATCTGCGTAAGTATCCTTAAGTATAATTTTGTTTCAGTTTGAAGAAATATGGTATAATAAAATTATGGGGTGTTCGTTCGCACCTGACCTCCATGGAACGGAAATATGTCACAAGGTTTAACAAGGTATTTTAGTATAGATCCACAGAATATTGTGACAAGTGTTTCAGTGTGAGCAGGTATGATATAATAAATTATGGGGTTTATCTATTTTATTTTTAGTTTCATCATATTTTTCATTGGTTTGACACCCCCGAATTCGAAGCTATCTCTTTACAACTCTTCCTTTTCATAACCTATCATACTTTCATAAATCAGAGTCCATTTTCTGTAGGCTGTTTTTGAACCCAGTCAACGACGGTCACTTTTGCTAGTATATATATATATATATATATATATATATATATATATATATATATATATATATATATAGCTGTCTATGTATATAAAGATAGAGATAGAGAGAGAATGAGAGAGAGAGAGAGAGTAATTTTAACCTGACTATTCTATAGGGGGGGGGCGAAAGCCTATATAACTTAATTGCCATAAATGTAAATCTAGTTTCATATTTACTGACTTGGTCCTCACTTTGAAAGTAAATACAGAAAATCGATATAAAATATTCTATTTCTTCAAAATAATTCCTGTGGATAAATGAAATTATGCATGTATATATATATATATATATATATATATATATATATATATATATATATATATATATATATATGTGTGTGTGTGTGTGTGTGTGTGTGTGTGTCTGTGTGTCTGTGTTTGTGTCTGTGTGTGCATGTGTGTGTGCGCGTGTGTGTATACATCCACACCTCTCTCTCTCCCTCTCTGTCTCTGTCTCTGTCTCTCTCTCTCTGTCTCTCTCTCTCTCTCTACACTCTCTCGGTTATATATATATATATATATATATATATATATATATATATAACTACTTCATTTACTCACATAAAATTAATATACGAAAGTATAGATTTATGCGTAAACTTTTAGTATTTACTTCAAAAATGCTCAATATGTAGGTAGAGCTAGTTAGTAATTTATAATATATATATATATATATATATATATGTATGTATAGGAGAGAACTTGAATGTTTGAATGTTTGTTAAACACAACTTGCATGTGTCTAAACTATCTATACAAGTGTTTCTTAAGACAACCTGGCATGGAGATACTTTTACCTAAGGGTAAGCCCTGATTAAACATTTTAAATCACATGCTATATTCCTCGCCCAAGTCAGATCATGTCCATATGGCTAACAAACACTGACTTTTACGAGGGTTGGTACACCTCCAAGGTTAGCTGAAGTAACAACACAAACCTGAATAATCCATCGGACAATATTAATACTCGTCTTGTAATTCAGTAAGACTAAGTGACCACAAGAAACGTCTACATTTATATAAAAAGAAATTGTTTTGTCTGTTTGTGCGTGCATGTGTGCGTGTGTGTGTGTGTAGTAAAAACAGTAGTACCTGTACACATTTTATGAATTTCGCATGGATGTACTTTATGTGATTGGTAGTGTTTTTTACTAGAGCAGGCAAATAATCGACTTGATTAAAAAGTGCGATACCACAGATTTGAATGACAATAAAAAATATAAAAATATGTAACATCATTATCCAATTCCAGGAAACACTGGGTCACTCTGCTAGTATACACTATAACATATTTAAATGCTCAATAGGGGGAGAGTAAAATTACGTTCTAAACTTCTTTTACTCAGAGTAATGGGTAAAGAACTTGACTGTAATATTCCAATACATAGCACATGGAGATCAAGGTTGATCACCATTAAGTGGGCCCTCTTGGTTTCTGAGAACTTCGACTGAAGTAAAATAAAATAAGAGAATACACAAATATATATATATATATATATATATATATATATATATACATATATATATTATATTATATTATATTATATTATATTATATTATATTATTCGTTACACCCTGCACTGAAGATTCTCGAAAGTATGAAACACTAGTGTCTGTAGATATTTAATTATTATAGTAAAAAAATAATTATATATATATATATATATATATATATATATATATATATATATATATATATATATATATGGCATAATCGCGGTGACACACCGGTTCTCGTAAGATCACCGAATTTATGCAACGGTGACCCTGGTTACTACTAGCTGGGTGACTATTTGGGAATTCTAGGTGCTGTATGTGTTCTCCGCTTATCTCGGCATTTGTTTCCAGTCATCCTGTACATACACTTCACTTCAGGAAGGTATAGTGGGAGATTGAGCACCTCCCGCCACAAAAATTTCACGCGCAACTCCCCCCCTTTGTGGGTATCCATACTCTGTCAAAGACTGAATATATATATATATATACATATATATATATATATATATATATATATATATACATATACCTAAACCCACTCATTTTTATATACACATACATATCACTATCTCTACAACTATATAAAACGATTTTTTCTGTGCGTGTGTTCGTTTATTATGGACGCTAAAACGGTTAAGCTGATTGTTAAGAAACTTTAGGCAAATGTAGTATGTGCATACACATATTTTATACGGGTTTCTTGTACAGATGCCTTCGATGATGATCGCTTATCGTAATCGGAAAGGCGATTTTGAACAAAGTTAACACCTTATACAGCCTAACATCACAAGTGCACATGATAAGTTAAATCATCACACAAGCCGAAAGGTCCGACATATAGAATCAACAATAGGTTCTTTGACATGAGGGAGATGTGTTTGAAATGAATGTTTCTCTTCAGAGCACAATTGAAGTATGAGACTTTACTTTTGCGTTTTAAATTTAATTCAATTCATTATATATGAAAATACCTCTATAAAATAACCGATAGGTTCTCTGCAATGCAATGTAGACTATAATGTATTGTGGACTAAGTCACTGCGAGAGGCATGTTAAGCTCCGCCCGATGCACCGCGATGAGTCCCAACTAGAGCAGGAAATCAATTTAGTACAAAAAAATGGTCGATTTCACAACTTTCGATGACAATAAAAATATGCGACGGTAAAGCATTCCTTGATCATCATTCTATCCCGGGCAAAGTCGGTATCTCTTCCAATCGATACTATTATATAAGAGCAATTTGTATACGTGCTTGTTCGTTTCAGTATAGACTACGAAACAGTTGGGCCGATTTTATTGAAATTTCACACGAAGGTACTAATATATGCCTGAGTGTGTTCTTACGTAGTTTTTTTATGGAAATGTGTTTGTCAAATATCGAAAATCGATAATTGGAAATCGATAAAAGAAGGAAGTCGGATGTTGATCAAAGTAAACACTTTTATTCAATCGAACATCACAAGAGTATTTGGAAGTTTTATAACCGCACAAGCAGAAAAGCCCAGGCTCAACCTATAATATTAATCGTATATTCATTTATTTGACAGCGGTGCGTTAGAAATGACTGTTTATTTTTAGAACACAATGGAACCAGA
>NC_136488.1:76913740-76921240 GCF_053919585.1 Euprymna scolopes | reverse complement strand
TAATAAAGTTATGCAACGATTTATTAAGCTCAATGAACATGGATTTACACGTTCAGAGGATGTGTAGCTTTATAATACATTTAAAAATCGCAGGAATATACACTTAATTCACATTACTATTGTTTAAATTACGGTGTCTTACACATGTGTCATTAAATGACATAAATCAAACAAATCGCCAGAGACTTTACATTAGTTTATCATAAAATGTACAGATGATTTCTGTTGCTTTAAAAGTAATTTTAAAACGAATATTATTAACATATGTAAAGTCTCTTATGATTTTTTTAATTCATGCCATTTAACGAAATCCGTGTAAGACGCAATAATTTGAACAATATTAATGTGAATTAATGTATATCCCTGTGTTTTTTTAAAAATGTTATATATATATACATATATATATATATATATATATATATATATATATATATATATATATATATATATATATATATATATATATACTCAAATCGTCTTGCTTGAGCGTTCAAGTCGGGATTCGGGTCTGCAGCTTCCGGTTTGAAAAAAATATCCTCAAATGAAAACAAATTCAACATATGAAAACAAAACCACGAATGCTTTTTATTTAATCAACCATTTTTCGCGTTTAAAATATGCAAATAAAACAAGATTAATTCCATCCATTTATTCATAGCGGACTATCATTCTCATATGCTTATTGTTATTTCACAACGTTTCGGCCCACTGTTACTCTGGCCTTCGTCAGGTGGTTAACCGCGACAGGATAGGAAGGCCAAATCTCATAACAGCATCCTCAGCAATTACTGCATTCCATAGTTCGTATTGGATATAGACGTTGAATCTCTACGTTTCCAGGTGAGCATTGTCTGACGATAGTGGTTTCACTCCTACCCAAAGCCTGTCAGAGGCTTTGTTGGCCAAAACGTGGTGAGACGACAACTGTGGAAGACAGTAATTGCTGGTGATACATGTAGGATATTCGGCGTTCCTATTCCGTCGCGGTTAACCACCCGACGAAGGCCAGTCGGATAGTTGGCCGAAACTTCGTTAAACAACAACTACACATGAGGACAACAGACCGCAATAAATAAAATGCATAAATAATACGAATGACTCTTCTCAGAAAGAATTCTAATTAATTAAATAATAAAACTAAATCCCTCTTTGTTTTATTTATCTGCATTTAACGAACTTTTCTTTTGTATTTTTCATTGCAAGAAAAAAAACAAAAACAAAACTAATGTATACGAATTAATATCTTCTATATATTATGTATTTGAAGCTGAAAAACGACAAACTTACTAGAGTCAGGTCACCCAGTCGTTGATAAATATAAATAGGTATTTCTTTAATAAGTTTATACAATATAAACTTTTTTTTATTTTTAATTTTAAACAATGTAAACAGAAATTTATAAGCAGTATTTTTCACGGATGCTTTTGATTATACAAGGAAAGACATTACTTGTATATATTTCTATGGCAAATTGGAATTGTTTAAAAAATGTTTTCTTAATGCAAAAATAAAACAGGACAAAACAACAAAAAAATTCTTGATCAATTTACATATTTAAAAAAAATATTTAGCATTTGTTTATGACTCACCCAGCATCATTTACACCCTAAAAAGAAATCAAAATCTACATTTTATTTTGCTAATACCTTCCAACTGTCTATAAATCTTATATAAAAGAAGCAATTTAAATGAAAATAATAATAATAAAAAAATTAAATTATAGATGGGGGGCAGTTTTCTATATTAATTATACGTAAAATGAGCACCTATTCCTTGGCTACGTATCGGTAAACGAGACATGTGATTTTAAGCATTTTTTCAAGTTTTCTTTCGGAGAGGAAGGAAAAAAGTGAGAACGGATGAGAGGTCATAAATTTCAAACATTTTAAAAACACGTAGAAACACCCCAAAACATATAGTCGGTGGATTGTTTTTAACGATTTGAATAATGATGACAAATTTGCACCACTCGTAAGTAACTAGTCGCTCGAATGTGTTAGAACATTACGTCAACCGCAGGTTTTCGCCGAGCATCGCTGATTATCAAGGCGTAACAACGCTACTCGAGAAAATACTGAAAAAATCATGTAAATCTAATAAAATCACCAGAATAAATAAATAAATAAATAAAAATATAACAAAAGAAAAAAGAAGGAACGACCTACCATAACATTTTTTGTGTTATTCTTGTAAGGATTTTTTTTAATGAAAAAATAAACAAGTTGTATATTTTTTACAACCATTTTTTTTATCAAACAAAATTGGAGAAAAATTGTAAGAAAACTTTTTTTTTTCATATTTTTCTTAACATTTTTTATGCTTTTTATGTATTATGCATATATTCTTGTGTATTTTTTCTTTAAATGTTTAACTAAAGTAATATAAACGTTTTTTTTTCTTTCCATGGACATATTTTCCTGATTGTCTTACAGCAAAGTAAGACAGTCGCAATATTCCATCATGATTAGGTTGACTTTTTAGGGTCGCATAAGACGATGTTATAGTGTCATGAGAAGAGACAGCTTGTGTGGATGAAATTTCTTCAACCGGGTGGCTTTGCAATATTAGTTTAAGATGAATACAACAGGTTCATTAGCAAATTTCTGTCCCCACATAACCTCCAAAAGAAAACTGTCGAGAACGTCTTGGCGTTTGAGACTTACACTTGATAAAAGGTGAAGAGATTCATTTTATATTAAGTTGTAAGGAACGGCCGTTGGATCGTCCGTGTTTTAACTAAGTTAACGATTTTTTCTTCCAATACTTTTTTTAGGGTCATCTGCTCATTTGTCACACATTGATCGCCGTTTGACGTCAGATAAACGACAAACCCGAGCGCATGACGTCATATTTCGAGTAAAGCCGAGCGGACAGTTCGTTACGTCTTGTTCAAATTCTACACAAGTACCAAGATTTGCTTTGAAAAATTCTCACCGTAAAATATTACTTAATTAATTATCATTTACCGATATTTAAAGACTGTTCACACACAAAAAACTAGGGTGTACCTGTACAATGCACACTCTTTCCTTGTACTTTTTATTTTTGTCTTTCTTCCATGTTTTCAAAAGATTAATCATATATAAAGAAGTATTCATTTTATCTCAGGGCAATGATGTTAAGACCTTTATTATCCAATGTATCGCTTATTGTTTTCGTGTGCACACATTCAATGTTTGCGCATTTATACATTAATTCTGTATAGTTACTTGCACTATTACACATAATTGTGTATACTCACAATTCTATAGCTAGCTATAACAACATATACTGAGAAAACGGGTTACGGTTACGCTAATATATATATATATATATATATATATATATATATATATATATATATATATTATGACGAAATAATACTTACACCATAATGCAGCAGGTGACAGCATGCTCTACACGAATGTGTTGAGCTAATACGTTTACAATCAAATGGTAACAATTCAAAGTTTTAAAAAGATTGTCCGACATCAGCAGTTACAAAAATATGATGTTCTTTTATTCGATTTGACCGGTCGAAATGATGATGCCATCCCGGAATTCCAAGTCGACTACATGATTAAAACTTCCTCCCTTGCTTCCAAAGAGACTCTCCTCTGACCATATCAGCTCTATCTCCCATCTTCGTCTCCAACTCTGTCTAACTCATCTTCGACTCTAGCTCCTATATTGAGAATTCATTTCTGCCATGATGACATACGTGTGTCCAAAAACGTGATCGACCCACGTGGCCTGGACATGCGTGGTTCGCACGTGTTTCCAAACCATTTCTGCAGACAAAGAATTCTCACTCCTGTTTTTTTCCTAGCCTATTTTTCAACATATTAAAATTGCATTGTTCTTTAATTTCTAGCTGACCTTATTTTAATTCAGTTTTCATAAAAAAGAATTGAACAATCAAAATTCCTTTTACAACAACATATCTAACTATTATATGTGAAACTGAACAATGCGAAATTTCAAATTAAATTTCTGAATCTATTTCTGAACTTTGCTTACAAATTCGAATCTCGGTCTCCCTAATATTTTTCTTACAAGAAAAGTGGAACTTTTTCTTGTAACACGTAGACTATGGTATTCCGAGGCATACTGTTTCTCATCAGAAATTGAGAAAATGGGAAGCTTATATATATATATATATATATATATATATATATATATATATATTTATATATATATATATATATATATATATCTTACATAAAGGTGTAATAAGGTCGGTCAACTTAGCTTATACGCGCAGATCGTCATATAATGATTAGATCACTTTGGCTTACCTTAACAAAACATTTAAAAGGTATTAATGTTTAAATTTTAACTGTATCTCTCGGGGCTGACGGTAGCTTAGTGGTTGGCGTCCTTGCTAATGAAGCAAGACATGACGTCTGTTGCCTGGATTCGAATCTCTCGGGGTTATTCGTGATAACCCTGTACTGATAGATTCCCGAAAGGAATATATATATATATATATATATATATATATATATATATATATATATATATATATACTATAAAACTTCGTTGAAATACAATAACTTTTTTCTTTTATATAAATCTTGTTTATTTCATCTTGGAAATCTTCATTACAGACTTTTCGTTAATGGGGTGACAATTTTATGATTTTATGTGTTCATAAACAATGTATTTCTCACACACTCGTCAGATGTGATTTCCATTCGATATTACCAACAAAATAGTTAATTTTCTGCAGGCTAAACCGGTTGCGTTCGTTTGGGGAAAATAAATTCCCGCCCACGTTGTTACAGGTCGAAGAGATCCAAGATGAAATAAACAGGAGTTATATAAAAGAAAAAAATACAAGTCGTTGAATTTCAACGAAGTTTTGCACTATATATGCTCTCTGCACCTATAAAATAGATACACTTAGCTTTACTTGAAATTAACGGTGATTCAGTTTTTATCGTAACACTCTCGGCCCGTTAAATGCAAACTGTATTCATTGAAATTAACAATATTTCAAATATATATATATATATATATATATATATATATATACATATATATATATATATATATATATATATATATATATATATATATATATATATAAAGCTATGAATAAAATATAAAAATATCTCATTTACAAAACTCCATATCTGTCTGGCTGTCTCCATGTTTTATACGTTATTCTCTCCGAAACGGAGTAACGCATGCCGTGGCGAGGCGGCTTAAATGATTACATTTATTGTAGATCGTTATTATATCAAGCTTTACCCGGTAAAAATAGATACTAAATGAAATCGTCGAAGCAGTTTGAAAGCAATAGCTAATGGAGGAGGTGAGACCAACAATTTGTGAAGGAGCTTAAATGTATATTTTTTTATCTAATTCTAACCGTTTTGCAGTCGAAATTTAATTTTTCGCGGCTTAGAAACCGTAAAATGCTTTGACGATTTTGAAGACTGATTCTGAATTCCCCGTTAATATTTTGAAATGATTCTATTCCGTGAGTAGTGCTATCGTTCTAATATTCATTTATTACAAGCATGTTCCTTCTTTTTTAATTATTAGAAAACCAGTTTTGTTTGAGCATATATTTCCAAAATATTTGTTATTTTAATCACATAAATTAGAATCCCCCCCAAAACGCCTACTATCTACCCTACGTTTTAGTAAAAAGACATTAATACTGAATTAAATGAAAGTCGTCACACCGCATAATCCTTATTATATAATCTATAATCTTATTCATAAAACTATACACTCGATAGAGAATTGACTCTATAATAGTACATATAAAATCCGCATAGCTAAAAACAACGTATTAAAACATTTTGTACGACCCGACACCGCCGGGCGCCTCCTGTAAGTGTGAGTATATATAGACTGATTAGATTGTTAAAACAGATAGATTCAGGGTATATTAAAAAAAAACTAGATAATTTATTTATATTGCCAGAGATATGTAGAAAATGTGTAGATTAAAATAAAATAAAAACTCCGAAAAATAAAATAGCAAAAATATAAATATATAATAAAGATAAAATAATAAATATAAATATAATAAATATAAATGAATAATAAAATTAAAAATAAAATATATTTATATATACATGAATTTGTTAAATTATTTAAATTTTTTGAAATTAAAAAAAAATGTTAAATCTTTTAAAATTAAACAAAAAAAAATTTCTAAATAAAAAAAATTATCATAGTGTTTTTTTTTTCTCAGTTTTTTTTGTCTGGTTTATTCTTTAGGCATATCTTTTTTTCTGATCTTTCTCTCTTTCATCCCCATCACATCGTTCTCTTATAATTTTTTTTAAATTCTAATTTTAAAAAAAGTTTCCATTTCTAATCTGAATCTTCAAAAAGGTAGAGGTGTATTTTTATCTTTACTCATTCATAATAGCAGCCTTTTCTCCGTTTCTGACACGAATCATTTAACTTTGAAATGTCATGGCCTTAAAAATGTTTCTCCTTGATTCCTGTTTCTGTAAACATTATTGATTTGATTATGTAATCTCGTTCCTATGTAAATATACGCTGTATGTTTTTAAATTATTCTCCCTCTCCCCGTCTCTCTATGTATATATATATATATATATATATATATATATATATATATACATATATAACTACTTCATTTACTAACATAAAATTAATATACGAAAGTATAGATTTATGCATAGACTTTAAGTATTTACTTCAAGAGTGCTCAATACGTAGGTAGAGCTAATTAGTAATTCATAAAATATATATGGCGATTAAGCTACACTGAATATTCGGCGTTTCATCCACTCTAGGTAATATATATATATATATATATATATATATATATATATATATATATATATATATGTATATATATATATATATATATACATGATTATTATATAATCTATATACGTATAATATTAAAAATATTCCATGCATAATTATTATTTACAACAATAGTGCTTAATTTGTGAGTAGCGCTTAGTAATAAAGTATGAACATATATTCATAGTAATTAAGCTACACAGAGGTGCCCACATTTCATCTCCGTAGAGGATGTTCAAGTTAATATCTATGATCATCTTCAGGCAAAATGAAGCACAATAATAATGGTTATTATTGTACGCCCAGACGCGCACCTGCTCTATTATTTATTAGTAGAGACGCCCTATTGAATTTTGTGGAGATTTCCGGAATTTTTATGACCACCCTAGATTCATTTAATTGAGAGAGTGGGTGAATTTTATTGTTAATGATTTCGCGATCTCATGAAATGGACTGCTGATTCTGAATATGATGAACCACAAGTCATTTGTATGTAACTTCACCCTATCAATACATGTCGGCGTCTACATTTAACACTTGCTGAATAAAAATAACTAAACAATACCAATATTGGGGGGGATCCAATCGTCTCGCCAAATAGAGTAATGCTGTCAACTCTTGGTATGAGCTGCTCCGAATAGCCTGTCCCGCCTTAACAGAGTTTATAACCGGCTTCATAGCCTGGTCGCCGATGTCTTTTTCTCCTCCCTGTAACGC
>NC_136488.1:76863740-76908740 GCF_053919585.1 Euprymna scolopes | reverse complement strand
AAACAAATAAATAAATAAATGAAAAATAAAAACAAGCGGTATTTTTTTTTTAATTTGACCTCTATTATGACCCCTTAACATTTATTCTTTTGGCCAGAAATTTTGCGATTAAGGGTTAATGTTCAACGATCTGACATTTGAGAACTCTACCAAACTCTCCGACAATTTTGGGTCTACGCACTTGAAATTTTAGATATAGGTTCCTTGGACATATATCTAACTTAATAACTCAATTTGAATCAAAAAGAATAAATCTTAAGAGGCAATAATAGAGGTCAAATTTAAAAAAAAAATTGACCTTTGCGGTCTCTTCCAAATTACTCAGATAATTTCTGGTCTAAATATTTGAAATTTTACCTAAAGTGTATTCAGAGATAGGCAAGCTTTTTCATCAGTTTGGGTCGAAAATTTTTAGTTAGAAATATATAAACCTATGCATGTCTGTTTGCATATCTGCCTTAAACTTTCAATAAACGCGACAGATTTTACCAAGATCAGTATCGTTTTAAAGTTCGACCTTTCATACTATTAATATAAACACATTGGCTAAAAACATTAATATCTTCCCCTTCAACTAGGCACTTTTCTACAGTGGGGTCACTGATTCCTTGACAATAAATTTGAAGAGGTCATAATAGGGGTCAAAGTTAAAAAAAAAGTCTAACCTCTACGGTCTCCAAATTACTCAGATAATTTCTGGTCTAAACATTTGAAATTTTACATAAAGGTTAATCAGAGATAGGGAAAGCTTTTTAATCTGTTTGGGTCGAAAATGTGAGCTACCAATATATAGAAGTATATAAGTAGGTATGCATGTCTGCCTAAAACTTTCGACAGAGGCGAGGGATTTTCACCAGATCAGGATCGTATTGAAGCTTGACCCTTCAGACGACAGATACCGAAAAATTGGCTAAAAACCTTAATTTCTTCACCCTCAACTGGGCACTTTTCTACAGGGAGGGATCGCTTTTTTCACCGATATTTTCGCAATCATCCCCGCTTTGCGATTGTCTAGCCTTAATTAAAACCTACGTCACTTCCAATTTGGCGGTGGTCGTAACAGCAAAGACATCAGTTTTTTCCCCGTTCTGTTCCTCCTTCGCAGTACAGGTTCGAGCCTGTCTTCCTACTAGCACTTTTTTTTTGCTCAGCATACACATCAAAACACCCGGGCAACGCCGGGCTGAAATGCTAGTCTCTATATATATAACTGCTTAATTTACTCAAATAAAATTAATATACAAAAGTATAGATTTATACGTAAACTTTAAGTATTTACTTCAAAAGTGCTCAATACGTAGGTAGAGCTAGTTGGTAATTTATAAAATATATATGGCGATTAAGCTACACTGATTATTCCGCGTTTCATCCACTCTAGAACTTATATATGCATGTACAATAGAACCCCGGGATACGTTAGCCCTAGGATACATTTTCAGTTTATGATGTGGAACACGATTTTTCCGCCCCCTGATTACTATATTTGCCCCGGCTTACGGTGTTATTTATGCTATTGTTTGATTATATACATGTGTATTATATAATGCACTGTATTTTCTTACGAATTTTATATAACGTATCCTGGGTTCCTCATATGTATATATATATATATATATATATATATATATATATATATATATATATGTACATATATATACATATATATATGTATATATACATATATATATATATAGAGATGTATATATATATGTTTGTGTGTGTGTGTGTTGATTTATCATTTCTGAAATACGTGTTCTGACATTTTACCTTTCGTTAAACACATGCTAGACGACTTCGTTTGTTTTGTTTTGTTTGTGCGAAATTTTAATTTCTCGCTTTTGGTTGCTAATTTAACTTTTTCTTTTTTTTTTTTTTGTTCAAGCAATGCTTTTCTTTTAATTCAATTTCTTAGGACTTTATTTTTGTAATTATCTTAAGAAAAGTCACAGAAAAATAATATTTATCTTTCAATGGATAATACACTAAATCTATTTAACTATCCAATTAACAAATTTCGGCGTGAAAAAATTATATAATAATTTTTGTACAAATACATTCGTCCTTTTGGAAATAAAATTTGGCTTTAATTTTTCAATGATAATAAAAATAATCGGAACCCTTTTTTTTTACATGGGGTCACCACTTATCAAGGCCCGGAGGCCACTCAGAGATAAGCGTTATTGCGTGTACAGAAATCAATGAGATAGTATTGGAGTAATCATTAGTATTGGGGGTCTTGATAGAGTGTCTTACTTAAGGGGGCGGGTTGTCAGGAGTTTGTTTATGTTTGACTTGAAGACGGCCAAGTTGTAGTCAGATGGGAAACAGCAAGCGGCAGAGAGTTCATTGACATACAGTTCTAAGAAAGAAGCTTTGCTCATGGAATCTATGTTTGGATTTAGGCACAGATAAACTGTGGGTAAAATTATTGGCAGTAGTTTCAACCAGACAGGTGTTGCTCGTGAAAGATTGGCGAGGGGGGCGAGGGATTGGAACTCAGGCGAGCAGTTGCCATGGATATAACGATAAAACAAAGACAGGCTCGCAACGTCTCTTCTGTGAAAGAGAGGTTGCAGGGAAGAGAAAGGGCATCCCCACTAAACCACGAAGTCTATTCTGTACTCTGTCAAGGCAGAATAGGCTGTTTTTAGCAGCTCCTGTCCAGATGTGGCAGCAGTACTCCATCCTTGGACGTACTTGGCTTTTATACATATAGAGAATTGCATCAGTAGTGAGATATCTTCTGGAGCGGTAGAAGGATCCCACCATTTTCCCAGCGTCCCTGGCAACAGATTTGATGTACGTGTTCCATTTCAGATCAGGAGTAAAGATCAAACCCAGAAACTTGTCAAAACATGGAGCCTCCTCAAAACGAGAGCCATCCATTTACAGTGATGTCAGATGGGGATCAGAGCGTTGATTATGTAAAGATAGAACCTGCAAGAAAATTATGACCAGCCGCCTTTCAAATGTTCTCTATTTTATATGCGACCGTAAAAAATAAAAGAATGAAAAGTTTCAATTCGCGTTCTAACTTGCCATTAGTAACTAGACAGCTACTTGTTTCAAATCAAAACTGTTCCTATAAATAAAAGTATATCGGTTCACGAACGCTTAGCTTAGTATACATAAGACCCAAATGGTTAACTGGAATATATTTTATATCCACATGAAACAGTTTTTCAATAAGACAAATAAAAAAAAAAAACAACATATGTATATCCGTGTACACACATGCATATATATATATATATATATATATATACGCATACACAGGTATATATATATATATATATATATATATATATAAATTCATATTCCTGTCTGTTTAGTTGTTTGTTTGTTTTTTCACAAGTTGATTAACATATACCAAAGTTTACTTACTTTACTCTTTCATTTATTTTTATACATAGAATGATTCTTGCAAAATAAACAATGAAGAGATCACGTCATTTACATATTACATTAGGAAAAATTGCTTTTCTTAGATATCAGTATCTTAATTCATGTTTCTAGGGAGATAATTCTTCTAAGTGTTCTATTTAAAATTGTTTTTTTTTATAAATGTAAAATAATAATAATATTGATGACATATTTAATTTAATTTATTTGGAATTATCATTCCAACATCGAATGAATTAAAAAAAAACATTTTAGATCATTTGCCCCTAGAAATTCCCGAAAATTTCATTTGCTTGTTTTTATTATTTTTAAACGGCTATACAGAAATCGGTAATTGTTTACGATGTAACCCAGCGTCGTTTAACACCCACAAACATAAAGATCAACTACCCTTCCTCTAAATTCAACAATTTAAACTTTTCTTTCTTTTTTCACGTTAATCTCATCGATTATAAACTTAAATTTCTAATTAAAAAAGGACAATTTTTTACTATTTGCCCCAGCTTCGTTTAACTTCTTAAAAAATTAAGACCTACATTTTTGTGTCTAATACGTATAAACATCTTTTATAGATATTATGAAATGAAAAATGTTTAAAGAAAAGAAAATTAGCATTTCAAAGTGGGGGATCACTTTATTATATAAATTTAACGTAAAATGCCCATCCACTTTGCACTTATTTTTTGGCCACAAAGCGTTGAACGAGAAATGTCATCTCTAACATCTTTTTCAAGTTTGGCGATCGAGAGAGACAAAACATGACAAATTCAATTTGTTTTATTTGTGATGGGGGGGGGCGTGAATTACATGTGACACATAAAATAAGTATAAATTTAATTAATTTTTATGAGACCATTCTGTCCATTGACCTTAGAATTTTATAAACATAACGAACCCCAAAATATGACAAATTAAATTTTTCATCTCATTGTTTTTGGAATTAATTGTTGGTAGATCTCCATTATTTTATAGTTCTGCTCACTTGGCTAATTTTTTTTGCGATCGAACAGGAATTTGCTGCTATTTTTATTGAAACAAAAGTTGTAATGATTTATTTGTAGTTATTATTTGGGTGGCTTTCCAGTGCTCAATATCCAGAGAATAGTTTCTTCTCTTTGAATGCCGTCTGCCGAAATATCTAGCGGGAGGGTATCGCCTACTTCTTCTTTTTTACATGTTTTCATCTTTTCTTTTATTTTTGGAATTTTTGTGGGGGTATCCACGTTACCCATGATGAAAAAGATTAATATAGCAGGTTTGTTTTAAACGGAACTTCATGACAATCTAGGCAACGCCGGGTACGCATGCTAGTATATATATATATATATATATATATATATATATATATATATATATATACATGTATATATATATATGTATATATATATATATATATATATATATATATACGTTCGATTTTTTATTACCGTATCTTTCTGTTATAGGCCCGTGTATACGCCTACTTGGGAGTATATGTGTATGTGTGTATGTATCTGTGTATGAGCGCATCCATGCTTACACACACCTACCCAATTTAGCACCTTAAGGAAAAGTTGACGTCAGCGGGAGCGGCGCGGGTGTCTATGCATGCATGCGCGCATATGTGCATATATTTGCACGCCAGGGCGGAGATGTATGTGTTCATGTGAACGTTTCTTTAAGTATATATGTGTGTACGTGCACATGTGTGTGCTCGCGAGCGCGGCCGCTAGCTATCCCTCTCCAAACAATTAACAACAAATAAAAAACAAATAAATAAACCGAATCATATCCCCCTCGCCTCCGAATCTAAGCGAACCCCCAACAGGTCAAGACATACTTATCAAGAAATCATCTCACCAACGAGACGCACAAAAACTTTAACATTAAGACTCGGATTTTAAAGTAACCTCCCTCCTCCTACCCCACATATCCCCTTCCCCCTCCATTTATCCCTACGCTCTCAGCCACAGCAGAAATGAACTTCCCAGGTCCGTAAACTCCAAAACTAAAATATTACCGACATACCACCCCCTCGCACCTTTCCCCCTTATTCCCTTCCTCTTTTTTCCGCTCTTCTCGCACCCCTCCCCTGCCATCATTCACTCTTTCATCCTATCATAACGAACATTTCTGTAAAAGTCTGAGGCAGCTACAGACGGCCAAAAAAGCTGCCGGGTAGCTGAAACAATAATGTAACTTAACAGAAAGATACGGTAATAAAAAATAAAACGCATATTTGCTCTCCAACAGTATTGAGCACTTTCTTCAGTTTTTATTAATTACCATTTCTACTATATATATATATATATATATATATATATATATATATATATATATATATATATATATATATATATATATATATGTATAATATGCGTTTATATATGTATATATGTATATTAGTTTTGGGTCGATTAATCGGAATCGAATTAGGGATCGAAAAAATCGGAAATGTGTGGGTTATCGGAATCGGAAATATATGTGCCTGATTTCCGATTCCAAAATCGATTCTTTTAATATTTTTCGAACTTAATTTTCTATTGCTTGTACTGATGATACATCTTTATTGTTTTTAAACTATTAGCTAAATTAAACCCTATAGATCATAATAACATCTAAATAAGATGTAATTTTGTTTTATCTGCGTAAAATAAACCAAACAAAACTTGAAACTTTGCGACAATTGCAGTTTATTAACGAAGTATCGACAACATTGTTTTAAATTAAAAAAATATTTTGTCAAGAAAAATGTCAACCATTATTACTAATTAAATAACAATAGAATATAAAAAGTTGTTTTTTAATCTTTAATTTATCTCTTTTATGAGTTTATGCTTTTGTCCAGCTGTGTCTTGTCCGGTGGGTTGTTATCTGCTCCCTACCAAAGCATTGAGAAATATGACAAGAAGTTGACAAAACGTTGAACTAAATTTGAGATGAGTTTGTGAATTTTAATTCTTCCATGTGAAAAACTTTTAGCATCAAGTTTTTTTTTTATTATGCTGTTATCATTTACTTATGCTTAGATTAGTGGTTCCTAGGTTACTTGCCAAATGTCCAGATGATGTTTCTCAAAGAGTTCACAGTTCAAACCAATGGGCCAATTTTATTTTCTTGGAGCCACTTTGTCTGACCTTGTATCCTCTGAAATGGTTAATGTTTTATTGTATCTTTCTCTAAAAAAATGTTTAAAATATACATGAATATCTCACAATTAATTTATCAAAGTCTTGGATAAAACACATAAAGGGAAATCATCTACATCAAATTTAAAAAGAAATTATATCTACATTTCAAAGTACTTTCCATCCGATGATAATCTACTTTTACGGCGATATTTGTGAACAGAATAAAAACAAAATTATTTTAGCAGTTATGATGAAGGGTTAGTAATTAATATAAATTTAGCACAATTATTGAATAAATATCGACTGAAAAATGGCACGTTGTCCCCGAAGCTATTTGGTAAAAGTATATTTTTAAAAATATCTTAAAATGTTAAGGGTTCTTTAAAACCTAATAAAATCGATTTTTTTTAATATAAATTATGAACACGCTTCGTACTTCTGTTTTCATGCTGAGTGTTCCTATTTACTTGCCTCCCCTAGAGGGTAAATTAGACACAAGGTCGTTTTCCATGTGAGGAATAGCCAGCACCAAAAAGGGGTCAAGAGTGAGTTGGGACAAAAATAAAAACATTGCTTCCGTCTAGAAGAAGTTATCCTTCATTGAATAAGGAGAGAAAAGGTGAAGTGTCGCATCAGAGCAGATACTACATTTTGTTAACGTTTCGATCGAGTAAACTTCCGACGGAAATTATGTGCAGATTCTCGAATTGGACATACAAATTCCCAAGTTCGAGTACACAAAACAGAACAATTAGTATATTAATATATATTTTTTATTATTTGAGTGAGGGATAGGGCCCCTTTTCTTAAAACAATATCTCCCGTAAGAACTGTTCTAAAATGTGTTTTCAATCGATATTTATTTAATAATAACCATTTTTTTTCCAAGCTGGCATAAAATTGCCGTTTTTTTTTTCGTTTCTCTTTCTTCCGTCGCGTTTTCTCCGTTGCCCAATTTTCCAAAATTAATAAATATAATGTAAAATAATCACTCGTTTCCGGGCCATTCTAAGTTTTTTAAAGCAGTTTACTAATTTTTTTACAACTGACTACAAAGCACAATCCACAAAATCACAAAACCACAAGCAATCGCTTTATTTTTCGTATTCTCACCCGGATTAGTATTATTAGTAGTAGGAAGGGATCGTGTCTTTTATTACTTTTGACAGTAAAATATTTTATACTACAGTTTGACCAGGAAGATGAACATGGTCAAAATAAAAATCAACAAAATCCCTTACCTGTTCTTAAAAAAACTGTCTGGCTCAAAAGAGGTGATCATTTTACGTTAAATTTGTATGCGAAACTGTTTTTTAAGATTGTTTACATGCAATAGCCTAAACAATGAAGAATCGAATTTTTCTTTTTGCAACAAAACGTTATAATTGCGATTAGCGAACAATGAAAACAGAAGAAAAAACAACAATAATTTAATAAGAATACAGTATTTACATGTACTGTTTGCACGTAACTTAAAAATTAAACAAAAACATTACCTATAAACACTCATAATTATAAAACGTATCTATAAAACGACTTATTTTAGAAATGAAAATGCAGGATCAGTTTCACAGATACATTCAACGTAAAATAAACGTCCTTTTCCAAAACATTCTACTGTGTTAGGGTATTTAAGCAAAGACAAATTATTTTCTTTCTATTAGAGATAAATTATGTGTGTGTTTGGCCGTGGATACTTTTTTCAGGTTACGATGGGGAACACGATTTTTTATGTGTGTTTATTGGGGTGGGGGTACTTTTTAAGCGATTTCGCATGGTTTTACGACGTTGTCAATCGAACTGAAGTTAGTGGTAAACGTTTATATCGGTAAAGAACTAGAATCTCGCAGAAATTATGATTATTTTACGCTTAATTTATATTCTAAAATGTGGTCCCACTCTAAATGCTAAAATGATTGCTTTTCTTTCTGTCAATTTTTTTTTTTCAAGATTTTGCATGAAATCACCTATAGAAGTAACATTTCATTTTGGAATGGGGATGTAGCTCTAAAATTTTAATCTACAATTATTATTATTATTATTATTATTATTATTATTATTATTATTATTATACTTATTATTATATTATACTTAGTATTATTGTTATTAATATTATTATTATTATTATAATTATTATTAGTATTATTATTATCATTATTATTATTATTATTATTATTATTATTATCTTGATTTTGTTTTTTACAGCAAAGCAAATTAATTTAATAACCCACCAATTTTTTTATGATTAAAATAAAGATTTTCACTTCATTCATAGAGAAAGCACTGAATAGTTAACAAAACCCACGCCCTGTCCATGTTAAGAATTCTTTTCTAAATAGTAGCATTATTAATTATAAATTCTTCAGTAAAAATCGGAGAGGCGTTATAAAATATTTGGTTCTTGTATCGTTTTCTCATTTTGCCTTCCGATCGTCGACTATTTTCGACTGTTTAGGAAAGCGTTCAAGTAGAATGTTGTATACTAACGATGAACTAATACAATCTGGCTTTGTTTTAAATAAAAATCACTTTTTTGTTGTCTTACAATATTTAATCAATTAAAAGGAAAATATTTCAGAAAGAAATATACGCAGAAATTAGTGAGTCTCATGAAATAAGTTTAAAATTTACAAAAAAAACAACAAATCTCAAATTAAATATTTATAAATTAAAAAAAAAAAATATAGGAATCGAAATCAGGAATCCTATCGGAATCAGAAAATTTAGAACAGAATCGGTAATTCTATCGGAATCCGGTAAAATTTTGGAATCGTTCTATCACTAATATATATATATATATATATATATATATATATATATATATATATATATATATATATATATATATATATATATATGTGTGTGTGTATATACATATATATATATACATGTATATATACATATATATATATATATATATATAAAAATGTAAAGTTGGTTCGTTCTAAACAAATAAAACCCTATTTCTAAGTTACCAGTTTATTTGAAATTTTCAGAGAACCCATCTTTAGAGTCGAGGTATGTTTTTATGTTATTGAAATAAATTTACCTCGCGATTTATTAAAATTAAATTATTAAAAAAAATAAATATATGTTTTTTACTGCGAATCTGTTCTGTTGATAAAACTGAACTTCCGGTTCGATTCATTTCACAGCCACGAATTGACGAAAGATTTCATTTTCTGTTAACTCGATAAGTAAAAAAAAAAAAAAAAACTTACTCGTGCAGAGAGTGATCCGTGCTGAAATAATAATGTTATTATTTAAAAAGCCATTCTTAACATGGGGAAGGGAGGGTGTTTTGTACCTATTCTGTACTTTAACCTTACAATTGAATAAAAATATATAAAACTTTAAACGTGGAAAACGATTTTAAAAAAATAGCGCGGATCTGTCTGTATTAGCACACACACACACACACACACACACACACACACACACACAAATAATAATTCCATATTTTAAAACTTTAAATTCATTTATGTACTTATGTTTTTTAAATTTTATTTATGTTAAGGCTTCACTCATGAAACATTACGTTTTAATTGTTTAGTTTATTTTCACGGCATTGTTTACATAAAAAAGTTTGTTTTAACTTTTTCTAAACTGTTTCATTTTTACGACATGCCTCAACGTATTATAAACACCCTAATCCCCCATGTTAAAAAAAAACAAAAAAAAAACGCCCTTCCATAAACCTCGAAAGCCATTCTTAACATGGGAAGTTAGGGTGTTTATAATATGCTGGCGCGAGTCGTAAAATTAACGAAGTTGCTATCTATTATTTATTGCAAAAATTGCTTTAAATTTATTTATTTGACAAAAAAAATTACATTTTGGCACTCCTTGGGCGTTGAGTTCCATGGCGACCAGTAGAAAAAAATAATAGTCGCACCTCACCCCGCGCGTAACATATTTTATTTACTGACGTTGCCGTAACTAAATGATTATCTGTCACATTTACAAACATTTATTTATTTATTTATTTATCTATTTTGAAAAAAGTTTTACTTTTTATGAATATTAAAAGAAAAATGGGTACTCATGCAGAGAGTGATCCATGCTGAAATAATAACGTTATTATTTAAAAAGCAATTCTTAACATGGGGGGAGGGTGTTTTGTACCTATTCTGTACTTTAACCTTGCAATTGATTAAAAAAAAAACACGATTTAAAAAATAGCGCAGATCACTCTCTGCATTAGCACCGAAAAATGTTACTAAACATTTATTAATAATTTCTCACTTTTTACAAACATTTGATTTTAAATTTCTTTTTAAATGACGACTTTTATCGACTTTTTTTTTTTTAAAAATAAATAAATGTAAAAAAAAAACTAAATCCTTTACTAATAACTTCTCAGTTTTACAAATATGTTTTAATTTACATGCGAAGATGAACAAATTGTTGAATAGTGCGAAAACAAAACATTTAGGTCCACCTCCACAATTTTCTTTTTTAAATGACTTTTATTGATAAATAAATTTACTTCTCCGCAACTTTTATTGATAAATAAATTTACTTCTCCGCAACTTTTATTGATAAATAAATTTACTTCTCCGCAACTTTTATTGATAAATAAATCTACTTCTCTGCCACGGGCACTGAACCCCTCCTTTTTTTTTTAATAGTATTTTCGGGTGGGCATGCTGACAACAAATGTCAGTTCAATTTTGCAAATATCCCCCCCTCCAAAAGTGGTGTTTAATCCGGAAGCTGTTTTTAATATGAGGAGGTTGGGGAAGGGGGTGATTATAAGGTGAACCTAATCTAAAAAAAAAAACAAGTTGTTTATGCGCACATAAGCAACTATTTTTTTATTAACTTTTTTTTTTTTAATTTTTAATTTAAAAATTAAATTTCAATGAATAGAATAATAAATCATTTATCATTAATATGTGTTTTTGGTTTTGTGTTGAATGAAACTTTTTTTTTTCATTACAACAATAATGAAATAATTTAAATCTTCCGGCATGCGTTTAAGGGTTACGAAATTATCAATAAATCGTTTAGTTACTAAGCCAACGTCAGTAAATAAAAAAAATGTTACATGCGCATGCATTAGCCTTGACTGGGAGGGGGGGCTAAGGGAGCGACCATTAAATAGTTATGCTGGTCGCAATTGAACTCAACGCCCAAGGAGTACCTAAAGTGGCACTTATGCACTTATGTTACCGTGCTATTTTTTAAAAAAGTATTTTCCTTTTAAATTCAAATTTTACAATATGTTTTTCTTTTATTAATTTGTTAAGTGAAAGTACAGATAACCCGGTCGGTTTCTAATGCGAGGAAAATCTAGTCCCCCCCCCAAAAAAAGAGGTACTCTGGATAATAACAAAACATTAAAATTGCCTCAGTCTCGAAAGATTTCTTCTCTACTGAACGAGGAAAAAAACGGTGAAGTGTAGTTCACCTTCTGTTTCTCTCCCCCTCTCTCAATATCTCTCTCTATCCATCTCTCCCTTTGCCTCTCTCAATCTATATTTCTCTCTATATCACCCTCTCCATCTCTCTTTGAGCCCCTTTCTCTCTCTAACTCCCTCTATCTCTCTCCTTTCCTCTGTTTCATCCCTCTCTGTTTCTAACACTCCACCTCTCTCTCTCTGTTTATCTATCAATCCCTTTATCTCTCTATCTCCTTCTCTTTCTCTATTTTCCGCTCACTGTCTCTTTCTATCTATATATCTTCCTCTCTATCTGTCCATCTCTAATCCCTCATCCTATTTTAGTCTCCTAAATTAATTACAGTGAATAAGGCATTGTCAAAACATGGATAAATCCTATTTTAGTCACCTAATTTACTGACTGTGAGAATAGAAGTTATTTGGAAATTACTGCTACCTTGAACAGCACCAGAAGTAACTGGTAAAACCTTTCTAATTAAATTGATTTTGACAGCCATTTGGTAACAAAATGACATAGCCTTAGCCTTTGCTGCATGAGGAATACCTGCGACCTTGCTGCCAAGTAGAAGAATTATTTATTCTACTTTAAAACATTCAACTTTTCAAAAATCTCATCTTCGACATCTCCAAAACATCCAATATGGGGAAAAATATTGCAGAAATGCAAACTTATTGTTTAGGATGAATGCACAATGGTACGCAAAAAATCACTTGAGGCTCTTGGTCGATCCTTGCAAGATTTGCGTGGCAATGTCAGACCATTTGGGAATGCAGTAATATTGCTTGCAGGAGATTTCAGACAAATGTTACCTGTTATTCTTCAATCAACACCAGCAGATGAAATAAATGCTTGCCTCAAATACTCTACTTTTTTGTTCCATGTGAAGACATTAAACTTAACTCAAAATAGGCATGTACAGTTGCAGACTGTTCGATCCGCACAAAAACTTTTGCATCACTTGTGGGAAATTAGGTACGAAAAAGTGCCAGCTGATCCGAGTTAAGGGCAAAAATCTTTGACTTTTAACTTCTGTAATTTCTGTAATTTTATTTCATCAAAAGAATAGTTAGTTTAAAAGGTTTTTGCAGATATTCAAAATATAAGAATTCCATTTGACTGAGTGATTAAGCTATTCTTGCAGGTCAATACAAAGATGCCCATGAACTTAACGCTATAATTAAATGTAAAATTCCAAGTGAGGTAGTCAAATACAAATCCATCAACACTGTTGTGAAAGCAGATAAAGTGGTTAATTATCCAACAGTTATATTTGCCAGGGATGCCACCGCATGTATTGTAACTGAAATTTGGTGTACTAATTATCATGTTGTGAAATATAGACCAATCCAAGCTTTGCAATGGCACATAGCTTGCAGTAAAAAAAAAATAACAAACAATATCATAGAAACAGCAATCTTAACATGACCTTTCACAGATGAATATATCTTCATCCCATGCATTCCTATGATTCCACCGGATACATCATTACACTTTAGCAAATTGCACTTTCCAATTTTATTGTCATTTGCAATAACCATCCACAAAGCACAGGGAACAATCTTTACAATTGTGGACCTTACAGTTACACACTGACTGTTTTTTCACATGGAAAATTTATGTTACATATTCAAGAGTCACCAAACCGGAAAATCTCTATATCAGCTAAGAAAATGGAACAACAAAAACTGTACCCATGCAAAATGGAAATTTAAACCTATAAGAAACATGCTTTTTCTCATTTTGGAACTTTTTCCATTGCGCCAATTTGAGCCACAGCAACGCGTGGCAGGGTACAGATAGTATATATATATATATATATATATATATATATATATATATATATATATATATATATATATATATATATATATATATATACTAGCATAGATGTCCGGCATTGCCCGGGAATTTGGAGGTGTGTTGAGCAAAAAAAAAATTGTAAAACATGGTAGTAGGAATGCAGGCTCGAAGAACTCCTACCGCGAAGGAGGAAAAGAACGGGAAATAACGTGACTTCTTTGGTGTTACGACCACCGCCCTGTAAAAAAGTGCCCAGTTGATGGTGAGGAAATTCATGTTTTTAGTCAATTTTTCGGTATTTTCATCTGAAGATTCGAGATTTAAAAGACACTGATTTTGTGAAAATCCGTCGCCACTGTCGAAAATTTTAGGCAGATGTGCAAATATACATACACCCATTTATACATTGGTAGCTCAAAGTTTCGACCCAAACCGATTTAAAAGCTTGCCCTATATCTGAATGCCCTTTATGTATAATTTCAAATGTTTAGACCAGAATTTGTTTAAGTAATTTGGTAGAGATCGCAGAGATCAATTTTTTTAACTTTGACCCCCATTATGACCACTTAACATTTAATGTTTTGGGCTCAAATTAAGTAATTAAGTAAGATCTATGTCCAAGGAACCTATATCCAAAATTTCAATTGTTTATGCCCAAAATTGGCGTAGGAGTTTGGTAGAGTTCTGAAAGGTCAAATTGTTGAACTTTGACCCCTTAATGGCCAAATTTCTGGCAGAAAGCGAATTACACAGATTTTCCCAAAACTCCATACTATGTATATTAAATTTCGAGTCTGTAGACTAAAAATTGGCAGAGTTATTGTGTAGGAATGTACACAGACAGGCACACACACAGAGGCACTTTCACTTTATATATATATATATATATATATATATATATATATATATATATATATATATATATATACTAGCAGTTCCGCCCGGATTTACTCGGGCTCTATATACTGTTCATAAGGTTATGTGCATACGTATATATTAAAAAGTTTGAATATGTAAAGTAATGCCTTTCTGTATAATAGTGTTCCTTAACTACCATAGAGAAAAGGCATGCATACATTTTCACTTTTATATACATACATACACACACACACACACACACACACACACACACACACATATATATATATATATATATATATATATATATATATATAGATTGATAGATAGAGAGATTGGATGCAATATATAGCAATGGTTTAAAAAGTATAAAAACAAAAACTCATGCGCCACCACCGAGTATCGAAACGAAAACATTCAGCTTACGGATTATTTTGCCTCTGCCGTCAATGACTGATCAATGAAAACATGTTTACTGCAAGGCTAAAAATTAAAACATGAACCAATAGCTACTACGTAATGCATTCGTAATGCCGACGTTCGACCTTCACCTTGCAAATTTCATTTTTTTTAATTTTCACACCTTTGCACTGATTTTTCCGGGCTAAAATCCAAGTATAAAGTTTCGCATTGATTCAACTACCTTATATATGAGGTTTCACGTCTGTAGACAAAAAAAAAACATAGGAGGAGTTTGGTAGGCAAAATTTGTAAACCAAAAATATAGACGTATACATATATATATATATATATATATATACATACATACATGTATATATATATATATATATATATATATATATATGAAAACAAGTTTTTGTTTACTATAAACTTTTTACGCAAATATTATGCAAGTATAAATCATGTCGAATATCTGCATAGAGACAATTACACGTAATAGTAAACTAAAGAAGATTATCCCATTAGAAAACCGAAGTAACTAATAGGGAATTAATTACAACGAATGTTTAAAGAATATTCAAAATTGCTAGATCTTTTGCTACGGAATGCAATTCCAAAACTCATATATAAGGAAATTGCATTTTCTTTTTTAAATAAATAGGAAAGAGGGTTTTTAATATGAATATCACTACACACAAAAGAAAAACGAATTCATAGGAGTAAAGATAGATGGATAGATATACAAATCCATGACAAATAACATCATACTGAAAATTAAAAACAGATATACATGTGTGTTTGCTTGTTATGCGTGTGTGTTTGTACCATATTAAATAAGACTACAGTATTCCCATTCTAAATTATGAAAAGCCGACTTAGAATTCATGAAATTATAAATCTAACACGCTCGTTCAGCGCTTTGTGTTGTCTCTGTCTGTCTGTCTCTGTCTCTGCCTCTCTCTGTCTCTATCTATCTATATATATATATATATATATATGTTTATAGACATATGTGTGTATATACTTTTAAAAATATACATAGTCATTCACAAATTGACTGTGCAATTGTATTAAAACTATTCAGTGTGGCTTGACAAGCACTTATTCCGAGAGAGATTTTTAACTTACAACCATCAAGTGCATAGTCGGCAGTTTAGCCCTCTGGACTATAGAATCGGTGTTTTCAAACAAACTCCACAATTTTTTTATTCATTTTTCTACTGCTCGAGTTATATCTTTATTTGCAAAGAGCTTTGACTTACGCCAATCACATAGCAGGTACAATCCCTTACGAATATATATATATATATATATATATATATATGTATATATATATATATATATATATATATAAGAGAGAGAGAGGTTCTAGTCTAGCGGCACTGATGAGTTGTGATACAACGAAACAGGACTACATGGCGATGATTACACATTTAGTTTAGTTTAAGCCCCCCTCTCTGGGTAGAGAACTCTCTTAAATAATCTTACCCGCTATTTAATTGGCTGAAAAATGCGAGGCTCGTCGTTTGTTTATAAATAAGTGGTTTGAGCACTATAAAAGTGGCGAACGAATGTTTTGATTAAAATAGACATTTGGCGAGGTTATTTACGGACACCGCCCCCTAGGGTCGATCGATAGAAATGCTGACTATCAACTTGGACTTCCCGTTCGTTGACTGTCATGGCTCTTGTGGGCTGCGGCGTTGTTTGGCTGTGGAATTTATTATATACAATCTCTCACATTCTGAATATATATGTATATATATATATATATATATATATATATATATAAATATATATATATATAAAATTAATGGGTAAACTTTAACCGCGTGATTATTGAATATGTAATCATGTGATTAAAATTTAATTTAAATTAAGCACGAGTGGTTGCTTTCTTGTAAATTATTTTTCGAAAATGGGCATTAGCAGCAAAGTGACGATTGTTGATCGTTTTAACTATTCAAGAAATTAAACTGTTTTAAATGGAATTTTACGTATATTTTTCCGTTACAAATAAGATTCCTATTAAAGTCACCTAAATTATTTTGAGGAAAATGAGTTTTGGAATTTACATCCAAATCTTAAAATTATTTTTACTTAAAAATAACATTCATAGACTAAGTTATAACAAGTTTCATCTTGAAACCACCACAAACTTCTATATCTACTTATTTTGTATTAGAAACTGAGCTACCTCTAAAAGTATTTAAATATTGAATTTTTGGCATTTAAAACATTGCACAATCTGGAAGCTGAGTGTCCAATCAATAATAGTTTTGAATATATTGAAAAAACAAAACAGGGGAAACCTCCCTCATACGAGCAAAAATTATTTTTTTTAGCGTTTTGATTAAATTTGTTGGTTTGCAATCGCTAATAATCCAATGCCAAAATTGAAAACACGACGAAATTTTAAAAAATGGTACTCTTTCCGACTTTGACCAGATCTTCGAGATTTTCCGTCAATGATGGAAATGAAGCCGAGCGTTGTTCAAATGTTGACACACTAAATCGGGATTTTTTAATTATTATCTAGATGATGGGTGTATTTTCTGTTTATTTTTAGAACATCTGTTGACAAAAATGGTTTATAAATTCTCTTGAAAAACATTGCTCTACTTTCATGTAACAATTAACGATTTTCATAAAAAGTCATTCATCTATTCTTAGAAAATTATTCTGGTTACAAAAAACTGAAAACTTTTACTGTCAATTTTCTTTAAAAATCTAAGTTTTCTGGACAAAAGCCCTTTCAATAAAAATTTACGGTTAAAAATTTATATTTTCTTGGAGAAACCAACTTTTTTTGTTAAAAAATTGCAAAACCAAATATAAAATAAATAAACCAAATGCAATTTTGTTAGGAATATATATATATATATATATATATACATATATATATATATATATATATGTATATATGTTCAGTATATTTAGATAAATTTACGTTAGTTTTCTCGAAAAATCCCGAGCATCTGGGTCAAATTTTACAAGAATACCAAAAATATATACAGGGTGTTCATTGTACAATTCAGCCGAAACAATATTAGCCAACTGAAAACTTGATATTTACTTAAAAACAACAATCGATTATAATTAGTTACATGTTTTCAATTTAAACAATATGTAAGTTTATCTACATAATTGTCATCATATAATTATTTAAGTCTTCCATGATTCAGCGAAAAAAATGATTTCAGCTTGTGGTTTTATCCAATGACGTGACGTAAACACAAGGGAAAAAGCTAATCTATCTAAAAGACAAAAAAAAGAACACCTCAAAATATTGTTTATCCAAAAATATTAATAACAGAAACATAAGAAACATACATTTTAAATTATTGTGTGTGTGTGTGTGTTCCATTTTAAGGGACTGGGCCACAGCAACGCGTGGCCAGGTTGGCTAGTATATATATATATATATATATATATATATATATATATATATATATATACAATAACTGTTGCTATCACAACAACATTCATTTCAAGAAGGCTTTATCAGATGATAACTCAAGGTTCAATTATCGTTTCGCTGCCGAATCATCATTACCAAAAGTGGACAACGCCCCAGCAGATTTAGTTGGATTGTCTTCACTCTACAAGATTGACATATCCACACTGATGCGGATAGACAATTCCTTGCATATTTAATGTATGCTTTTTTATCTGACGGAGAAGTGCCAGGATTATTCCAGAACGTGGAGGATGGCTTGACAATAAAACCTCGTCATTTGTGCTTCAATAGGAAATACAATGTTTTTCCAGCCATTTCTGGAACACTGTTGCGTGGATCCTCATATATTTCTAACTTGCGCTGATTTGCCCAGTCAAAACCTTCTCTGAATGGAAAAGTTAATTCATTTGCGAATACTTTTTTTTTTTAATTTGACGAACCAAATGACGATATCCAGAGAAAGATTAATCACCGTTATTTCAGTTGGAAATATGAGCCAATGTAAGTTATTTTCTGCAATCCGCCATAAAACGCTATTGCTTTCTCAAGTAGGTAGTATCTTACTAAAGTATATGCATTTTCTAAGTCTAGCGAAATGGCGTGAATTTCAATCGATTTATTATTTTGGGCCGTTTTAATATGGTCCTATAATATATGGTCATAAGAGCCTCGCTATCCAGGAAACCCAGCCTTCTGTATTGGAGAATTAACATAACCATTGTCTAGCACGGAATTTTGCACTATTCTAGCAATCACACCGTAAAAATTCTTATTTTCTACGTTGAATATTAACATTGGTCGAAATTAGTCTAAAGATTTGGATATGTTTTCTTTTGTGATGTGGATGCCATCTGTTAATCACCAATTGTCTGCTACGAACATCTTTGCGTGTGCTGTCATTAAAGCTTGCAGAAGACTGCCAATGCATTGGTCATCTTTTATAAAACTTACAGAAATACTGTTTATTCCCGGTTAAATAAATTGATATCCTGACAAAGCCTTTTATTTCAGACGTACACAAACACATTCAGAACTAATTATTTTTTTTTAGAAAAAAACAGGTTAAATATTTTTAAGCAATATCAAATCTTTTTGGATCTTCACATATTTTAGTAAAAGAAAATATCATTCGATTTTTAAAGTTTTTTTTTCTGTTTCTTTCCACTTTTTATAATTTTAATATATCTTATGGATTTCGGACCGTAAATTTTCTGTTATCATAAAATGACGGGTTTTATGTTTTTTTTTTTTTTCTGTAAGTGCGATGTCCGTGTTCTCGTATCAATAATGTGCGTCGGTGTTAGTTGCATGCAGGATTGTTGTGAAGAACTATTCACTGTGAACTGTTTTGTGAAGAATAAATATATAACAATGAAGCAGTTAACAAATAATACACGTAATGAAATTTTCTTGGAAATATCTATTTTTCTATGAATTCTAACTGCTAGTTCTGACGCAAATCATTAAAACATTTCTAAATGCAACAGGTAGTTACACATGTAATATCCTGGCAGTTAAATCATCATTGTTCTTGCATGTGAATCGGGTGGAGTTTTCTCCAACTGGCGCACACACATGATAATCCATAAGGCTGCAATCAGTGTGTCGTTAAGTGATGGAAAATGTAGTAACCAGTGAAGTCATGAACGCCAACTTTTGCATATTTCGAAAGTGAAACACGACTCCGAGTATTTCTGTCACAAACATAAACTGTCGGATAGTTCTAACCAACCAAGAACATAAGAACAGTGGACTTCCCCACGTGTAGCAGCACAGCTTTCTTCAGACATATCTGAGTGAGAGAACTCTATTATATTTACACAGATTTATCTCTCGAAGAACTTGAAAATAATATTCATTGCGTATCTATCAAATACAGAAAAGCTGTTCCATATTTCGGCATGTCTGAGGAATGGCTGCATATTAGAAGTCGGACAGAACTAAAATCGCAAATCAGAAAAATAAGAATATTGGAGGATATTAGAATCTGTATTGGAACCACTAAACATATAGACAATTTCCGATTCCAAAAACGATTATTTTATTTATGTTTTTCTTTTCATTTTCTATTACTGGTACATATTAAAAATATAGATGAAAATCTCAGAATGAGATTATTAAAATCTTAGATACGATACATAAATAAAATAATATTAACATATTAACAAATCTCTCAAATTAAAAAGAACATTACAACAGAATTTCAAAATTGATGAGGACCCTTTGCTAATTCTTCTCCAGAAATAAAACTTAAATTCTACTTTTTAAGTCGATTTTAGAACCTGAATCTGAATTGGTAGTTGTATCCGAATTGAGAATACAAAATAGAATCGCTAATGTATCGGAATCGGTTAATCTATTGATATCGTCCCATCACTAATACGTATTTTCACATATTAAAAATAAGAGTATACTATCACCGTGGATTCAATACATGTTCCGATTAGAAATTCTGTACACGTACTCGAATTCGACATCTAAAGAAGAATCGAGGTTACATCGGTCGAAATCCTGTGAAAATAAATTCGTGATGAGAACAGAAGATCGAATAATTCAAATAATTCGAACTACAATACAAATATAACTCTGTGTTATATAATTATTTTGTGTCTAATAACTTGTTTCTTTCTCATGATTTTTGTATTTCATTGATAAATCTTTTAAAAATATAATTCAAGAATCATTTTCTATCTTGTTTTTATAGTCGGAAATATTATTTAATTATCTCTTTATTATAAAAAAAAAAACACTTAATATATGCCAGCATTTAAAGTTTCTCTCCTAGTATTTCGTTACAAGATACTTTATTCGGGTACATCTGTCGTTTATTGTAAGAATTAGGGAGTGTATATATTTCTTTGTCCTTTTCAACCCGGCACTATTACCACTGCTTTTCTCGCGGATATATAATTCGTTAACTTTTCTATTAACAAAAGGAAAAAAAAATCGGTAAAAAAAAGAAAACAGAGGGAATAAACAATAGAGAGAAGAATAGGTGAAGTCGAAAAAAAAACGTCGATGATATCACGTGTATTTTAGTAGTAATGACGCAGACGCCATCCACATGTAGAGAATTCCGTGTGCAACCTCTAAATGTTGTCAGCGACAAGGAAAAAACTACCTGAATTGTAAGCAGAAAGCAGTAAGAATAAGAACGAAGTTAAGATTCACGAAACGCAGCTCATTTCGTTTAGGGGAATATTTAAATGAGTCACACAAATTTATATATGAGGGCGTTTTATCTGTTTCAATTACTAAAACAAAAAATACTTAAGGGTGGAATAAATAAATTCAATTGCAAATTAAATGTCTGTATATATATATATATATATATATATATATATATATATATATATATATATATATATATTCATGTAGTCATCAACATACATCCCTGTTCGTTGTATCACAACTAAACAGTGCCACTAGACTAGCACCTCTCCCGAGCAAAGTATATATATATATATATATATATATATATATATATATATATATATGTGTGTGTACATATATA
This sequence comes from Euprymna scolopes, assembly GCF_053919585.1. Taxonomy (NCBI): domain Eukaryota; kingdom Metazoa; phylum Mollusca; class Cephalopoda; order Sepiida; family Sepiolidae; genus Euprymna; species Euprymna scolopes. Next base: position 76,886,788 of record NC_136488.1, on the reverse strand, counting down.
TATGCATGCATGTATGTATGTATATATATATATATATATACCTACTTACCTACCTACCTACCTACATACATAATCAGTGCAACTAGACTAGCACCTCTTCCAAGCAAAGGATATATATATATATATATATATATATATGTATATACCTACCTACCTACCCACCTACATACCCACATACATAGTCAGTGCCACTAGACTAGCACCTCTCCCAAGCAATGGATATATATATATATATATGCATGTATCTATATATTATATATATATATATATACATATATATATACACCTACCTACCTACCTGCCTACCTACCTACATAATCAGTGCCACTAGACTAGCACCTCTCCCAAGAAAAGTATATATATACATATATATATATGCATATATGTATGTATGTATATATACATATACACCTACGTACCTACATACATACATACATACATACATACATGCATACATAATCAGTGCCACTAGACTAGCACCTCTCCCAAGCAAAGGATATATATATATATATATATATATATATATGTATGTATATATATATATATATACCTACCTACCTACATACATACATACATAATAAGTGCCACTAGACTAGCACCTCTCCCAAGCAAAGGATATATATATATATATATATATATATATATATATATATGTATGTGTGTATATATATATATATATATACCTACCTACCTACCTACATACATACATACATAATAAGTGCCACTAGACTAGCACCTCTCCCAAGCAAAGGATATATATATATATATATATATATATATATATATATATGCATGTATGTATGTATATATACACCTACCTAACTACCTACCTACCTGCCTGCCTACATACATACACACATGCATACATATATATATATATATATATATATATATATATATATATATATATATATATACATTTATATATTTATATGTGTATGTGTGTGTAGAACCGCCGAGGAATTTCCTTAAGACAGTTGATCAAATCAGTTAAGGTTATAAGCATATACTCAATGAAAGAAGTAAGGTTTATTGTTCTCCACTATTCTTTTTTCCTAATCTGTATTGAGTCCCGTTGTCAATTCTAAGCCTATAACAACAATTATTACTAGTTTTACTTAGGGACGTGATACGGCTAACTAGTGTTTTAAACTATACAATATATATATATATATATATATATATATATATATATATATATATATATATATATATAGGCTGGAACGATTAAAATCTCACCCTACAAAAACTACACTATAGCTTTATTTTAAAACTCTTTATTGAAAATCAGTTCAGGTAACTTGATTATGTAGCAGAGCTGATATCTCTTCAATGGAGCCGCCTTCTTCCTCAAACAACGATCCGATACAGGTCTGGAACTGGGAGCATGCTTTAACCACAAACGCCTGTGAGAGCTCGGCGAACACTGTGTGAATAGCGGCGATCAGGCTGTATCGGGTGTTTTGGAAGTTAAGGTTGTTGATGTTCTCGACGTATGATCGAACAAATAGTCCAATGTGTTCAGGTCAGAAGAGAAGAGGGCCTGTGAGCGAAGGGTAAAATGTTGTTGAACTCCTGAAGCAAAGCCTGGAGCTCTTTAGACTTGTGGGCCGGCACAAAGTCCTGCTGCAACCCCAGTGTCTGATTACAACTGGGATCACCACACTTTTCAGCACAAATTTACTTTCAAGCTAATTCTGGAGATGTGAGATGGAATGATGTGGTCCTTACTTGAAACTACATCAAAAATCAGAGTCGTGGACGGAAACTACATTTGAGATCTGTTCTCAAGCGTTGAACAGTCTGGATTTGTATTTTGAGGGTGCTGGCGATGGTCATGTTGTCATAACTTGAATCGATTGATAGCAGGAATTGTACAGCGACGAACTCCGATCTCACTCGTTGAACATTTCAGACATATAGAAGGCTCCTGTCACTTTTGGAATCTATACACAACTGGGTAAGTCGTATATAGTCTGTAACATCAAACAGAAACTGAATCATGTCATCATTCCTTAGGGTGACAGTTTTTTCGTTTAACCATCTATATATATATATACTTGGTATTTAAATTGACCATTTGTCCGCAACGTTATCACGTCCAGTATATATATATATATATATATATATATATATATATATATATATATATATATATGTGTGTGTGTATGTGGGTGTGACTAAATATATATATATATATATATGTATATATATATATATATTAATAATTATTACTATAATTATATTAATACCTACGGACATTAGTTTCTCTAGAAGTGTAAGCCATGTTTAGTTTTAGAACAGTTTCTGATGGTTCGTTGTTCTAAACAAGTCTTGAGAGGTGACTGGTTTGTAGTAGACAATTAATGGTTTACTAATTAACCATCATATCAGGCATGAAACATCAGCTCCTAGATCGCCACACAAAAACGGGACTGCTGAACGTGCGTGGCGGACACTTTTTGAAATGGCAAGATGCATAGTCATTGAATCAAAACTCTATAAAAACCTATGGACGTACGCACTTATGGCGGCAGCCTATATACGCAACGGGTGTTTTAATAAAACACTATCTAAAACTCCATATGAATCTTTCTGTGATAAAAAAAAACACATTTTAGCAGAATGCATATATTTGGTGTAACTTGCTTCTCATATATTGATAAAAAAAGTAAAGTTAATATTAAAGCCGACAGAGGTATATTTCTTGGATACGATAAAAATAGTCTAGCTAATTTAGTATTTTTTCCAGAAAAAAATAAAATAAAAAGAATCCGATATGTAAAATTCACAGACACGTTTAATTTTACAGACGAAAACCCGAAAGAAGATGAAATTATATTCCCTCAAATAATTAAAACAAAGGAAGACAATAAAAATGACGGAGACAAGAGTGCTTATGATGATGATGATGATGATGATGATGATGATGATGATGATGATGATGATGATGATGATGATGAAGTCGAAAGATATCCCAAAAGGAATAGAAGGCGACCCTATTTTTTTGTGGTCGACAATACGAAAGATTATCAAATCAACTATTGCTATTCAATGGAAAATGCACCAAAAAGCTTTAACGAAGCAATTAATTCAGAACATTGTGATGAATGGAAAATTGCCATGAAAAAAGAAATAGATGCCTTAACCGAAAATGATACCTATACGGTAGTGCCTCTCCCAAAAGATAAACATGCTATTTCTACAAGATGGGTCTTTACAAAAAAGACTACAGCATCAGGCGTAGAACAGTACAAAGCTAGAATTGTTGCTAAAGGCTTCTCTCAGATTTACGGTAGAGAATATTTTTCTATGTTTTCAACGACCACAAACCTAACGACAATCAGAATTTTACTGCAAATCGCATCGCAATATGACCTAAACATCCATCAAATGGACGTAAAAAATGCTTATTTGAATGCCCCAATAGACTGTGAAATTTTTATTACTCCTCCAGAGGGATTTATAATGAAAAATAAAAATAGCGTGTGGCGACTTAACAAGTCATTATATGGTCTAAAGCAGACTGCTCAGTGTTGGAATACAGTATTTCATGATTATATTATTAAACAACAATTTAGACAATGCGCTGTAGACCCCTGTTTATATACCCAACACAAAGACGATAAACTACTGATTTTGGTTTGTGGGTCGATGATATTTTAATCGCATCAAATTGTGACATAATGTAAACCGATGTTAAGAACAAATTAAGTAAAATGTTAAAAATGACCGATACTTGGCAAAATATCCGGGTTTCTGGGGATAGAATTTACTCAAAGCAAAGGACTTGTTACGATGAATCAATCGAGATATATCGACAAAATACTATTAAAATTTGGAATGGGAGAAACGGTCTACACCGGTCGAAAATGATATTAATAAAAATATATACACAGAATCTGAAATAATAAATGACAAACAATACCGCGAAATTGTAGGTAGTCTTATATATTTAATGACTGCAACCAGGCCCGACATTTGCTATACAGTAACAAAACTGTCACAAAAATTATCACGACTGACAATGAAGGATTTAAACAGAGCTAAACAAGTCCTGTGTTATTTAAAAGGAACTAAAGAACAGAAGTTAGTATTTGGAAAATCAAGAAATCCCCTAAAATTAGAATGGTTTTTGCATTCATACTGGAGAAATGACGAAGATCGAAAGAGTATATGTGGATATTGGTTCAGAACGTGAATTAATTCGATTCATCAGTTCTTAGCAGCATCGTTTATAATTAGAATCGTCCGACTGTATGGGATCATACCCTATTATACGTTCAAAATATTGCAACAGTTTCATCGTTTCGAGTATTATCAGTACAGGGTGTCACGATTACCGCCGTTCGAGAGATTCGAATCTGGCAACAAAGACATCTCTGACCTCATCAGCAAGAAACAAAACGACATTAACCGCGAAAAATACAGTTGAAACTTTAATATATTTTTATAAATATCAGGACGGTGATAGTTATCTAATGATTACATATATAACATTAGATATATAGCTAGTAAGTTATCACGGCTCCTTAGTATGACTAGTAATAGTCTTTGTTATAGGGTATTAAGACTGGTTTTTTTACTCGGAAAAGACTAATTGTTAAGTCGCCTTAAGAGGAATTTTTTAACCGACCATTTGGCGTAAATATTATAGCATGTTGAGTGTCCCGATCATGGCAATTTGTTTATACCGAATAAGGCCGAGCAAATTGCTTATTGAAATTTGGCGCCTTAAAGCGACGGTTTCTCCACGAATGGTAGGGATGAGTTTATGTGAAGTGCGAGGCGTTAAGTTAGGTTAATATCTTATGTTATTTTTCAGGAGGCCTAGTGAGCATCATTGAATGGAGGAAGTTGGAACGCGCTTTCGCTGTTGGGGCATTTCTTTCAAGCGGTCGCTCAATCCTCGTAACTCAACGGTCATTCCGTAGAAATTTCAATATTCCCTCCTCCCGTAATCGTGTTCCTGACCGGCAGTCGATTGTTTCATGTATAAACAACTCCAGGAAACAGCCGATGTAAAGTAAGAAAAAAAAAACCCTAGCCTACCACAAACAGCATGGTCACCCCAAAACATTGACGCGTGAGACAATCTGTTTTGAGATCTCCCCGACGGTCTTCCCGCAAACATGCCCTCGCTCTTGGGTTTTCTGCTCATTCCGTGAGACGAATCCTTTATGAAGAATTGAAATTTCATCTTTACAAATTGGTTATGGTGCAGGAACTTAATCCAGGAGATATTATAGCTCGTGAAAATGCATGTGAGGCGATTTTGGGTTTGCCTTGTTTTCTTCAGTAATGAGGCTCCCTTCCATTTTGTAAGATCTGTAAGTAAGCAAAACATGCGCTATTTGAGTCCTGAAAACCTCAGAGAACTTCATCAACGTCCTCTACACACACTACCTGTAACTGTTTTATGTGCACTATCGCTACATTTCATAACTGGCCCATAGTTTTTTGGTTTTATTATTTAAAGAAATGAACAGGTACTATCAGTGTCATCTGACCGTTTTTTCTACATGATCAATGAGTGTTTCCTGCTATCACTGGCCCAAACGGGTGTGGAAAATGTGTGTTCTCGTAGGACGGTGCCAGGGAGCACACAATGTGCTCGTCAATGACTTCACAGAACACTTCACCTCCTTGAGGGGCGATCTGCACTGGCCAGCACGGTTCTCTGATTTATCACCATGTGATTATTTTTTCATGGATATATCTGAAATCAATTGTTTACAATGATCCTCCTAGCACCTTGACTCACCTGAAAAACCACATTTGTCGAACTGTCGTCAACTTACCCATCAATATATTGAAAAGAGTTGACCGAAACTTCAGAGTTCGATTAACTCAGTTATTAGAGAAAAATAGGCGCCATCTTACGGATATCATCTTTCAAAAGGAACTTAATCAGGGGAAAAAGAAATTATAAATATTGTACTACTTGCAGTCTAAAATATTACATGTACATCTACATTACTTGTGTTTATTGATATTCCAAATAAGCAAGTTGCTCTTCCACACCGTGAATTTATAAAAAATATATATTGGTCTTCTTTTATTGAGCACCCTTAATAACTTCGTTAATTCATTAGTTATTAGATTGTGAATACATACAATCTTATATATATATATATATATATATATATATATATATATATATATATATATATATATATATATTACTGGTTAATATTATGTATTTGCATTAGATACGTAGCAAGGAGACCCAACATTGCCCGGGATTGGGGAAGGCTTACCGAATGTTCAACATCCCTAAAACTATTATTGAAAACGAAATTGATAAGTTGCCTAGTTTTCAACCAAATCAATTTACTGCCTTTTTTAGTTGGGGACCCACCGTGGTGCAACGTGAGTAATCGTTACATGAGCGAATGAGTCCATAATATATTGAAGGCTATATTTCACTGTAAGGAACCTATTGTTGATTTTATAAACTTTTATTTTTTATATAATTACTAAAATTTAAATTTAAAATCCCAAAGTCAAATGATCAGGTACAATTATGTTCTAAGCAGTATCTTTCATTCTGAACGCGGATCAAATAAGCTACAGCTGATATTATACACCGATTCCTTCTTCAGGTGCAGTGATAAATCTTCTAAAATTAACTTGTTATATAGGGTTGTATAAAGGTGTAAACTTTGGTCAAAGTTGAGACGTTCAATTTTTCAGCGAATCGATTATCGATTTTCGCTAATTATTGGAGGAATTCCGATATAAAATTAGTCTAATCACACTCAAACACACACACAATACATCTGTAATTTATTTAAAAAAGCGCCCAAGTGTTTTGGATCCGTAAGGAACGTTAATTCACATAAATGCTAAGTGTTTTTTTTTATGTATAAGTAAAGATAATCTCCAGATACAGATTATAATTTTTATTATTATTATTATTATTATTATATATATGTATATAGTAATAGCGTTCGTGTGTGTGTTTGTCTGTGTGTACAACTCCCTATGATCAAGAAATATAAAGTGTATATAGTGTGTGTACACCTCTCCTGGTCAAGAAATATTAATGGCTATTGTAGGATATTTCTGTCAAAGGAGACATTTATTTTTATGTGTAACTTCTAGATATAGCATTCTTCACATCACATATACATCGAATGAGTTATGATTATTAGCATATCACATTAATTTAAATCATTTTAAATAATTAGCTCGATTATATTACTTATTCGACGTAATAGTCTCGTTAATACTGTAATATTAAAAAAAAAATTAATGTAATTATTTAGTTTATTTTCATTTCAATTTATATTTTATTTAACTTAAATTTACTTATGCTTTTATAGTAAATCTGAAACCTTTTATTTTTTAAACCAGAAAACCAAGGGGAATAACTGTGGTAGTTTAATTCTTTGAGCACGTTATTCAATATGTCTATAACAGATTTTTTTTTCATTTCGAAATATTCTTCTAAGCTCAATTTTTATTTTTATTTTTAATCGGAGGTAATTTTATTTTCGCATCTTCTTAATTTTTTAAGTAACCTTTTGATACTCATGCAGAGAGTGAACGCAGGGTCCACCCGGCTTTCTCCGGAACATGACGCAAACAGCCTGAGTAAACCAAGCGTCGTTGAGGAAATTAAGCCGAGCGTCACCGATGAAAGCATTACAAGAAAATAAAACGTACCTTAAATTTTAAATTTAAGTAACTGTAAAGAAAAATTTATAATAATATTTGTTGTTTTGTTTTTGCTATATATATATATATATATATATATATATATATATATATATATATATATATATATATATTAGATAAATATATATATATATATATATATATATATATATATATATATATATATATATATTAGATAAATAATGTTAAAGATTTTTTGGTCAATATCAAGTTTTTTTCCAACTCCTCCAAAAACTTTAAAATGACGACTTTTATAGGTTTTCGGTGGTGCTGAAAACGTATATCACATTTAAATTTAGGGCATGATATGAAGAAATTACTTTTTCAAAACGTGGGGGATCACTGTCTTATATAAATTTAACGTAAAATGAGCACCAACTTTCTGTCCACCTAATAATTTCTTCATATCATAAAACAAATTTAACTGTGGTTTTCGGTTTGTGCACCCCCGAAAACCGGAGCTGTTGATTTTTTTTTTTTTAACTAAGAGATTCGTTATATTTTTTATAAGTTAGGACGCTAATAATGCCGTCAGTAAGCTTACACGAGCGTATTTTTTTTAGGTGGGTATTCAATTATAGAACTTGTGTAGTTTTTAACAGGTGCGTCTGTAGTTTAATTAACCGTTTTTCCGTAAGTAACGTGCCGACATTAACCATTATACCATTAAAGCCGAATCGTTTAATATTTCACATGAATTCTGTTTATATTAGCCGACTCCATAGTCCGCTAATGTAAAGAGAACTTTTGTGAAATATTTAACTGCTGAAGCATCTGTTAACAACTAGACAAGTTGTATAATGAAAAAAAAAGTATGTTTTTGTAAACTTACTGACAGCATAATTAGCGTCCTAAATTATGAGATGAAAAAATGAACGAATCTTAGTAAAAAAAACAACAAACAAAAAAAAACAACAAAAACAGCGCCGGTTTTAGGAGTTTTTTTTTGTTTGTTTATTATTTTTTATTTTTTTTTGTGGCCAGAAGTGGGTGCTAATTTTTCGTTAAATTTATATAGGAAAGTGATCCCCACTTTTGAAATAAAATTTCTTCATATCATGAAAACTATTTATCTGCCCTAAATTTAAATGGGGTATTCGTTTTCAGCACCACCGAAAACCTATAAAAAATTTTTTTTTAAGGAGTTGGAAAGAAACTTGATATTGACCGATTTTTTTTGTTCGAGAAAAGGTTCAAAGGTAAGTCAAATAAACATTTTTTTGTAAAGTTTTATTTTTTTCAAGAACAATTGAATAAAGAAGTATCTTTGTTGTTTTTTTTTGGGGGGGGTGTTATTTTTATTTGTGTGTGTTTCTTTTCTGTTTTTTTTTTTCTCAAGGAAAAACCTGAAAACTAGAAAAATTGAAACAAAACTAGGTGGGATAGATTTTTTCTCTGTTTTTTTGTCATCTTAAAAAAGATATTGTTGTCATTGTTTCCTCAGATCGCTGTTTTATTAATAGTGTGTTCGCGTAAATCGTATTCCGCATTCGCGTTAGAGGTCTTTCTGTGTTACTCGCTCAAATGGCAATTGTAGGCCTAGACTTGGGGAAAAAAGTACCAGTAAAGATGATGTAAAGGTTCGACATGTGGTAGCCTGACACCTCCAGACATAGCCATCGCTTACCTTTCCTTGTCTACATGATTGACCAGTTTTCGTCCGTACCAGTACATTTTTTTCTTAAGAAAAGCCGAGGATTCCAGTTGGTATTTCCAGCTGCTCACTTAAGACTGTAAAATTCACGTTTTTTTTTTCTGGCGTTAAAGTACGAAATGGTGTGCTTTTTTTATTAACTTATTTTCTTTTTTTCCTCTTCCAAATTGTAATCTGCTGATTTGAAGTTTCAACTCGCGCGAACGCGCGTCGCATTGAAAACCATCGTGCTACATTGTCATTGGTTCAGCTTTATGTTTCGTCAGCGACGCTCGGCTTACTCCGACTGTTGACGTCATGTTCCGGAGAAAGCCGGGCGTGCGCCGAATTATGTCTAGATTACTCTCTACATGAGTACCAACCATTTTTATTTATAATTTTTTAGGTACCGGTTTTTTTCACTGTATTTAGTAGTTTTACAATTCATCGTTCTGTTTATAATTGTTTATTTTTGCAAAAAAAATTACAGCCATTGAACTATAAGTGGTTTGTTTGCCTTACTTTTAGGTACATGTGCTCTGAACACATAGAATAATACTTAAAGTTAAATTAAAATTTTAATATATCTTTTAATTTAAACGCGAAAAAAAAACAATTGGGACGCTGAAAACGTACACAGTAAAAGAATACGTTGTAAAATGCCCTTATGCTTGTCAACGGGTTAATGTAGATTTATTTGTAACAAAATTGCGTTAAAATAACTTTAACGTAATACGGAAATGAACGATGTAAAAAAATGCAGAAAGTATTAACATTTTTTATTTGTATAATTTAAACACGAAAAAACAGAACAATTGGGACGCTGAAAACGTACGCAGTAAAACAATACGTTATTTGTGACAGTAAAGTTGTAATACAGAATAGTTGCAAAACATCCCCACCCATCCAATGTTAAATAATAATTTCTTAATAATAGCGTAATATTTAAGTGCGCAGGTCAAATTCTGGAAAAGTAGCGATTTATGTTTATTTGTTAACGCTGTTATGGGTTTATGTTTATGTACGCATACGCAGCCGGAAGTCGTAAACCGAATGTTGGGTTACAATACCCGTTATAAGGTCATTTGAGTTTTATAATTATATAGATTTAATATAAAATATAATTTTTTTACCATATATGATATCACATACATCGGTATGGTATAATTATTACCATAAATCGGTATTTATTTAGTTTACCGACCCCTCGGCATTGACCTTTGAATTGTCGACTTTTATAAGTTTTGGGAGACGCTGAGAACAAATATTGCATTTATTTTTTGCGAAAAAGAGTAGTTATTCATATTTAAAGACATTCAGTGTCCAACGTAATCACTACAGTTTGACAAGCAAGATGGCCGCAAGTGCATTTACTAAAAAACATCAAAACGAGCCAAAAAATGATCCCACCCCTCCTTTCACTTTCTCGTGATTGGACAAATAATTATTTTTATGATAAAAAAAGACATTTATTTTCGTTTTTTTGACACAGACCTATTTTTTTTCTTCTGACACCAAATCTAATAATCAACCCCGTCGCAAATTTACCGTTTGCGTAGTAAGAACTCCTGGACCTTGGCACTTTTTGAAAAAATGTTAGTTTCAATAAAGTGGGGGATCATTTTTCTATGATAATTTAACCTAACATGAGCACCCACATGTTGCCCTCCCCCCCACAAAAAAAAACATTTTGTTTATATTGGGCGGGGATGGGATGTCAATGGCGGCCGGTGAGATGTTGGGGCGTTGTTGTAATTGTACTGTTTAAAAATGTTTCCTGTGAAGGTGTGTTTTGCAATGAGCATAAATAAAAGTCAAGGTCAGAGGTTTAAACCACTGAGAGATCTGACACCAGACTGCTTCAGACACGGTATGTTCTACGTCTCCATCAGGGCAGGAAGTTCAGAAAACCTCTACATTCTGGCTTCAAATGAAAGAAGCAGAAATATAGTTTACCACGAGGCTCGTTAATGAAAAGTTCTACAAAAGGATATGATGAAAAACTGATCTGATCTGATTGTGGTATATTTTCAGTATCAATGTGTTTGATAAGATTTAAGCATCAAGTTGAAATTTACTTCCCTCTTACAAGATCCACTTACTGGAAAGGTGCCCACAAATCGCGTACCTAAGTGTGCAGAAAAGTCACGTGCGGCTATCTTTGCTAGTGTATATATATATATATATATATATATATATATATATATATATATATATATATAGTCATCGACATACAGCCCTGTTTCGTTGTACTATAACTCATCAGTGCCGCTAGACTAGCATCTCTCCCACGCTAAGGATTGAACCTAGAACCGTCGTGTTGACAGTCGGCAGTTCTCCCACGCGACCACAGAAGGGACGTCCGCAAAGAACTCGTCGGAATTTCTATTTAAATAGACATCCGCCACCACTCTTACAGTGCTCAAACCGCCTGTCTGTAAACAAACAAACGCATTTTTTAGCCAATTAACTAGCGGGTGAGATTATTTACGACAGTCCTCTACCAAAAGGGGAGGCTTAAAATATATATATTTGGGGGGCTTGATATATATATATATATATATATATATATATATATATATATATATTTATCAACGTGCGGCCAGGCTTTGTCGTGGAAGAATATTGGTCCTTTTCTCTTGATTACTGTTGCGTGTTGTCGAAGTTTCTGATGCATTTCATCCATTTGTTGACGATATTGCACCGCCGTAATGGTTTCGCCCGCATTAAAAAAATGTAATAAACACTCAGCATGTTTTTTTTTTGTTTTAATTTTTAGCGTGACTGGTTTGCGTAAACAACCATTGCGTTGGGCTGGGCGTTCAGTAGTGGTTCTTACCAAAAGTTTCGTTGATATCTCGAGCTGTTTCACCGGCTATTCAGCCTAGCTTGAATTGAAACAAGCACATTGCGCGGATTTGTTTTTCCACCTTATATTCAACGCTCTAAAAAGAAAACATATTTGTTTTAAAACCATTGCAATTTAAACCATAGATAGAAGAAACATTCTTCTCAACCTAATATATATATATATATATATATATATATATATATATATATATATATATATATACTAGCTTGACGCCCGGCGTTGCCCGATCGTACAATATGCTTAAACATAATATTTAATTTCATGCAAATGTATACGTATGTATTGATATAGAATCAATTCTCTATAAGATATTATCTTTTACAAAAAATATTTTGCTTTGTGGACAAATTCGCAAGAAAAGTAAGCCTAAAAAATAAAATAAAAATATGATGATAATGTTGTTCATCAAACACGTCTGTGTTTGTTTACCCTATTACGTCAGGTTATATTTTGGCTTGACGATTAATGACTTTTAAAAATCAATTCTAATTTATGTTTTATTTTAAAATATGCAAACTAAGAAATTATTTTCGGTATTTTAAAAATTAGAACTTCTGTTATCTGATATGAAACTCATTAATAAGAAATATTTTAAATAACCTGTTGAAGTGGCCTTTAGTAAAGAATCATTCGAGCTGTATGTTCTACCATTGAACTATCTCTCCATATGCCAATTAATCTATTTTTAAGAAGAAATGATTTGATGAGATGTTTTTCTTTGGCCGATGTAATGTAAAATATTCCCCTGTAAAAGTCATCTTTTATCTATTAGAAAGAAAGATTAATTTCATGATCGGATTTTTTTCGAGTTTCGATACTTATCGGATTAATTCCTTTACATGGCATATCTAAAATCACTGCTAGACATATAAATTACGTTTGTGTGAAATTTACAAATAAATATAGTCAGCAGTTTCAGAACCTATGAGGGACGAATTTACACTCACAAAGTTATTTTTATATAATAGTATAATATATATATATATATATATATATATATATATATATTTTAATTACATTTTCACTCCAAACAAGGCACATTGCCATTTTGGTGTAGGGGGCTACTATCAGGGGCAACAACTACTGGGGCACTATGTAGGAATTTGGGCAGCAGGGACCTGGAATGGAATTCCAAAGTCTAGCGGTTCTGGGGAAGAAACTACTGGAGTAGAAAGATCTTGTATATCTAGGGATCTCTACTGTGTGGAAGTGGGATTTAGCTGTCTTTCGGGTTTGTCGAGGGTGTTTAAATCGTGGGGGCACATGTGCTTGCAGTTCGTCAGAGCATTCTCCATTAAAATACTTGTAGAACAGGTAGAGGGATACAACATTTCGTCGATGGGACAAAGGCTGAAGCTTAGATGTCAGTTCAGGGCCTATCAGGTTGGCGACTCTCTTTTGAACCTTGTCGTGGGGGATAATTACAATGGAATGGTATATCCACCCAATTTCGGATATACTTTGTCAACACCGAGAAAACATTTGGACCAAAGCAAACAACACACAATCAACGCAACAACGAATAAGACTACCCGGTATACATTTTGAAGAAGCAGTACGCTTTTGCTATATGGAAATATCACTTTCTCCCATGGGCCTATTTTCTGCCCACCCTGATTTATAACCGCGAACGTCATTGGACTCCTTCCGATAATGGACTACCCAGGTTGTATCAACTTCTCTTTCCGTATAATTTTCTCGATATAATTATCCACAACCACTCAAAAAATATTTTCAATAATTGTGCTGAAAAGCAAAATAGCGTCCATTCGTAGCTGAACATTTTGCTAACTGCATTTCATTTCCTCTGATGATATGAACCATTGTTTAAAATTCATGGATTAAGGAAATTAAAATAACCCCTTCTATATATTTCTCTGTCAAGCAATAAATTCTTAAATCGAATATATGTCTATATATGTTGTTTTTTCAGCATTTTAAATTAAACCACGAAACTTATATATTGCTCTATTCTTAAATATTGAGCTTTTCCTTGTTGGCTAGGATCTCCTTGAAAGTATTACTTCAAGTAATATCAGGATTCTTCATCTGAATTCTATCAGTGTCTTATCTCGTTTATATATATATATATATATATATATATATATATATATATATATATATATATGTGTGTGTGTGTGTGTGTGGGTGGGTGTGCGTGTGTGCGTCTGTGTGTGTATGTTTGTAGTGCACTGCTGATTAAAAAAAACGTAATGCAATGAATCTCATATAAGCCAAATACATTAAACAGACTCAAACACCTAGACGACCAGAGGATAGACTGGCTTCTTGGAGAGTTTGTATTATTATACTTGACTGATCATATGTAGGATTCGAACTTGCAATAGCTTATTCTGTAAACGTTGGCAGCATCCATTGCATTAATTTAGCTTTAGCATTAATTGATTAAGCTTACAAAGTAGATAAGAAGGCAAGATCTATCATTGGACAGGCTAGAAGGTAGGTCATACCCTTCGCAGGACACACTATGGATATGATGGGCGAATCTAACGGTCAGGACGTCGTGTCGACACAAGGAGCAAGGAAACTTCAGGCAAAACAAGAATGGGTGATAAATGGAAGGTAAAAACAAACAATACTTATAGCTGTCGCTTATGGGCTTCCATACCAATTACTCAGAGAATCATATTGGCTTATTGTTCTCAATTAACCTCGTCTGAAACAACCCTTTGGAATAATAAAATAAGATGGCGTCGCCTGATAAACATCATTTCCTCTTTTCTTATCCTTCCATCTCTCGCGCTCTATCTATATGTGTGTATACATATATATTTCATAAAGTGATTTTTTTAAATTTAATTTTCGTTTATACAATTATAATGTAAAAATTGTTTATATCTTTAATGTATTATTTAAATTAATATATAAATACAATAGTTTTAAATCTTGTTTAAAATTTTTTTTAATTGTATTATTAATTAAAATAATTGATTATATTATAGTATTGTTTTTAAATATGATTTAATCGAATTCTTTCCGAAATAGTTAAATTTACTATTTTTGATTATTTTAAATGTTTTATTCTAACGGATTCACGAGAAATTACCTTTTTTGCTGTAATATTTGCAAACGGTTCAGTATTCCTGCTTCATTGTTTATTAAGACTTGTAAGTGCTCCCTTAATTGGCATTAATTATTGACACAAAATATTACTTCACAATTATTAATGTCACCTCGTCTCGGATGAAGTGGTGTAACATAGTTCTTCATGTGTTGACATATTTCTAAGAACATAGCACAAGTAATAACTTGACTCCTTTTTTGTAACACGGACATTTATTTTTCCTCGTCCTCCCTCTACGCGTGACTTCTCGTTACGATATTGTCTCTCATTTTTATCGCATTTTTCTTTTTTCTTAACATAACATAATTTCGCACACGGTTCGATATCTGCATGTAGCCGCCATATGCGGGTTCTTGCTCTGTTGTAGGTAAGGGGTAATTTTTTAATGTTGAGCTTCTTAGATAAGCAATTTGATCGCATCTTGTTAAAATGAGATTTTTGACAAGGTAATTTGAAAATGTAGAAAAAAAGAATAAAGTTGTAGATTTCTTTTTAATTTTACGATTTAGTTTCTCTTTAAAATTAGACATTCGTTACTAAAACGCTTTATTCACATTTTTATCACTTTTTATTTTGTTTGGACCCGCTCAGTCGATCACTAGTAGAAGGTATAAACTACACATCTGATATATTTAGAGTTGCTGTAAAAATCTGAATAGATATACGTTGCGTCGTAAGCGAGCATTTTTACAATTTAATCCTAATATTTTTGAAATATTGCTGTTGAATGAGTATGTAATTTAGTAAGAATCTATGCAACGCTCGACAAACAGAAGTGTAAGAGTGGAGAAAACAATAATTGATGTCAATATACGTATTACATTTCTGTAAAAAAATATTTTTCAATCAAATTTCAAATAGTTACATTAGACTTCCTAACGAGGAAAACTATTTTGATACACCGAAAGAATCTTTCCACACTGCAGATGGCTTTACCTGTACACAACACACATACACAGAGACACACACATATGTATATACAAATATATGCATATATATATATATATATATATATATATATATATATAGTCATCCACATACAGTACTGTCCGTTGAATCACAGCTCATCAGTGCGGCTAGACAGGCAACTACCTCAAGCCAGGATCGAAACTTGACCGTCCGTACCACAGTCAAAGCTTTACCGCCAAATATATATATATATATATATATATATATATATATATATATATATATATATATATATATATATATATATATATATATATATATACTAGCTGTACCCTGCCACGCGTTGCTGTGGCTCAAATTGCCGCAATGGAAAAAGTTCCAAAATAGGAAAAAGCATGTTTCTTATAAGTTTAATTTTCCATTTTGCATGGGTACACAGTTTTTGTTGTTCCATTTTCTTAGCTGATATAGAGATTTTCCGGTTAGGTGACTCTTGAATATGTAATATAAATTGTCCATGTGAAAAAAGCAGTCAGTGTGTAACTCTAAGGCCCACAATTGTAAAGATTGTTTCCTGTGCTTTGTGGATGGTTATTGCAAATGACAATAAAATTGGAAAGTTCAATTTGCTAAAGTGTAATGATGTATCCGGTGGAATCATAGGAATGCATGGAATGGAGATATATTCATATGTAAAAGGTCCTGTTAAGATTGTTGTTTCTATGATATTGTTTGTTAATTTTTTTTTACTGCAAGCTATGTGGCATTGCAAAGCTTGGATTGGTCTATATTTCACAACATGATGATTAGTACACCAAATTTCAGTTGCAATACATGCGGTGATATCCCTGGCAAATATAACTGTTGGATAATTAACCACTTTATCTGCTTTCACAACAGTGTCGATGGATTTGTATTTGACTACCTCACTTGCAATTTTCCATTTAATTATAGCGTTAAGTTCATGGGCATCTTTGTATTGACCTGCAAGAATAGCTCATTCACGCAGTCAAATGGAATTCTTATAATTTGAATATCTGCAAAACCCTTTTCAGCTAACTATTGTTTTGATGAAATAAAATCACAGAAATTACAGAAGATAAAAGTCCAAGAATTTTGCCCTTAACTCTGATCAGCTGGCACTTTTTCGTACCCAATTTCCCACAAGTGATGCAAAAGTTTTTGTGCGGATCGAACAGTCTGCAACTGTACATGCATATTTTGAGTTAAGTTTAATGTCTTCACATGGAACAAAAAAGTAGAGTATTTGAGGCAAGCATTTATTTCATCTGCTGGTGTGGATTGAAGAATAACAGGTAACATTTGTCTGAAATCTCCTGCAAGCAATATTACTGCATTCCCAAATGGTCTGACATTGCCACGCAAATCTTGCAAGGATCGACCAAGAGCCTCAAGTGATTTTTTGCGTACCATTGTGCATTCATCCTAAACAATAAGTTTGCATTTTTGCAATATTTTTCCCCATATTGGATGTTTTGGAGATGTCAAAGATGAGATTTTTGAAAAATTGAATGTTTTAAAGTAGAATAAATAATTCTTCTACTTGGCAGCAAGGTCGCAGGTATTCCTCATGCAGCAAGGGCTAAGGCTATGTCATTTTGTTACTAAATGGCTGCCAAAATCAATTTAATTAGAAAGGTTTTACCAGTTACTTCTGGTGCTGTTCAAGATAGCAGTAATTTCCAAATAACTTCTATTCTCACAGTCAGTAAATGAGGTGACTAAAATAGGAGTTATCCATGTTTTGACAATGCCTTATTCACTGTAATTAATTTAGGAGATTGAAATAGGATGAGCGATTAGAGATGGACAGATAGAGAGGAAGATATATAGATAGAAAGGAGACAGTGAGAGGAAAATAGAGAAATAGAGAGAGGGGGAGAGTTAGAAACAGAGAGGGATGAAACAGAGGAAAGGAGAGAGATAGAGGGAGTTAGAGAGAGAAAGGGGCTCAAAGAGATGGAGAGGGTGATATAGAGAGAAATATAGATTGAGAGAGGGAAAGGGAGAGATTGATAGAGAGAGATATTAAGAGAGGAAGAGAGAGGGGGAGAGAAAAAGAAGGTGAACTACACTTCACCGTTTTTTTCCTCGTTCAGTAGAGAAGAAATTTTTCGAGACTGAGGCAATTTTAATGTTTTGTTATTATCCAGAGTACCCCTTTTTTGGAGGGGGTAGATTTTACTCGCATTAGAAACCGACCGGGTTATCTGTACTTTCACTTAACAAATTAATAAAAGAAAAACATATTGTAAAATTTGAATTTAACATGAAAATACTATTTTTAAAAATAGCACGGTAACATAAGTGCATAAATGCCACTTTAGGTACTCCTTGGGCTGTGACTTCCATGGCGACCAGCATAATTATTTAATGGTCGCTCCCTTAGCCCCCCCCAGTCAAGGCTAATGCATGCGCACGTAACATTTTTTTTTCTTTACTGACGTTGGCTTAGTAACTAAACGATTTATTGATAATTTCGTAACCCTTTAACGCATGCCGGAAGATTTAAATTGGTTCATTATTGTTGTAATGAAAAAAAAAAGTTTCATTCAACACAAAATCAAAAACACATATTAATGATAAATGATTTATTATTCTATTCATTGAAATTTACTAATTTTTAAATAAAAAAGTAAAAAAAGTTAATAAAAAATAGTTGCTTATGTTCGCATAAACAACTTGTTTTTTTTTAAATTAGGTCCACCTTATAATCACCCCCCCCCCAACCTCCTCATCTTAAGAACAACTTCCGGAATAAATACCACTTTTGGAGGGGGGGCTATTTGCAAAAGTTAACTCATATTTGTTGTTAGCATACCCACCCGAAAATACCATTTAAAAAAAAGGACGGGTTCAGTGCCCGTGGCAGAGAAGTAGATTTATTTATGAATAAAAGTTGCGGAGAAGTAAATTTATTTATCAATAAAAGTCGTCATTTAAAAAAGACAATCGTGGCGGTGGACCTAAATGTTTTGTTTTCGCACTATTCAAAAAATTTGTTCATCCGCGCATGTAAATTAAAAAATATTTGTAAAAGTGAGAAGTGATTTAGTTTTTTTTTTAATTTATTTTTATTTTTTTACATTAGGTCCACCTCCACAAATGTTAAGAACGGCTTTCAGAATAAACACCCCCCAACTTCTCCATGTTAACAACGGATTTCGGAATAAACACCATTGGGGGGAATAAAAGTCGATAAAAGTCGTCATTTAAAAAGAAATTTAAAATCAAATGTTTGTAAAAGTGAGAAATTTTTAATAAATGTTTAGTAACATTTTTCGGTTCTAATGCAGAGAGTGACCCGCGCTATTTTTTAAATCGTGTTTTTTTTTAATCAATTGCAAGGTTAAAGTACAGAATAGGTACAAAACACCCTCCCCTCCCCATGTTAAGAATGGCTTTTTAAATAATAACGTTATTATTTCAGCATGGATCACTCTCTGCATGAGTACCCATTTTTCTGTTAATATTCATAACAAGTAAAACTTTTTTTAAAATAAATAAATAAATGTTTGTAAATGTGACAAATAATCGTTTAGTTACGGCAACGTCAGTAAATAAAATATGTTACGTGCGTGGTGAGGTGGGAGACTAAGGGAGCGACTATTATTTTTTTCTACTGGTCGTCATAAAACTCAAGGCCCAATGAGTACCAAAATGTATTTTTTTTGTCAAATAAATAAATTTCAAGCAATTTTTGCAATAAATAATAGATAGCAACTTCGTTAATTTTACGACTCGCCCCAGCATATTATAAACACCCTAACTTCCCCATGTTAAGAACGGCTTTTGAGGTTTATGGAAGGGCGTTTTTTTTTGTTTTTTTAACATGGGGGGGGGGAATTAGGGTGTTTATAATACGTTGAGGCATGTCGTAAAAATGAAACAGTTTAGAAAAAGTTAAAATGAAATATTTCGTCAATTCGTGGCTGTGAAATGAATCGAACCGGAAGTTCAGTTTTACAATAGAACAGATTCGCAGTAACGGTTAAAAAAGATATTTATTTTATTTAATATTTTAATAATTCGCGAGGTAAATTTATTTCAATAACATAAAAACATACCTCGACTCTAAAGATGGGTTGTCTGAAAATTTCAAATAAATTGGTAACGTAGAAATAGGGTTTTATTCGTTTAGAACGAACCAAAATTTACATTTATATATATATATAGATAGATAGATAGATGCATATATTACCGCCGAATATATATATATATATATATATATATATATATATATATATATATGCATATATTACCGCCGAATATATATATATATATATATATATATATATATATATATATATGTGCATATAGAATTTCTAACCCTTTATATATATATATATATATATGCATATATTACCGCCGAATATATATATATATATATATATATATATATATATGTATATATATATATATATATATATTTATATATTACCGACAAATATATATATATATATATATATATATATATATGTATATATATTTATATAACCGACGAATATATATATATATATATATATATATATATATTCGGCGGTAATATATACATATATATATATCAGTAGGTTGTAGTTTGCTTGAAGCATTGTTGAAGGAAATTATAAGGTAAAATTAAAAGCCAAGAACAATGCGAGATTTTTTTTATATAGAGTAAAATTAAATGCAAACAAAAGAAATAAAGTTCTTTTTTTTGTTGTTTGTTTTTTCTTTTTCACACAAATTTTAACTCTAAACAACAGTATTTTTTTTTTCTGTTGTATTCAATGGTGATATAAATATGAGATTTATATCACCATTGAATACAACAGAAAAAAAAATTACTGTTGTTTAGAGTTAAAATTTGTGTGAAAAAGAAAAAACAAACAACAAAAAAAAGAACTTTATTTCTTTTGTTTGCATTTAATTTTACTCTATATAAAAAAAAAATCTCGCATTGTTCTTGGCTTTTAATTTTACCTTATATATATATATATATATATATATATATATATATATATATATATATATATATATATATATAACCGACTATATATATATATATATCATGCATATTTAGGCAGCATTATTTCATTTTAAAAAATGTTAAAAACATCAGAGAGCTTTTTCCTTAAGTCACAACTATTTTTTTTCATTTTTCCTATGAATAGTCCATTCCTAAGCATGCTGCTTTTTTTATTACATCGTTCTGTTATGATGACAGGAGAGGAACGTTAACGAATAAAAAAAGCAGCATTGAACGGATACAACATAGATGTGTATAAGGTTCGACAGCAAGGAGTAGTAAAATGCATTAGATTCGAGGAGGATGACGTGAGAGTATTTCCATTGATAATAGGCGAGCAACCGTGAGTTGGGTGGTCATCCCAATTGTGGATTCCTTCCGCGAATTTTGTTTACATTACGTTTACATTAATGCCCGTTTGTACAGTTAAAGCAATATGGAGAAGGAAGGGAATTCCAAAGGCAGTCATTTCGAGGGAAAAAGCATAATTAACGTAGTAAACCTATTGTCAGTTGGGAAAAGGTATGAGTTTGCTGAAAGTAGTAATGCTTCAAGTATATTTACGTTGAAAAAGTAATGCAGAATCTTTTTCAAGCACATTTCATTAAATTACTAGTAAAACAAGCACACAAATCAAACATTACGGTGATGTGACTAGGACTGGTGTTTGATAGACAGTGTGGGATCTATCTATAAGGTTGATTTTTTTCTGGACATTGTACACGAAGTAGTACTTGGCCATAGGTGAAAAACATTAGAGGTAGCCACAATAACTCCATTTATTCAACAGATACGAATAGGCACGTTTCATTAAATAGCTACCAATTATTATGTATGACGCCAGACAAGCTAAGAGTATGCCATTCAAACACTTTAGCCTAATATTCACGATAACGTAAATTATAACAATTAATTCAAAGATATTGCCAAGACTGCGGAAACAAACATTCAGCTCCTTCTACTGCACTAGATAAATACACACAAAACACAACGTTATATTTCTACAAAGCGACTGTTTACTAATGAAATCTTGTTGTTATATGTGAACCGTTGCATCAACCATAAATCTCTATCTATCCATCTTTCTTTCTCTCTAATGAGCAGGGTTCAAACCAGAGTTTTCAATTCAATAGGTCCCGCACTTACAATATTAATAGACATCTAGCCTGTCAATCTCCTACTTAGACATGTTCTTAATTCAAAGTAGACCCCTTACGTCTCAGTTGCATTTTGCTTTCTTCGGGGTAAATGATGTTTTAAAACTTTTAAAATTGTCCATGCATACACAAGTAATAATTTGTAGACCACTGATAGAGGAACTATGAAATAATGAAAAACATTAGGCGGAAACAGTAAAGTTGTGTATAAAGTGCGACAGTGAGTAATTATAAATAGACTCTACGAAGTATTGCTCGACAGTGAAATAATGTAGTTTGTTATTTAGAATTGCACTACATTCTTTGAAACACAAGTCCAGTAATGTTTTTAGACACCTTATATATCATTGTCGTTTTTGACACGTCGTATTTTCACAGTCGTCTCCGTTCATCACACTCGTGTGCATCTCCTATATAGAGCAAATAACTTAAGTTCTTTTTTTCCTACATGGCTTTTTAACCCCCGAGTCTAAACCGCCCACGTTCGCCATTTCCATTCTGTTATTCAAGCCTGTCATCACCACCAACCTGTCAACGAACCGCAGCCCGACCCTTCCTTCCGTATGTGTCTTTCGATCTCTCCTGCTGACTGGTCTCCTAGGACAATAGACCGACATTTTGCATTGTGAAATTCCTTTTTTTTATTTTTTTTAACGAAACCAAACAGTTGCGCCGACACT
>NC_136488.1:76788740-76858740 GCF_053919585.1 Euprymna scolopes | reverse complement strand
AAACGAAACGCTACTTTTTATTAATATGTATATTAATATGTACATATACATACGTATACAAACAAATACTCACTTGTACAAATATATGCATATACATATATATATATATATATATATATATATGCACATATGCATACATAAATGCATGCATATATACATATATACATATACTAACAGACATACATGTACATACATAAATGCTTGCGCATACATTTACACGTAGAGACAGCTGTACATATATACATATAAGTCTACATAAGCGAATGTAGGGAGAGAGAGAGGAAGAGGAGAAGAGAGTGACGGAAAAAGAAGTATAGGTGTGCGAGAAATACATACACTTATATACACACATACATATACGGTAATACGAAGAAAATTAACTTTTAAAGAAAATGTGTTTTGAAAACATGCACACATATATGCGCACACACACATATATATCCAAATGTACATACACATACATATATATACATATACATATGTACATATATACACATACATATACATGTATATACACATACTGACGTGTATATACACTATCAGGTACGCGTACACATACACTCGCACGAATACATACAAATATGCGTACATAATACGCACACACATACACATGCCATGTGTATAAGATGATAAAGAAAGAAAACATTAGGGAAAATGTAAAGATTTCGGAAAGAGTTCCCCCATCTCACCGTGCATTTTAGTCCTAAGGAAATGTTTATAGAATATCTTTGTAGTTATGAAAATTGTAGTCACTGAGAAGTCCTAGGTTTTTGTTAAGGCCTGCAGTATGCGTGTTGAGTTATATATATATATATATATATATATATATATATATATATATATATATATAATTTATGTATAGTTTGATTTTTATAGTAGAGGAAGTTAAAATGTCAGTTAGCCTGAAGCATTTCTTTGTAAAAAATAGTTTTCTTAGTTACATACGAACTCGCAAGTAAAATGTAAATAAAGTAAGTACATATGTAACGTAATTATGTATGGCACTGTAATAAGGAGTTTTTGAAAACTTAAGTCTGTAAGATATTTATATCTTGAAAGTAAGTTACATGTGGCATATCGTCATGATTTCCCCCTCGGCGTGGATACACATGATATATGTAGCAACACTGATGGATCTTAAACAACGGTATTTCTATTCCTCAAAACATATATATATATATATATATATATATATATATATATATATATATATTTATAATCATGCGTATATATATATATATAAATATATATATATACCTGTCAAAAAGAGATTCATAAGGAGTATATGTAGCATGAATATTTTCAACCAAAGCAAAAAAAAAATGCAAGTCTGTTCGCGCATAGAATCAGGTATGTCTAAAATTATGGAATTGCGGTTATGTGTACGACAGCACTGATGAATTGTAAATACAATATATGGACCATTCCATTACTTGTCACTGTTATGCAGCATTATATGAAAAATATACTTGTCTGTAATTGATTTTAATGAAGTTGAATTGTAATCAGTTAATGTAACATCCATAACTTTTGTTTCTTACAGCATCATATGTTCATGCATTTATGTGTCTAAGAAACGAACTTCTAAAACTCTGAAGGGTATACACATGAACGGAGGCGCTAATCTTTCCACTAATGTTGGGTCTAAACACTTTAAACTTTAGATGTAGGTTACCTGGACATGAATCAAATTTGTAATATATATATATATATATATATATATATATATATATATATATATATATATATATATATATATATATATATATAAGACACACACCTAACCCCAGAATCCCTGTTCATTTCGCTCGTTATTTAATTCATTTTTATTTCTGTCTTTTACCATTGACTTTAGAATCAGTAAAACTTTCATTTTTAGGTTGGCAAAAGAAGACAGTCTTTGATTATCTCTCTTGGGCGATACATCTAGAAAAAATCCAGAAAAAATAATTTGTCGGTTTCCTTTTTACGTTGAGAAAAATATTCACAATACCCAATGTTTGGAAGGATTTTATACTCACTATCAATTTTTAGATTTTTCCACAAGTGACAACATGAATTATTGATATCATGAATTATTGACACCTGCAAAAGCAAAGTTATTGTTTATCATTTTCCGAAATTTGAAGTCTATTTATAAGCTGTGTGCGGTAATGTGTAGACATAGCGGCCTAGAAATTAAATGAATCCCGTCGCTGATGTTTTATGGAAGTCTCCAGTATATATTTCCGAGTACATGTCGAGACACAGAGAAACAGAGAGAGAGAGAGAGAGAGAGAGAGAGAGAGAGAGAGAGAGAGAGAGAGCGAAGGAGATAGAAAAGGGAGATGTAGAGCAAAAAATTTCGTCAATGTTTATGCTGCATAACATGTTATTTTCTGTTATAATATACTTTTTTTTATTATATTTAATTTACAATTTTTTATTCTGTATAATATCAATAAAAAATAAATTATTTTATTTGAAATAAAATATTAAAAAATCTATATCTTTACAAAATAAAAAAGTGCATGCATAATATAGTTTTGTTTTTTTAAATAATCCAACTTGAATTAATAATTTAGTAATGTTATACATATTTTTTCAATAGTAATATTTTTGATATCTTATGGAGGTTGCCAGCATAGATTGCCGAGTAAATGTCGACAAAGAGAGTAAGAGAGCGAGAGAGAGAGAGAGATAGAAAGAGATAGAGAGAGACAAAGAGTAAGAGCGAGAGAGAGAGAGAGGGAGAAAGAGAGAGAGAGAGCTAAGGAGATAAAAAAGAGAGGTACAGAGAAAATGAATCCGTCAAGGTTATATGCTTCATAATATTTTACTATCTGTTATAATACACGTTCTTTAATTATATTTAATTCATAGTCTTTATAAAATATATATATATATATATATATATATATATCTGATTTAAAAAAAACATAAAGCGGAAGACCATTACCCGCATTAAGCTGGTCTGCAGTTTAATTTGTTGCTGGCTATCTTGCTCTTGCTTGTTGCTGGATCTCAACATTTTGAACCGAGAGAGAGAGAGACTTAGCTGTCGTACAAAGCTAAGACTCTGTAACATCATCTTTGTATAGATACTCCCTCAGGCATTTGGGCTCATGGATTTTAAATGTCTGAGGGAGTGGCACTCGTCTGACAAGACGTTGCAATCATATATATATATATATACATATATATTTAAAAATCAATTTCTAAACAAATTAAAAACATTAAATGTATAATATATTTTTTTTATTTATGTTTTCAGTATAAATAAATTATAGATAAAACTAATAACTACATTGGATTTGCACCAGCAGACTATCCCAGTATATTAGCCTGCAATTGTTTATATAATATATATAGATCAATTTATGAAAATGTAAACAAGCATATATACCACTATCCGATATAAGACACATCTTAGTTAATAACACTCAAATAATATATCCCAAAACGAATCACATGGTCTATACGTATAGAAATGGCATTAAGCATATCTAATTAAAGAGGGACTGTTTGTAATTCCATAAAGCGATATCACATCAGTGGTATACACGTAATGGTAAGAAAATTACATGATGTATATCTAGGTAAGCACTAAGAATAAATATTGTATTATTAAAATATAATACACTATGTTGTTAATATGAGTTCGATCCGCATTAATAACAAAACAAATAGAATTGGTATGCTGTAAACTGAAGAAAACTGATAAAGTAAGCTAAATGAAATATCTTTATTAAACAATATTGAATGTTGCTGTATTTTACTTTTTACTGTCTTGCTGTCACTTATCAAAGTCAAGAGCCAGAGAAGTATAACCGTTAAAGAGACAGTATAAGGGTTATCCAAAAAAAAAAAAAGATAATAATATTAAATATGATCAATAATATAAAGGTTTATTACAGTATAAAACATATGTGTTGGTGCGTATGTGAAGACGAGTATATTTTCGTTTACAGGGAACCGGTTCCCCGCTAATATGCCTCGCAAATTTCTTACATGATGCCCTGCCCGTATAGGGACGATGGATATATAGTTTTCTGCTGAATAAGGAAAATGGAGTTCTTGCGGCAAATGTCTTACATAAATTAAACCAAAAATTAGAGCTCAGTGTAGTACCTCTGTGGAAATAACGATAGAATAGAAAGAAGCGAACAACGGTGCGTCTGTTGTAAAGGTCCTGTTAAAGATCAGAAAAGATCGTCCTTCATCTGAACTTCCGGGTTGATTTTGTAATCTTCCTCGGCATCAAAGTATACACCTGATGTAGTAACAGTACTCGATCAACTGTCACATCTGATTTTTATATAGATAGAGTTAGACACTTCCTTTGTGTAACTCTGTAAGGTATTTGTGTGCCGGTCGTCTTTGTTTATGTCAGCTCGTACAGATTTCTAATCACAACGTGGACACACTTGTTATATGTAACAACACTTATGAATTGTAAACAACGCTAGGAACGTGTTAAAAAGAAGGATATATTTCTACGTTATCTTAAGGAAACGAGTTCTGCTGTAAATATTTTATCAGGAAAACTCAGAGATTTGTGCTCAGCCAAGAATTTTCCATGAAAATAAACATAGAATAGAAAGCCGAAAGCAACGTCGATTTGATCACGATATAAGCAACGGAGAATATTCCAGACTTGGCAGTAGTAACCTATCGTTAGACGTATCTGAATCTCATAGACATAGTCTGAATTTTAAAATTCCATTGTTTGTGAATCGATTTTGTTTTCTGAAATGTGAGAATAGGATACGGTTTGAAGTTTGGTTTCATAGATAAAAACTGTACATGTTTGAATGTGTCAATTATAAATGTGTATTCCCTGTAGAAATGTATTCTTTAATTTTTTTTTCTATGGAGATAAGCGTTATTTTCAGTTAGTTTTTCTTAGATATATTTTTGCATTGAATATTTTATTGTAAAATTAGTATCGATTCAGCGAGCGAAGTCACGATTATTACTTCTCTTCGAAAAACAGTCGTATTATGTATTCCAGTCGTTCTGTTTGTTTTAGAAAAAAAATGGAAAGATAACAGATACGTGGGGATAGACGGAAATAGGCAGATAAGATCAGAATAATACAGGATAGTACATATATATATATATATATATATATGTATTTACATATATATATATATATATATATATATATATATACTAGGAAAAGTACACGTCGTTGTACTGGGTTCAAAAACAGCCTAGAGGAAATGGACTCTGATTTATGAAAGTATGATAGGTTATGAAAAGGTAGGGTTGTAAATTTGGGTTGAATTTTGGGGTAACAAAACCAAAGCAAAATATGATGAAAGTAAACATTAAGTAGATAAACCCCATAATTTATTATACCATACCTGTTCACACTGAAACACTTATCACAATATTTTGTGCATCTATATTAAAAAAAAAAACTTGTTAAACTTTGTGACATATTTCCGTTCTATGGAGGTCAAGCGCGAACGAACACCCCATAATTTTATTATACCATATTTCTTCAAACTGAAACATAATTATCAAAGTATACTTACGCAGATAGATATGAAAGTCTTTATTAAAGTTTGTGCCTATTTCCATTCTATGGAGGCCAGGTGCGAACGCAGACCCCACACTTTTATTATATCATCCCTATTTAAGTTAAAACATACTTATCAAAGTATTCTTCTGTTCATCTATATCAACAAGACTTGTAAACGTTTTTTTTTTAATTATTAGTTTTTTTTTATTTCCATATTTTGTGGATCAGGCGCGAACGAAGACCCCACAATTTTAATGAATCACTATTCTATTCTGCCAAATCAAACATACCCATTCCTGTGTCTCGATGCATCTTCTATCATTATATGTAATCAGTTTTTTAAAATAGTCAACCACATAGGAGCCTACTCGTGACCAAACACACATTCAGCTTTATATATATATATATATATATATATATATATATATATATATATATATATATATATATATACTAGCAGTGCAGCCCGAATTTGCTCGGACCCTATGTATTATTCATAACTTTATGTGCGTATGTGTGTGTATATATATATAAAATGACTAAACATACATCTAAAATTTTAAGCGTTTAGACCCAAAAATGGCGGAGCCGTTTAGCAGAGTCTGCAAAGTTCAACTTTTTCAACTTTAACCACTTGGCAGGAAATTTTCGCCCGATGAGTGATTATAAAGCTTGCTCCATGTCTGAATACCCTTTATGTAAAATTTCAAATGTGTAGTCCCTAAACTGGCTGAATAGTTTGCTAGAGACTGCAAAAGTAAAGTCTTTTGACCTTTGACCCATTAGTAGCAATTGATTGAGTGATTTGGTAGATACCGCAGAGGTGAATTTTTTTAAAACATTTGATCCCAATTCGGTCCCATTAAAATTGATTGTTTTTGGCTCACATCAAATTAAAAAGTTTGACCCTTATCCAAGTAACGTACATAAAAAATTTCAAGTGTTTTGACCCAAAATTAGCGGAGGAGTTTGATAGAGTTTTCAAAGGTAAAATCGCTAAACTTTGACCACTCGATAGCAAATTTCCTGACCGAAAATCGATTACAAAGATTTCCCTTAATCTCAATGCCCCGTTATTTCAAATCTCGAGTCTGTAGATTGAAAATTGACATAGTGTCTTCGTAGGGAAATGTACACACAGAGACACAACTTCAATTATATATATATATATATATATATATATATATATATATATATATATACTAGCAGTTCATCCCGGCTTTGCTTGGCGTCAGTGTACAGTTCACAACCTGCCCTACGTGTGAATACATTTTACGTAAGATTTTAAATGTTTAGTCCAAAAATTGTCTGAGTAATTTCGTAGGTACCCTAGCGGAAATTTTTTAACTTTAATTTCAATTTTGACTCCTTAACATTTATTATTTTGGTCTCAAATCAAAATACAAAGTTTTATCCATTTCGCAATTACCTACTTCTTCAGAGTTGTTTGGTAAGGAAATGTACCCAGACACACACAGAAACATTTTCACACACACATAGACTCCCCCCATCATATATATATATATATATATATATATATATATATATATATATATATATATATTATTTAATATAATAATAATTAAATATCTACAGACTGTAGTGTTTCATCCTTTTAGGAATCATCCGTGCAGGGTGTCACGATTAACGTCAATCGAGAGATTCGAACCCCTGTAACAGAAGTCACTTCTGGCTTCACTAGCAAGGACCTGAACTTATTGGTGACCTCTACGACAAGAGATATAGTTGAATTTTAAACATTTATTCTTATGCAATGCTTTTAGCGTCAGTCAGAGAGATCTAGTCATTATATGACGATCTGCGCATATGAGTTTACTTGACCGAATGTATTACAGCCGAAAGTGCTAAACGATAAGAAAGGGGATGACATTATTATTTACTATAATAATTTTTAAATACTTACAGACACTAGCGGTTCATATTTTTGCGAATCATTCATGCAGGGTGCCACGATTAACATTATATATATATATATGTGTGTGTGTGTGTGTGTGTGTGTGTGTGTGTGTGTGTGTGTGTGTGTGTGTGTGTGTGTGAATGGATGGATATTAAGTGAGAAAATTGCATAACAATTAAACTTAACAGAATCTTCCGCATTTTATTCTGACAGGAAATCCTCATGTAAAAATGCACGGAATTTGTGTTACCCGTTTTTTTTTTTGTAAATGCATCGCGGTAAAAGGTAATTTTTGTCGCACAAACTGAAGCAAAGAATGTAATATAAGAATGAAATAAACTATGCTAGTTCTCATTTTATAAATGCGATGCATGTGTGTATTTTTAATTTTTTATCATTGTTTTCTGTTGTAACTTTTGAATAAATTGCCTGATAAAATTTCTTTACTGTATGACATTTCGGAGAAATAAACGTCCTCAGATATATGTGCGACAAACTTCAAAAACACTTGAGGGTTTTTGGTGGTATTTAGCTCACTAGATAATCAGATTCTTTGTTATGTCTTCCCATAAGTTAATGTATCATCAGCTAAGGACCGAGTTTAACACAGAAAAAACGTACCAAGTTTTTATACAAAAAGATACATCAAAATTATTTATATACGAACAATAAAGCCCGGCTTTGCCTGGACCCTATGTACTCTTAATAAGTTTGTATGCATATATATATATATATATATATATATATATATATATATATATATATATACATACTAACTTAAAAATTAAATGTAGAAATACATTGGCAGTTCAACGTGTTTTCCTACAAGATGAAATCCTATTTAATTCCGATACATATAATTCGTTACGTAGTAAACACCTTTTACTTTGGGCCATGGTTTGGAAAGAACTATCTTTCTTTGATAAACTCCGTTTTTCCAGGTTTTTATCCATTGGCGATAATTTTACCCGTAATAAATGTACTTCTTCTTATAATAAATATTTAAAAAATTTAATTACTAAGAAGTTTGGGATTATAACAAATTTGGATAAACATATATTTAATTATTCTTCTCATGTTTTGTCCAATAAAGAAGAATTTGTTTTATCTGCTGGCTTACAATTTTGCATTCCTCCCCCTTATGTTGATAAAATTTCAATATTTAGTGAAATTGAATTATTATATACTCAATTAAAACACCATTCGCCTATCTCTACTGATGAATTAACTAGTGTTAAAATTCAGTTGGGCGAATTAGGTCGGAGGTTTTCTGCCATAAATACTAAATCTAGTGATTTTGTTTGGCAGAAAAATCATTTTGAAGCGGCAAAATTAATTAGGTCTAATCCCGACATTTATCTTTCTCGCCCGGGTAAAGGATCGAGTGTTGTTATACTTAACAAAACGGATTATATCTCCAAAATGTTACAAATCTTGGACGATAAAAGTAAATTTCTCCGTTTGGGTGATTTAAACCATGATGATACTTTTCGTATGGAAATAAAAATCCAGAAAAGATTTCTTCAACTTCATAAAAGCGGATTTATTTCTAAGGAGATTTATGATAGAATCCGACACATCGGCTCTCAAAGGCCTAGAATGTACGGTTTACCCAAGGTCCATAAACCCAACATTCCTTTGCGACCCATTTTATCTATGTTGGGTTCTGCACAACACGAACTTGGGAAATGGCTGGTTGATCTTCTTATACCTGTGCTTTCTTTTTATTCGGTCCATTGTATCTCTGATTCTTTTCAATTCGTATCTCAGATACAAAAATAATCTTTATCTAAAAATACCGAGTTCTTGGCTTCCTTTGACATTAATAGTCTCTTTACTAATATACCTTTGGATGAAACCATTGGTATTTGTGCTGACTATCTATACCGTGGCCCCTCAAAATCTCCACAATTTCCTGAACGAATTTTCGTTGAACTGATGGAACTTGCTACTAAATCAGTCTCCTTTAGTTTCAACAACATTATGTACCGGCAAATTGACGGGATATCTATGGGTAGCCCTCTTGGTCCTTCGCTAGCCAACATTTTCGTTGGATTTTTGGAAAACGAATTATTTTCCAAAATTACTAAGCCAGCATTCTACACACGCTACGTCGATGATACTTTTGCATGTTTTCCCTCACGGAGTGAAGCTGAACAGTTTCTTCGTCTTCTTTGCAACCTGCTTCCATCGTTACAATTTACTATGGAGGTTGAGGATTGTGGCTCTCTCCCATTCCTCGACGTTCGTGTTTCTAAAGTTGGTACTACGTTTGAGACCTCCGTATATAGAAAACCTACATTTACAGGGCTCTATCTTAATTGGTTTTCTTTTGCCCCTCAGTCTAGAAAAATAAACCTCATTAGCGCTCTTACGCATCGTGCACTTATGATTTGTTCACCAAACCGTCTTGATACGGAACTTGGGGAAATCACAAATATTTTTCTTAGCAATGGATATCCCATTAATATAATAAAATCTACTATTGAACGTAAAATTACTACATTTAATAGTGTTAAACATATTGGTCCATCACGTTGTCCCATTTATTTAAAATTACCATGGTTGGGTCCTGTTGGCCTTCATATTGTTAAAAGGATTTCTTCTGCTGCTCAACGTTGTTTTCCAGCTACTATGCTTAGAGTAGTTTACACAACTCGAACCTTTTTCTCTTCTTTTCGTAAAGATGTTTTGCCAACCATTCAAAAGAATTCAGTTGTTTATAAATTTGTTTGTCAGTGTGGAGCTGACTACGTTGGCAAAACATCCCAAAGATTAGAAATGAGAATATCCCAACATATCCCTCGGGATATTCGACTACACCAGGTTTCGAGAACATCCGGGCACTCCCAAGCTCATGAGTCCGCCATTGGTAATCACCTGTTGAGTATAAATAGGTGTTCTGATCAATATTCCGATGGGTGGTTTTCTGTTTTATACAGTGCGAGGTCGAACTATCATCTCAATATCATTGAGGCGTTAGTTATTAACAACTCTCGACCTAGCCTGTGTAGACAAAAGATTCTGAAACATCAGTTGGAGATATTCATTGATTTAAAACCACCTGAACAGTGATATTTTCTTTTTCACTGTTCTTCCAACTGAAACCAAAAATCCCTTCTTCCCTCATTCGTTTCTTAGTTTTTAATTTATCATTCTGACGTTTCCTCTTAGAGGGTCAGACGATAAGGCCTTAAGGAAAATTTTAATAATTTCACCTGCCCATTTCTTGTTTTTTTGTATTTAAATTAAATTATGTTTCCTCTGAAATTTCTCCTTCCATTTTGCTGTACCAAAAATTTACTTATATATATATATATATATATATATATATATATATATATATATATATATATATATATATTAAGAAGTTTGTACTCATGTACAGGTAACCTATATTTAAAATTTCTAGTGTTTGGCCAAAAATTAGCGTAGGAGTTTGGTAAAGTTTTCAAAGCTTAAATCTTTGAACTTTGAACCCTTAACAGCAAAATTTCTGGCCAAAATTCGATTAAAAAGATTTTTCCAAATCTCAATAACCCCTTTATCAAATCTCGAGTCTGTAGACTAAAAAATGACAGAGTAATATTCTAGGGAAATATGCACACACAGACAATATGGCTTTAATAGATATAATATGGAGATTAATTCACGATCAATCTCAAACCCAAAATTATTTTCACTAATTTACTATTTTCTCAACTCTAAACATTCTACTTCCTACTTGGCCTTCGGGACAAGATCAAAGTGTAGTATCTGTTCTTCAGATGTTGCACTTAATTTTCTTGTTCTCTCTCAGTGGAGGAGAACTCCTTCACGACTGAGACAATTTTTATTTCTGTTCCTTTTCTCCACGTTAAAAAACGACACTGGTGTCTAACTCTGTCCCGTGGGAACTCTAAACATTTTACTAATAATTCACTATTTATCACAAAACCAAAATTATTTGCTATTAATTTACTATTGTACTCAACTCCGTACTTATCAAATATTAATTCACTATAAATCTCAAACTCATAAAATATTTTCTATTAATTTACTATTGTTCGCAACTGAAACTTATTTATGAATAATTCACTATTAGTCTGAAACCAAAAAATATTTGATACAAATTTACTATTACTCTTAAATCAAAACTTTTTTACTATTAATTCACTACTGATTTCAAACCGAAAATTATTTGCTCTTAATTTACTATTGTTCTCAATCCATACTTATTTACTAATAATTTACTATTATTCCAAACCAAAATTATTTGCTATTAAATTATTATTACTTTCAACTAAAAACCTAGTTACTATTAATTCACTATTAATCTCAAACGCAAAATCATTTGCTACTAATTCACCATTATTCTCAACTACAAAACTTATTTACTATTAATTCCCAATTAATCTCAAACCCAAAATTATTTGCTACTTATTTACTATTGTTCTTATCTCCAAACTTATTTACCCTTAATTCACTATTAACCTTAAACCCAAAATTGTTTGTTATTAATTTACTATTACTCTCACCACCAAACTTATTTACTATTTGCATTTCTGCCCGGCTTTGCTCGGACCCTATGCACCACACGTGCCGTACGTGTGAATACATTTATGTAAGATTTCAAATGTTTAGACCGGAATTTGTCTGAGTAATTTTCTAGAGACCGCAGAAGTCATTTAATTTTACATTTGACTAATATTTTGACCCCTGAAAATTTATTATTATGGTCTCAAATCAAAACCCAAAGTTTTACCCATATCCAAGTTACCTACATTTTAAATTTCAAGTCTTCAGACCCAAAATTAGCGGAGGAGTTTGGTAGAATCTGCAAAGGTCACCTATTTAAACATTGAACTTTTAGCAGCCGAACTGTTACCCCAAGACATATTAAAATGCTTACCCCATGTCTGAATATCCGTACTATACAATTTTAAATGTTTTGACCCAACAATTGCTGAGTAGTTTGCTTGAAACCGCAAAGGCCAAACCTTTTGAACATTGGCCACTTGGCAGCTCGAATTTTAGACCCAACCAATTAAAAACTTTCCCTATCTCTGAATACCTAATATGTAAAATTTCAAATCTTTAGACCAGAAATTGGCTGTGTAATTTGGTAGAGATCGCAGTGATCAATTATTTTTTACTTTGACCCCAATTTTGACCTCTTAACATTTATTTTGTGGGGTTCTAATTAAATAAAAAAGTTTGATCACAGACATACATTTTCACTTTTATAAATAGATAGATAGATTATGTCACTATTAATCACAAACCCATTATTATTTGCTATTAATTTATTTTTTTCTTAACTCCAAACATATTTACATATAATTCACTAATGATTCATTATCCAACAATTATTTGCTACTTATTTACTATTACTCTAAACTCTAAACTTAATTACTCTTTATTCACTATTAATCTCAAACTCGAAATTATTCCCTATTAATTTACTATTACTCTCAAAACCAACCCTATTTACTACTACCATTTCTTTCAGGGTTTGCTCGAGCACTTTGTACTGTTCATAACTTGCCCTATGTGTGAATAGACTTTTATCTAATATTTCAAATTTTTGGACCAAAAATTGTCTGGGTAATTTCGTAGAAACACAAAGGTACTTTTTTTTTTTAAATTTGCCCCAATTTTGATCCGTTAACCTTTCTTGTTTTGGTTTCACATCAAAATAAAATGTTCGACCCATGTGCAAGTACCTACATTTCAAATTTCAAGTGTTTAGACCCAAAATTGGCGGAGGAGCTTGATAGAATCTGCGAAGGTCAACTCTCTCTGTAAACTTTGACCTGTTGTGTAGCCAAATCCTTGCCCCAAAACATATTAAAATGCTTGCCGCATGTTTGAATACTCGTAACATACAATTTCAAATGTTTAGACCTAAAATTTGCTGAGTAGTTTGCTGGACACCGCAAAGGTCAAACCTTTTGAACATTGACCACTTGGTAGCTCAAATTTTCGATTCAAACCGAGTGAACAGTTTGAACTATCTCTGAATGCCATTTATGCAAAATGTCAAATCTTTAGACCAGAAATTTGCTGAGTAATTTGGTAGACACCGCAAAAGTCAATTTTTTAAAACTTTGACCACAATTTTTAATACTTTACATTGATTTTTGAGGCCTCAAATCAAATTATAAAATTAGATCCATGTCCCACATTTTCTACTGATCCAAGTAAACTACATTTTAATTTTCAAGTGTTTAGACTCAAAATTGGTGGAGGAGTTTGGTAAAGTTTTCAAAGGTCAAATCGTCGAACTTTGACACCTTGATAGCCAATATTCTGGCCGAAAACGGATTAAAACGATTTTCCCAAAACTCAATACCCCTTATGTCAAATCCCGAGTCTGTCGACCGAAAATTGACAGAGTTATTTGGAAGGGAAATGTACACAGACAGGCACACAGACACGCAGACAGACAGGCATACAAACTTTTTATAGATATAGAGATTAATATAATATGGTCTTGATTTCCAATTTTATTCGGTATGATTCATTTGAAGAAAAATAAAGTCGATAATTTAAACTGACGATTATTTTCTGGAAGGAAACGTGGAAATTTTAAGTATTTTAATTGTAATGCATATTTTTATAACTTCCTAATGAGCTCTAATCTCGTATCGTAACACTGTTTAAGTAAATGCTGAAAGTAAATACCTATAATATTGCATATACTAAGCTGATTATGTATATATATATATATATATATAAAGAGACATTGACAGACAGAGTGACAACTAGGAAAAAGAAGTCAATATTAATCCGGATAATTAAATTTCTACCAGAAATCTCAAGGCTTATTAAAGAATACATAAAAGTTACAATAAAACACTACACTAACTTAGCCTTATCTAATTATAAATTCATTTTTATTTTTTAGCGCCTTGTCCAATGAACGGAAAGCTATTTCGTTAACGTCTGCCAGAAAATGTGGGTAATTCACACTTTTTTTTGGAAACGAAAAAGCAGGTATAAAATAGAGTTGAGCAAAAGGTATATAAAAGTGTAGAAATAATAAAGAAGTGAGTAATAGATATAGAAATTGTAGTTGTTGGGATTATACACAAGAGAAAAATAACTTGAAACGAGTAGAGGTGTAAAGAGGAGGACCCGGAAAAATCCATACCGGTTGACAATTGAGATCAATATATGCGTTTATGCAGTCATTGCTTGACAAAAATTAATCATGTTTTAATGTAGAATTTAGAAAAAGTATATATATTTATAATTCTGAATTTTTGCTTTTTTTGTTAAATCAAAAACTAATATCTTCAGACATTTGTCTTATTAGTTATTTATTCGTTGAATAATAAACGCAAACCTAAAAGCTTACATATATTTTTTATTGTATGCTAATATATATATATATATATATATATATATATATATATATATATATATATATATGGGTGTGTGGTTTGTGAATAATTCCTACCAATATTATAATTCTAATAATTCTTAGTATAGTTATTATTTTATTATTGCTGTTTAATTTTTATTAAGTTTAGTTTAGACACTTTCTTTTCCTTATGTTAAAGCTTAGAAAACGATATTATCATAGTTTCTTTACAAATAAAATATGAAATAAATGAAATGATGTAGACAGGATGTCCAAGGTAGGGTGTTTAGACGGCTGAAGAAAGATTAATAAAAAAAAAAGATCTAAGTAAATCGGGCTCGCCTTATAATATTACATCTCCTCCCATCCCTTTACTTTTGTTTAATTCTGCCAGCAAATGACATCCTATGCACTCATATCTTTTTCTTTCTCTCTCACTTGTTCTATGTTGCTATGAAGCACCCTCGAATCCATTGAATCCATTGTTAAAATAACATTTTCACAATCACGGATCATAACTTAATAACAGATTTTTTATTAATATTATTTTAATAGCAGATCACATAAATTTCAATTGTAATTGCTATGTTTTTGTAATTTACAATATGGATGCCTGAAGAAAAAAAAACGTACGTTTTCCTAGATATGATATTAGTTATCAATAACTACAAATTTTACGGTATGATTACAATGTAACAAAGCTGGCCCTAGAGTAGGGAGCTTTCCAGCATCTGGGAACATCAATTTAAAAATGGTAGGACTTTTACTCGTCGGATAATTCTGGACTATGCTCGTTGGTAAGAGAGAAGTACTATGACTTCATCAGATTACATTTTATGGCCTAGTGGTTGGGGTCCTTACTAATCAAACCAGACATGACTTCTGATGCCGGGGTTGGAGTTTCCCGACTGGCGTTAATCGTGACCACCTGCACTGATGATACCCGAAATGATGAAACACGAGTGTCTGTAAGTATTTAATAATTATTATAGTAAATAATAATGTCAGCCACCTGAAGAAACTTGTTTCCTATCGGTGAACACTTTCAGTTATAATAAAGTCGGTCAACTTAGTTAATACGCGCAGCTCGTCGTATAACGATAAGATTACTCTGACTGACGCTAAAAGCATTTAATAAGAATAAATGTTTAATTTCAACTTTTACCTCTCGCGGTTCGCGGTAGTCTAGTGGTTCGTGTTCTTGCTAATGAAGCCAGGCACGACTCGACTGGCGTTAATCGTGACACCCTGCACTGATAATTCGCGAAAGGGTAAATCAATAGTGTCTGTAGGGATTTTATATTTTATAATTATTATATTAAATAATAATATTTTATATACATATATATATATATGTGGGGGGTGCGTTGAATTTAATAGTCAAAACTGATGGCGCCCTTAATCTTGAGATCCGGGGTATCATAGTGTTCTCATAATTTTCCGATTAATCTTTTATTATTTTTGAAAGATCAAACCTAAAGTAAATATATAAAAGGAAAACATCTATATATTTCAGACTTAAAAAAGAGGTATACTTAAAAATATTCCAGAGCGGAAAACTCGTATCTTCTATAGAGGAAAACTCGATAATTTAACTTTATTTGAAAGCTAAATAAATCAATTGTAAAAAAGGTAAATATTAGTTTACTGGAATTATTTCAAACATGATTAGTTAAGTAAAGTCTTTTGATACCGAATTTACAACTTACCTATTTTTACAAACAATTGCTTAATTTTCCCGGCGACGAGAACGCTGGCTGGCATCAGAGGTTTATCCTATAAGCACCGTTTAATGGCTCTAAATCTTTTTATTTTTTCCTTGAGCGCAGAAGACTTAAAGGCGACCTAATCATCGCCTACAACATATTTCATAGACAGTTCGGCCTGGACCGGGACCTGTTCCTCACTTCTGCCTCGGATCGCTGGCTATGTGTGCACGCGAAAACGACCTACCTTCGAAGGTTCCAGAAACTTCGACACAAAGCGACCTTGGACAGACGCTGGTCAGAGCTCAACATTTTTCTCACATGCATAGTTTCTCTTTGTATTATAGCCCCCTAAATCCTCATTGACTGTTTCCCTTTGTAAATGGCAATAGCTTGTGCGTTCATTCTTTGCCAATTGAATGAATAAATGAATGAATGATTATCCCCCAAAAGAGTGTTTAGTAATGCAAACATACCTCTACTAAATAAAACCAACGAATATGCGCCGCGCAGAGTTTCTATAGAAGCAGACTCTGTCGAAAATTTTATTTTACTTTTAAATTTATAAGGAAATTGAAACATTATTTATTATACCTTTATTCTTGTATTTTTGAATATTGTAAAATATATTCATTAAATTGATGCAATCATATTATTTTGATATTAACAGGAAGTGCTTATTTAGAATATTTATTTACTTTTTTACTTTAATACTAGGTTTATTCTGAAAAGTGTTTTACAGCATAAAAAGGTCAAAGGGTCACGCAAGGATACGGGTTAATTTGTACCGTAAGGAAAACTTGATAATATATTTTAGAGGAAAGCTCCTCCAAAATGTATTTACGTTTGACTTATAAAAATATCCATTAATTTAGGTAATCCTATTTTATTATATTAAAACGTGCTTATTTAATTAGTATATATATATATATATATATATATACTAGCTGTACCCAGCCACGCGTTGCTGTGGCTCAGTTTGTTAAAATGGAACACATGTGAAAGTAGAGAAAAGTTTGATTCTTTTTTTCAAGAGAATGTACAAATTATTTATTTTTTTTTAGCAGATGTTAAGAAAATGAACAGAAAAATACTTCCATCATTAATTATGCAAAATAATAAATAAAATATTGATTTAGTGTTTCAATATGCTTATAAATTACGATAAAACTTGCTGAGTATGCACTGTTTTACGGTTGTTGTAAAAATGGAATGGAAACTTAAATTTCGCTTCGTTTTAATCTTTCTTAATTTTTTGATCGTGCCCCCCAAACGAATATAATCAAAACAGTAAAATTCAACAATTGTACTTTATGTATATAAAACACAAAATATTTATTAAAAAAAAAAATTTTTAAAAAGTTAATAACGAAAGGGAAATAATTCCATTTTTAAACGAAAAAGTCAGTTTACCTAACTTACTGTATTAATGCTATTTTTTTAAGCAAGAAAAAAAAGGTAAATATCCAGATGCGCTACTACAGAACACCGACCACTCTAATTTGTTTTTTATAGGTAATTGAGGTCGCTGACAACGAATCTGATAGTCAAACTTAGGGCAATTTACCGTTTGCATGGTATTTACCCCTGAACCCACGAACTTCTTTCCACCATTTTGCAGCTTCCGTTTATGCTACGCGCATGCCCGCTGTAGCATAAACGACGGCTTCACCAAGCAAACTACGTTGGGGGGAGGGGATTTTTTTCCAGGACATAGAATTTTCTAATTTTCAAAAATACATTATAGCGCTTTTTGGGTGGTTCATTTAAAATTAGCTGAAAAAGAAATAAAATAAGAAAAGGAAAGCACACCAAGTTGGAATAGGGGGGTAATTTATCTGTTTTTTTTTGTTTTTTTTTACCCGGAACATCGAATTTTCAAATTGTCCGTAAGTAACGCACCGACATTTACCAATTAGAACACCATTTAACATTTTCCGAAGATTTTACTTTGTACATTGGGGGCGCCCAAACAAATTAGAGTGATCGGTGTTCTGTAGTAGCGTATCTGGATATTTACCAAAAAAAAATATTTAGGTTTGGCTATAAATTCCTAAACTCATTTCACCCTAAATAATTTAGGTGACTGAAATAGGAATCTAATTGAATCTTTAATTTCCTGAATAGTATGCAAGAATTACGGACTTTAGGGGCTTTTTTCGTAATGTTACTGTAAAAATTATTTTTTATTGTTACAAATTACGATGCTTTAAAAGAAGCAAAAATAAATTCTTGCGTTTTTTTATTTACTACTGAAAACCATAACTTTAGTAAAGGTATTTGTTGTTTAAACAAAATAAAACATTTCCACTAAGAGTTAAGATAAAATAATTAGTTCATTATATTCTGCGATCATTATTTGAAAAATACTGCAATTTTCTATTAAAATTCGTTAATTTCCTGATTTTTTGGTGAATTTTTAAGTAAAGGGAAGCGTCAAAATGTGTATACACTTTGAGCGTCGGCATTCATTTTGCGACCACGTGTGGTTAATTTAAATTAAAGTTCAATCACATGGTTACATTATCAATAATCATGTAATTAAACCCATTGAAAATTTACCGATATTGTAAACACATTCTGTTTACATTAAGCCTGTAGTGTTTTGGGTTTGTATTACTGTACACATAGATTCGAAAAAGTTGTCAAAAAACAAATATATAACAAATAAATGTTATCAACGGCAAGATAGGTTACTTTTCTACCTAACTGGATATATTTTTCGTGTTTTTATTCAATGTAACATGTTTATTCAGCTCGAAAACCATACAGTGTTTACCGATGTATTGGAACATTCAAGATTGAGTCTGATTCTCTCTTTAACACGGTAAGTTATAAATAAAAAACCGGATAAAATACTGTTAAAAACTCGCTCAATACATGTTACTGTGACATAGGTTGACATATATTCGGCGGGTTTTTAATAGTATTTTGTATAGTTTTTTGTTTATAACACCTTTTTCCAAACTTACGGTGTTAAAGAGGGTGTGAGACGCCATCTTGAATTGTCGAATACATCGGTAAACACTGTATGTTTTTCGAGCTGAATAAATATGTTACATTGAATAAAAACACAAAAAATATATCCAGTTTGGCAGAAAAGTAACTTATCTTGCCTTTGATAACATTTATTTGTTATATATTTGTTTTTTTGACAACTTTTTCGAATCTATGTGTACAGTAATACAAATCCGTTGTTTTTGAAAACAACTTAAAAAAAAAAACTTTTTATATTGCTTTTAATTAAAATAAAAAAGGTTTTCGTAGGTTACAATTATGAAAAGTTCTATTCATATTTAAATGTCTTATATGTTCCGTGTGTTTTTTTTGTTTTTTTTGACACAATGAATACCTTTTTTATGAAGGTGCTAGTGCAGAGAGTGATCCGCGCTATTTTTTAAATCGTATTTCCAAGTTTAATTAAAGTTTTATGATATGTTTTTTATTCAGTTGTAAGGTTGAAGTATAGAATATGTATAAAACACTCTCCCCTCCCCATATTAAGAATGGCTTTTTAAATATAACGTTATTATTTACGTCCGGATCGCTCTATGCACTACTTGATAAACAATACATAAATAGAAATAATAAATTATCAGACTTTTTAAAGTTTAAGTTTAAACAATATTTTTTTAATTAAAAATTGAATCGCGTGATTATTATTAAATTACGTAAACGATACAAATTAATATTAAACACGCGTAATCTCTTGCAATTTATTATTTCTCTATTTCAAATTTAAATTTATTAATAATAAAACCTTCGGTACTTATGTATTTTTGTTACCGTGCTAAAAAAAGGTGCTTAAGATATATCGTGGAACGTTCTGTTTAAAATTAAAAAATGTTGTTTAAAATAAAGAAGTAAAAAATGAGAGAAGAAAGATATCGTGAAAAAAAGATCGTGAAACGGTTTAAAATAAATAAGTAAAAAGTTGGGCTTCTTTAGGTTGTTTTCAAAAACAACTTCTGAAATACCTATATTATTGACATAGTAACGTACCGGTCATTAGGGAAATTAGTTCCTTTTATGTGATAAAGGGTTTGAGATTATTTTTCCACCTAAACTCCAGACTTGCCAGGCAATAAATGCTACTTTTTTTTACTTACATGAATGAGTTTATTTTATGTTTTAAAGTATTTTCAAACGCTTTTCTTTATTTTTTTAATAATCTAATGCGGGTGTGTGGGTGCCAAATACCTCCAGATTTTCTAGAATTGCCCGCTAGATTGTAAACGGAATCTCCAGATCGAGCAGGAAAACCGTTAAATTGTAACACTGGTCACGTGACAGGAAGTGCTAATAAATAATTGTCCCTAAATAAAAAAATGGCCTCTCGATACAAAGAAATCCACCTATTTATCATAGAAAAATTAAGTATAATGTTGTTATTAAAAAGAAATATATAAAAACACACATGGATATAGTAAACATATTATACCAAAACGTGGAAGCCATCCGTCCAGTGGTTTTTTAGACAATTAACTCCGAACAAACCAACATTTACATATTTATATATATATATATATATATATATATATATATATATATATATACTTTTTATATTTTATGATAACTCGATTCATTCGTAAACATGCTTTATCGATATATTTATCCTTTTTAAATAAAAGTAAATGCTCATTTTACGTGGGGAAAAATCAATGAAAACCACTGATTATACTGACATCCTTTGAAAAAACATAACATGACACATATTATTAAT
This sequence comes from Euprymna scolopes, assembly GCF_053919585.1. NCBI lineage: Eukaryota > Metazoa > Mollusca > Cephalopoda > Sepiida > Sepiolidae > Euprymna > Euprymna scolopes. The sequence goes on along the minus strand of NC_136488.1, from coordinate 76,837,536 downwards.
TAAATTATATATGCCGGGTTCTGTGAAAATATTGTATGTTTTATTATTTTTGCAATGTTTCACATCTGTACTTCACGAAACTAATAGTTAATAAAACTAATTTTCTCATTTTTAAATTAGTTTTTCTTAGTGATCCCGGATCTCACTTTGCTTCCATTTTATTTTTGTTATCAACCTTATAAAACAAACATGTTATTTTTATTATCAACCTTATAAAACAACAATTACGCAGATGTTATCATGTTTTTTTTTTTTTTACCCGGTGGTCACCACTTATCAAGGCCCGGAAGCCACTCAGGGATAAGGGTTATTGCAAGTACAGTACGTTAGTGTGGAGATTTGATGAAGTGTTTACTTAAGGGAGCGGTTAATTAGGAATTTGTTTACGTTGGACTTGAAGACATCTAAGTTGTAGTCAGGTGGGGAAGCAGGCAAACGGAACAGAGTTCCACAGGCTGCACGCTTCTTTCTGAGAAAGAAGCTTTGTTCATGGAATCCACGTTTTGATTAAGGCACAGATAAAGAGTGGAGGAAATTATTCACAGTGGATTCAGCTAGACGGGTGTTTTTCGTGAAAGATTGGCAAGGGGGGACCAGAGATTGGAGTTCAGACGAGCACCTGCCATGGAAATAACGATAAAACAAGGATAGGCTGCAACGTTTTTTCTGTGGGAGAGAGGTTGCAAGGTAGAGAAAAGGGCATCCTCCACTAAGCCACGAAGTCTACTTTGTACTCTGGCAAGGCAGGATAGGCTGTTTTTAGCAGCTCCTGCCAAGGAGTATTCCATTTTTGGACGTACTTGGCTTTTATATAGATAGAGAATTGCATCTGTAGTGAGATATCTTCTGGAACGGTAGAAGGACCCCACCATGTTTCCAGCGACCTTGGCAACAGATTTGATGTAAGTGTTCCATTTCAGATCAGGAGTAAAGGACAAACCCAGGAGCTTATCAACACACGGGGCTTCTCCTAGACGAGTGCCATCCATTTTAATTGATGTCAGATGGGGATCAGAGCGTTGATGATGTAAAGATAGGAGTTTGGTTTTAGATGCATTAAAGGTAACCAGCCACGTCTTCCCCCACTGAACTACGCGCTCGAAATCAGAGGAGAGAGAATCAGAGAGAACTTTGTCATTTACAGCCTTTGATCTGTTGCCATAGATGGTCGTGTCATCAGCATAGATGTCAACGAATGATTTAAGTATGTGTTTAGGGAAGTCATTGATGTAGATCAGGAAGAGAGTTGGGCCCAGTATTGACCCTTGAGGGACTCCAGCATTAATACTGCAGGCCTCTGATTTTTGTCCATCGACCACTACTCTTATGAGCCTATCGGAGAGAAATGATTTAATGATTGAGAAAACATTTCCAGTTATACCGTAGCTGGAAATCTTGTGAAGTAGGCCCTTATGCCATACCTTGTCGAAGGCCTTTGATATATCAAGAGCAATTTCCGTGGAAAGGAAGCCTTTGTCAAGAGATTCACTAATCCTGTGAGATATAACCGTTAGCACATCTGCGGTAGATCTTGCAGAACGGAAACCATATTATGTGTCACTAAGAAGATTGTTACTACTGAGATGGTTGACTATTTCTCTATTTAATATGGATTCCAACAACTTACTCATAACACACAGGAGACTTATTGGTCTGTACTGAGAGGGAGATGACTTATCACCTGAATTCTTAAATACAGTTAATGCAGAGAGGGAAATTATCATAATATTGCATTTTAAATTTCGGTAGAATTGTTATCATTGGAATCACAAGAAATATTTTTTATGAAAATATTGTATAAACAATGCTATGTTCAACAATACTATCTTTATTTCGAGAAACTCATTTTTTAACAAGTAATATTGATTTCATTAACGCGGAATTTTTTCATAATATTTCTGAAATATTATTTTCTCAATTTTAATATACTTTATTTTATGTAAAAAAAACATTAATTCATTCGTTGTTTTCTTTAAAATTAGTTGCTTTTCTGAGGTCTCGTGAACATTAAGTAAAGGATGAGTTAAAAATTTTTACATTTGGGTATCGGCCATTTAATGTGCACTTACCTAGTATAGGGAGGAACGATAAATATAGAGCAAACAACACTACAGCTTTATTTTCAAATTTCATGAGAAAATAATCAATTCAGATAACTTGGTGATGTAGAAGAGCTGACATCTATTCAATTTAGCTGCCTTCAGTCTCAATTGCCGCTTCGATAAGGGTCCGGAACTGGGAGCATACCTATTCCACAAGCGCCGGTGTGAGCTCGGCGGGAGCTCGGCGATTACTCCGTGGATGGAGGCGATCAGGCTGGCTTTAATGTTTTGGCAGGTAATATGCTGATGTTCTCGACGTATGACCAAACGAATTTTTTCAGCGGGTTTAGGTCAGTGCAGGAGGGGAGGCATTGAAAGAATAGTGCAAAGTCGTAGCACTCCTTCTGAAGCAAAGCCTGGGTTTCTTTGGACTAGGGTCTGCCAGTGGCCACCTGATTGTACTAGGCGATCACTACACTCTTTATCACGTTCAGGTAAATTTTGGCGTTGACTTTCAAGCCGACTTTAAAAATGTGAGGTAGAATGATGTTGCCATACCTTGAAACTACAGAAGAGAGCATCAACCTCGCCGGAAACTTCATTAGGGTATGGCATCAAGCGTTGAACCGTCTGGATTTGCATTTTGAGGATGCTGGCAATTGCTCTGTTGTTATAACTTGGATCGTTAGAGAGCATGTGTTGTACAGCACCGCATCTCCGATCTCGTCCGTTGAACATTGTGCCACTTCCAGACATGATAGAAGGCTCATATTGCTCTTGAGATTTTTACACAACTGGCCAAATAGTAGATAGCCTGCAACAAAAAAGAAAATCGGTTTTTATCAAACGGAAATGGAATCATATAGTAATTTTAGGGGCGACAATTTTATATTTATATATTGTATGTGTTTGTGCGTAAATCAGTATGTGCCCGTAAGTGAGTATATATCATAAGGATGATCGTGTGTGTACTTGTTGAAAGTGGTGATTGTGTAGCTAAGTGAAGCTGATACAATACTATTACAATAAATGTCATGTTTTACTAATGTTTATTGTTCAATTCGGTTTATTATAAGACACAGAGTAATATACCATCTTCATATGCTCGCTTCAGAGATTAAGATAGGGTCGGTATTATTGGCATCATATCATATGCTTAGCTATTACCTTTGTTCAGTCTAGTATTGTATAAATCTTTCCTCGTGGTACTATCAACCTATGCTTCCTTTCCTAATTTGGCAAAAGGAAGTATATTAAAGAGATATGGAACCTAGGGAGAATCCCATTAACTTACGATTAATTATTTTCACATTCAGATGCATCAGATTAACCACTAACTTACACAAAAAAAAATATATTCCATATAAACTAAACATGGATTTAGAAAAAAAATAGTCTATTTTATCCATTATTAAAACATACAAAAATAAGCCGACGCCAATCAATTTGTTCTGCATAACACTCTATTGAATAAATATTAGTTAAGTATATCGTGCCATCGATCTGGATGGTAGTGACACAAATGTGTTTAATGCAGAGAAAAATTACTTCGTTATAAAATCGTTGAGGATTTAGACAAATAAAATATGCACGTTAGCAATTTGAGAGCATGCCTGATATTACTTTTCATAAGCGAATTATTAGGAATCGCCATAAAGGTTAAATGCATAAAATGTTTGAGTAAGGATCAATTATAAGTGAGAGACACAAAACTGTTTCATTAAATCCTCAGTCTAGTCTATACCAACAAGAATAAAATGTTAAAAAATATTCAGTACGTTTACAGTAAAATGGAATATTAAACAAATGCATTTTAGGTAAAAGCACTATCACGTACTTAGGTATCATATCAAAATTAGTATACATTTTTAATGTGAAAAAATGATACAGTACACGATACTGCAGACTAATTTTTCACCAAATAAATCATGCATATTACAGTCGGAAATTTTCTACATTTATATGAGATTTCAATGCACGCAGGGGAGCTAACAGTCTGTAATACAGATTTTCCACATGATACGTAATAGGTGATATTTTTTTGTATCTGAAATGCATTCATTCGAAATTTCACTATTTGACCCAAGCACCAAAGATTTTTACTCGGCTATGACCAACTTAGCGACACCAACCATTCTTCTGTAGATTATACGAAATGTTTGTTCTTAATTTCGTATAAGTTCTTTTTCGTCAGTACACACGATTTTACAGTGGTGTCACTCTCATTAATTATGTCATATATGCCGCATGCCTGATTCAACGCTCCGTAAACAGCTCATATATGTTGCGCTGACCAAAGAAAAAAAAAGACCCGCAAGAGGACTGCAGAAACGGTTCAAGGACAATCTGAATTTCTTCCTAAAATAGTTCGATTTGTATTATAACTCATGGGAAAAACCCAAGACAGATGTTCCTGGTGTGTCGCAACTCACAAGAAGACTACAATTACTGAATCCGCACAAGGAGAAAACCTAACATTAGAAAAGACAGAGTAATTAACATCTCTGATACAGAATTATCCTACAAGTGTCCAACATGCGGGAAATACTTTAGAGCTGGTATCGGACTAACTAGCCATATTTGACCCCACAGAAACATTGCTGGATCATGGTCAGCTTCGTAAGCAATGAACAAACATCATCATAGATTCCCGAGTTCGCCATTACAGACGTTACCAAAATGCATCTGAAAGGAAAATTTTTATATCAGTTGAGACATTTTCGAAATGAAATTCGACATGAGCATAGTTGGGCAAATAATGCAAATTATCTACTCTTTTTTAAAGAGTTTCCAAAACAAAGTGCGTAGCCTTTCAGAAGCCCCCCCCCAAAAGACTAATTTTAATAGGATTAATGTCTTGCATGAATTATTGATACCTTTAATTATCATTATACTACGCACAGATAAACAAAGTATATAAATGAATATATTAATTCAGTTTGGGAGAAATACATTAACGAATATGTAACGCTTCTGCTAGTATCTATATCAAATTCGACTAGGTGAAACGGCTTCTATTATGGACGGAAATTGATCAAGTTAGCAGACAAATAACGTTTCTTCAGTAACCTTTCACATTACACCGTGGAAATCATTCCGCCATGAAATAAAGGTCGTGTATTGTTTATAGATATTTGGTAGTCAGTTCACACTGGACGTGTCACGACCGTTTGCGTTTCACCTCGTAAATCTCATTGTATAAAGTACTAATGCTTCCTATCGCTCGGCATACCTGTCTCTCTGCCTCGCTTTCACAGCGAAACGTATTAAGATTTATAACTCCCCAAGTTCTTTCAGGGATATGTTACATAACGTGTTAAGACCATCAAGATAACGCAATATTTTCAAGTTGTAATTGAAGTGTTTTAATTTTGAAACGGAATCCCCACTTAAGAGATGGATTCAATAAATTACCAGGCATTTTTTCGAATAGGAACTTGTATTGATAATACACATATAAAACTCTAGTCTCCTTCGAAGTATTCTCCGTCGGCTGCAATGAAAGTGTTCTACTGTTCGAACAACTTCTGGAACGCTCCATCGAAGTCATCCTGCGTAGGCGCGTCAATAACCTTCGTCACAACCTCTTTTATCTTTTCAATTGTCTCATTACGACAGCCTCTAAGATTTGTTTGAGCATAATGAATAACTAAAAGTCACAGCGAGAATGGTCTGGACTATAGAAAGGGTGAATAATTGTCTTCATGCTAATTTTGGAAAAATAGTCTGTGACAAGTATGGAGTTGTGGGCTCTTGAATTCACGCACATCTTCCGCATCTTTATAACTCGCAAACCATTGTGTACAGTTCTCACATTGACATCAAACTGTATCGTTATTGTCTCTCTATTCACACGACAGTCCTTATCCATGTAATTAATTATTTGATCAGTCAACTCTGGTGTTCTGGCTTTCTAGTCCTTCCACACCTCTCATTATATCTCACAAATTCTCTGCTTTCCTTGAGTCTCTTATGCCACTCAAAAAACTGATAGGCGATTCATGCAATATGCTAGAACACCAGTCTGAAGTATTTCATACATTTCTGTGGCATTTTTTTAGTTTAACATTTTATTGCATATCTTTGTTCGTAAGTGGCATTACTACCAGACTGAACTTTTTTTTTTATAATTCACCAGCTGTGACAATCAGGCTTTTGTAACAGGCTGCTGCAACTGTTGATTTGAAGCTGGAATCATAAACATTGGTCTAAAATTAGTCAGTCATTTTTCAAAGTCTGCGACAATTTTAAATGCCTGTACAAAATAAATCTGTAAATTTATTGAAGGCATCTCGTATCAAGGCCCGAAGACGATTCTACAATAAAGGTTCATGGGTGTAAGATGGTCAGACAATGATCGTTAATTGTGGAAATCAGGTAGAATATGATTACGTAAGGAGGCAGCTCAATAGGAACTCATTTACATGGAACTTAAAGACGACCAAGGTAAGTTTGCTGAAAAACGTGGGCGGCGGAACAGATTTCTACAAGCGTGTAATTCAAGGAAAATATTTTTGCAGTTTGATTTAACCGCAGCTCGAAATTGTTGGGGGGTTGTTGATAATTATTGTGGATAGCCGAGAGCATGTTGATAAGGTTTTTTCATGAGGATTATAGATTAAATCTCATACGAACAGTTGCTGTGAAAATAATGATAAGCCACTGACAGAATCTTAACGTTTCTTCTGTTGGTAAGAACTTGCAGGGTACTTATTCACGCCAAAAAAGTATATGCACCTTAAGTCTTAACAGGTAAGGGGTCATATTTATGGAAGGCACACTAAGTGGGGAGTAGCACAGTTTCATTTTTGTCCACATTACATTGAATTTTCTGCATGCTAGTGCAGTCGAAGAAACAGGGAGCAGTATTAGAATTTCAAAGACAACGGGCACAAAGAATGAAGCTCTTTTTCTAGAAAGTTTTTGACACCTTGTGTATAATTAACGTGAAATATCAATGAAGCTCTGGTAATTATTATTATTATTATTATTATTATTATTATTATTAATTATCAACACTTTTATCATTATTTCTTACAAGGATATTCACACGAGTTATCGATACTTTGTAGTTCAATGAAGAAATCCCCCACGTTTCACTTAAATCCCTTTCAATCTATGGTGACATAACGCCTCGCTCTCCGTTACATTTACTGCTCTTATAAACTCTTTAATTTTTCTATAATTTTGAAAAGATGGCATCTTAGTTTTATCGTCGCCATTAATTTCGATAGTGTATTCGTGTACACACTATAGCATTTTTGTAAATAAGATCACGAAATAATAGTCTCTTTACCGATAGACTATTCGCAAGAATAATATGTATGTGAAAAAAACTTAAATTATATTTTCAATACAAGAAGGGTGATGGCGATTTTTTAGTGTTTAACGACACAGAATGACGACCTGGGTGCCCCAAATACGAATCGAGTTCGTTCCACAAAATCGCTTTAACTTACGATGTTTGTAACTTTCAGATAATCTCTCCCAGAAGTACCTGATATCTTTCTAGACATAATTCTGACTAGAAAAATATCAGGAAAACCAATGGTAATAATATAATCAACGGATTTTTAAGATATGTGTATAATGTATACAATAAGAATATAAAATATCTATCACAGATCTCAAAGCAGGTATTCCACTAGCAGTCAAAATGGTGAACAAGTATTGCTCCTTAATAAGCAAATATTAAGTTTCAATAAGTGTTAAGACAATACAGGTTCGTAAACAAATCATTGAATACTTTCAGGTGTAAGTACATAAAAAATGTATGAGTGTGTATATTATGTATAATAAATGAGAAATACAAAAGGCAAATAAGCTCAACAGTAGAACATTGCTGTTTTACTTCATATGTACGTTATGCTCTGTACAAAACTCTATAGATATCCGCTAGAAAAGAAGGTTTGCACAGCTCCACTATAATAATTGCGTAAGATCATATTGAATGACGTTGCAGTACCAACAAGTTGGTAAAAAACGACGTTCAGTTTAGGCAATAGAGTCCAAAAAATAAATACATAGTAAGAATCGAATTGGCATCTCTGTAAAACCGATGTTCTAATTTATACATCTGGGTATTTATGACGGACCCTTTGCTTGAAAACTTGACGTGTAGAACGATGTTTACACTCATCATCCTGACTTCTTAATTGCAATAAAACCCGGAAATTTTTGAGCCTATTTACTTTCGTTTAAAGCGCTCTTCCTGTGTAAACAGTGAACCTGTATAGTAGAATTAGTTTTGATAAAGCCCTAAATTGTATATGTATATGTAAATACGATAGCGTGTGTGTTCTCTTACGTGTCACACTTTTCAGCAAATTTCATTGGTTGAGATTAAAGAAAACACACGCTATCGTATTAATATATAGATTATGCTAAATGTGAGTCAATGGATTTTATGAGTGTTTAATGAGATCCTCTCCTTCTTTTCGAGTAAGGTGGATGATAGTCTGGTGTGTTTACTTACGGTGATGACGTCATTATCCGCTGTTAAAAAAGATGAATATAATATATTTATGATGTACTACATTGACATAAGATGTCATATTCCAAAATTTACATGGATGCACTGCTGATTCCAAAAATCAGGTAAATGGATTAGTGCGCTAGGGGATTATTTGTAACATAAAAAAACGGAAATATATATCAGGTAATCCTAATTTCATATTTTCATCCTTACTGTCGTCATGGCAGTAATTGCGAAAAAACTTCTTAACGATTAATGCACTGGAATGCTGAGGCTAATGCTACACTCAGAATGTTATGTTGAAGTAATGGTTGCCTACTCTGTAACCGTGTTAATTTTTTTATGTATGTATGTTTATGCTTTAAACATTACTTTATTTCAAGTAAATTTTTAACAGTTGGGGGACATTGGAAATCAGTCCCGGAAAATGGCAGAAACCGTTACGCATTAACCATTACTTTATTTCATGCATATTTTAAACAGTAGCTTAGGAGGTATAAAATCAATTACGGAAATGGTTGAAACCATTTAATTTTTGGCATTACTTTTTTTAATGTATATTTTTAACAGTAGGGTGGGGGTGTATATATATATATATATATATATATATATATATATATATATCCCCACCCTACTGTTTAAAATATATATATATATATATATATATATATATTAAACAGTAGGGTGGGGATATATATATATATATATATATATATATATATCCCCACCCTACTGTTTAAGATATATATATATATATATATATATATATATATATATATATATATATATATATATATATATACATATCAGCCCTGGAAATGGCTGAAACAGTTTACGATTTAGACATTTCATTATTCAATGTATATTTTTAACAGTGTGTTGGGGTAATAAATGCAGTCCATGAAATGGCTGAAAGAGTTTACGATTTAACCATTATTTTATTTTATGTATATTTTTAACAGCGAGGTGGCGGATATGAAGTTAGTTCCGGGTGGCGGATATGAAGTCAGACCCGCGAGATAAGTGCACATATATACTAGCAGAATACCCAGCGTCACCAAGCATTGAATGAGGTAGGTGAAAAACATATAGTAACAGAATACCAAGCGTTGCCCGGGATCGAATAAGTTAGGTGGAAGATATATACAGGCAGAATACGCGGCTTTACCCGGGACTGGAAAAGATAGGTGGAACATATATACTATGAGAATACCCGGAATTGATTGATGTGTTTGTAATAAAATAATCAGCCCAGACAACATATCTTAGTTATTATTTTAGTAAGGGAAGGCGATAATATGGGTTAAAATTATGAAAAATGAATGTCGAAATTAGTAACATATCCAAGAATGTTAAAAAGTAGTGAAATGTGAGTTAATTTACTGGTGTGTTTGTAATGAAATAATCATCCCAGACAATATATCAACGTTATTATTTTAGTAAGGAGATCGATAACGTGGTTCAAACTTATGAAAAGTGATTTTCGACAATAGTAAAATATCCGAGAATTATTAAAAACGATGAAATATGAGTAAATGGATCAGTTTGTTTGTAATGAAATAACCAGCTGAGACAATATATCGAAGGTATCATTTTAGTAAGGGGAGGGTGATAATGTTAGTTTAAATTATGAAAAATGATTGCCGAAATTAGTAATATATCCAAAAATTATGCAAAATGACGAAATAGGAGTTAATTGATTCGTGTGTTTGCAATGAAATAATCAGCCCAGGAAATATATCAAAGTTATTTTTTGTAAGGTTTGGCAGCAATGAGGGTTAGAAGTATGAAAAACTATTGTCGAAATTAGTAACATAACATAGAAATATAAAAAAATGATGGAATGTGAGTTCATTGATTAGTGTTTTTGTAATGAAATAATCCGCCCAGACAATATATGCCCTTTTCTCTACCCTGCAACCCCTCTCTCACAGAAGAGACGTTGCGAGCCTATCCTTGTTTTATCGTTATTTTCATGGAAGGGGCTCGTCTGAAATCCAATCCCTGGTTCCCCCCTCGCCAATCTTTCACGAAAAACACCCGTCTAGCTGAATCCACTGTGAAAAATTTCCCCCACTCTATATCTGTGCCTAAATCAAAACGCGGATTTCATGAACAAAGCTTCTTTTTTAGAACTGCACGCCTGTGGAACTCTGTTCCGTCTGCCTGCTTCCCTCCGGACTACAACTTGGATGTCTTCAAGTCTAATGTTAACAAATTCCTAATGAACCGCCCCCCTAATTAAACACTTCATCAAATCTCCTCACTAACGTAAAGTACTTGCAATAACCCTTATCCCTGAGTGGCTTCCGGGCCTTGATAAGTGGTGATCACTGTGTAAAAAAAAAATATCGAAGTTATTATTTTAGTAAGGGGGAGCGATAATGTTGGTGAAAATTATTAAAAATAATTGTCCAAATAAGTTACATATCCAAGAATTATAAAAAATGATGAAATGTGAATTAATTAATTACTGTGTTTATAATGAAATAACTATCCCAAGCAAATTATTAAAGTAATTATTTTAGTTGGGGCCGCGATACAATTTTAACAAAATGGCTAGAATAATATGATTGTGTTGTTATTCATACTAAACGCCCACAGAAGGGCCAACAGCAATATATTACATAGTAAGTATGCCGCTGTGGAATTTCCACAGGTGTCGCAAGTAAAGTATAACTCTTTTAAATATGTAAACGTTTTTGTTTCACTTTAAAAAATCCGTCAATGTAGTTCATATATTAATGAGGGCGAAACCTGACAAATGTAGTTGTAGTATAAAATCATTGTTCATGTTTATGTTTGTCTTATATTATCAATGCCCGCACAAATTGTAAAAATTAGCACGTCATTATAAGGTAATTTAAACATAACTAGTGTGGTGTCACTAGAGTTAATACTTACGTATTTTCAATTAGACTGTTTCAAACTCGAATGTATATATATATATATATATATATATATATATATATATATATATATATATATATATTGTCATCCACATACATTACTGTTCCGCAGCTTATCAGTGCGGCTAGAAAAGCAGCTACTTCAAGACAGCATCGAAACCCGACCGCTCAAAACACAGTCAGAGCTTCTAACCGTTGCGCTACGCAAACACAAACACGCACCCTCCCCCCTATATATATATATATATATATATATATATATATACTTTGTTTACTCACATAACATTAATATACGAAAGTATAAATTTATGCGTAAACTTTAAGTATTTTATTCCAAAGTGCTCAATACGTAGGTAGAGCTAGTTAGTAAGTTATAAAATATATATGGCGATTAAGCTACACTGAATATTCCGCGTTACATCCACTCTAGGATTCTTCAGGCTTTTGCGCGAATTTTGTGGTTGTCTTTCGTTTTTATATACGCAGCTTCTATTGAGATTTTAGTTAGCCAATAAGCTTTCTCGTATCCACCGCCCCCTTCCTATCAGCCAATAAATATGCATTAATCCTTTGTCCGATAAGTGCATGTACATTGACTGATAGGAAGGCCGCGGTGGATACGAGAAAGCTGATTGGCTAACTAAAATCTCAATAGAATGTGCGTATATAAAAACAACAGACATCCACAAAAGTTGCGCAAAAGCCTGAAGAATCCTAGAATGGATAAAACGCGGAATATTCAGTGTAGCTTAATCGCCATATATATTTTATAACTTACTATATATATATATATATATATATATATATATATATATATATATATGGGGGGAGTGTATGTGTGTGCGTGTTTGAGCAAGTAAATAATAAATAATGCAAAATATTTTGGAGCTTACTAAAATAATCCCAAACCTCAACGCTATTGATAATATTTACCAACAGATTTCTTTTTTCCATTATTATCGCTTCGTCTAAATTTGTTTCGAAACATGACTTAAATCAGAAATTAAGAACATTACGTACTGTTAAGTTAATTCTGAAAACTCTATGCATAAGAAAATTCAAATATCGCAGTCGGAAGAATGTTAATTGATGCTCTTCAAATTGCGGTTTCGCTTTACAAACCAGCTTTACCCATGGGAAATTGATAAATTTACTATTAATGTAATATTCTCTATTTCTGAACTAGTTAAAATCTCTTATATTTCCATTTGAGAAAAATTCCGTAATGTTAATGGTTAAAAATATTATGAAAAACGAACAAATACGCAGGCAAAAGTTTCAATTTATTTTGTAATTATTCACTTGCTTAATTGATTACTTTCATTTGGCATATTTCATTTGTTTTATTCTCTATTAAAACTGACAATAATAATATTATTTCATTGTGAGAGGAAATAAATTAATTTGTTTAATTGTTAAATTAGGTAATTTACATTAACCCCCCCCCAAAAAAAAACAACTATGCGAAAATGATATAGAAGAAATAAATGTTAGCCAATAACAGTTCATTTTTTACATTCCTGGCTCATTAATATTGATTTCCATGTAAATTTTATTGCTCTTTATTTACTCTAAAAATCAATTTTTTCGAACGGATTTGTTAAAAAAAATGGCGCCATCTTTTTCTTTGGAAGAAACAGGCGTCATTTTGATTTAAGATTTACAGCTGTTTTGAATTTTTTCGGTATTGTATTACGAGAGTAGCCAGCATAGTATAAACACCCCAACCTCACCATATAAAGAATGACTTTAGGAAAAAAAAAAACACCCCGACCTCGAAAACTCTTCTTATCATGGTGAGGTTTTGAGTGTTTATTTCTAAAGCCGTTCTTAACATGGGGAAGCTGGAGATGTTTATTTCTAAAGCCATTTCTTATATGAGAAGATTAGGGGTCTTTATTTCGAAAGCCGTTCTTAACATAATAAACTTATGAATTAAAATAAGAACCATTTGAGTTAATACATTTCTGTCAACGATAAATAAGTGTATTTACCCCATTACCATACAAATCTGAACTTCTGGAAGCGATTGAATCACTGAAGGCTGATTCGGCATCATCTCGGCTTTTGAAGCATTTTTCGCAAAGGAAGTTATCTAGATGCTTGAAAAAGTTATAATCGGTGGGCGAGAGGTCCAGTCAATATGGCGGATGAGGCAGAGTCTCATAGCCCAATGCGTTCGGCTTCTGCAGAGTCAATTGCGCAACATTCGAACGAGCGTTGTCACGGAGGAGAATTGGTCCCTTCATATTGACCAATGTCGGGTACATACGTTAGAGCTTCTGATGCATTTCGTCAATTCGTCGGCAGAACTCATACGGCGTGATCGTTTCGCCCGGAGTCAAGAACCTATGATGCATGAGACCGGCCGCAGACAACCAGTCACCATAACCCTCGTTGGTGTAATTTCGGCCTCAGAAAATGTTTTGGAGCTTCTCCAGCATCCAACCACTATGCCGAACATCGCCGGTTGTCGTAGAGGATCTACTTCTGATCACAATTCGCTCGAATAATTGGGTCGTTTTTGTTGCGCAGAAGGAGTGTAAAAGACACTCAAAACGACGATTTTTTGATTATCGTTAAATTCATGCGGCATCCATTTATCCAACTTTTTTACTTCCCTATTTGCTCTAAATGGCAAACGATTGTTGAGTGGTTGATCACGAGTTCAACAACAAATTCTTATGTGGTTTTGAAAGGATCGGCTTCAATTAAGGCTTGCAACTGTTCGTTATCAATCGCAGTCGACCGGCCGCGACCGCTTTCATCGTCGAGATTCTCGTCACTATTGCGAAATTTCGTGAACCACCGTTGTACCACACGTTCGATATTGGTTCCTGGGCAAAACTCTTCATTGATATCACGAGCTGTCTTCGCAGCTTTTTGGCCTAGTTTGGATTTCAAATTTATTCCTGATATCGAAAAGCCTGCAAAAAATGAATGAAGGGATAGATAACAGTAACGATTCATCGGATTCAATAAAGCGAAAAACGTGCTTGAAAATTATATATATATATATATATATATATATATATCAGTGAATTAATTCAAAAATCATATATAAAAGTAACATATGTGAGAAAACGATATTGTTTTGGCACCAACTTTATAATAAAAAATGAAGTAAGAAATAAGCAACATATCCCTGTAAATTTTACATGCATAAGGAAATTGAAACGGAAATGCTCCATTTAAAAATCCATTAAGAGAACAAATGAAAAAATCGCCATATCAAACAAATATTGATAAATAACACTTATGAACAAACGATGCTCCATATAAATTGATATCAACAGAATAAAATAAAGATGATAAAAACCGCCACAAAAAATGTATTAAAAAGAAATCTTAAAAAGGGGTTTCATATGAAACAAGCATTAATAAACTAATATGAACAAAATTGAAATTCCGTCTGAAATTTATTGCATAAAAAAAGAAAGATAAACACCAATGATCTATAAAAAAACAGCTATTAATAGAAACAAACTTGAACTGAACATTTTGCGATTAAACTAACATTTCCAGTTCAAGATGGGAATTGGTTATTTCAAAATGGGAATAAATTCATTTTAAAATGGGAATAGTTCATTTCAAAATAGGAATAGTTCTTTTCAAAATTGGAATGGTTAATTTCAAAATGGAAAACTTATTATAAGTATAAATATATAAAAATATTTCATAAATTATTTTAGCAGTAAAATTGTTAACATTTTACAATATAAAAACTTCTTCTAGTCATTTGTTAGAACACCAAATCTTTTAATGCTACAACTGCAGGAAATTTAGATTGAATTCCAGCTATGAAATGACTGCATACATCTGGTATAACCCTTCCCTATTCTTCCTCAATTAATGAAGTCGAAGCTCGTGCCCTTTGTTCAGTAATTGGCATGCTATCCCTTATCTCTATTGCAAGAATACTCGCAAGTTTAGCCGTCAATTCCTGCTTGACGTAAGCTTTGATTAAATACAATACTTGTTCAATTGGATTAAACATTGGACTGTATGATCCCAACCAAAGCACATTACATCATAAAAATTCTTCTCCACTAAACATTTTTAATGTTTGAGTGACAGGAGGTATTGTCAACAACCATCACAACTGGACTCCCATATTGTCTCTTTGCAGCTTTAAAACATTCTCGCATCCAAGACTGTGCGCTTTTCTTTCGAAAAGATCCTCTTTGAATTTCATGGTACACAAGGCCATGCAGGCAAATACATCCAATAACGTGAATATTGGCACCCGGAGTACCAGCTGAAACTACGTTACATCGCTTACTCTTTAAAGAACGCCCATCTTTCCTGGAAATATGAACAGTAAAGTTCCTTTCATCCATAAATAAAATGGGGTTTCCCGTTGATTGGTAATTCAATAATTTTGAACAAAATAAACTACGCTTATTTTTATTCTCAAATAAATGTGCCCTCTCGGACACATCTTACAGCTTTAAGCGTATAAGTCATCATATCTAGATGCTTCACGACTGTAGATTTGGACAATTTAAACCCAATCTAGGTTTCAATTTTCTCACAGATCATATTTAATGTGATCCTAGGATTTTCATCCACTAATGCTTGAATAAAATCCAAATGCACCTGTTTAACCTTACAATTTATATGTGATCCTCTTGTATCAAGTTGATTTCCCTTACTAATCCAGCGGTAGAGGGTGGTTTTCGGAATAGAAAGATTTTCCACTGGGGCTTTCCAATTTCTATTCATCTCATCTATCTCCAAGATATGTGCGTTCGCACTTCTCCTGTTATCGCGGTTTTCAGTTGACCTTAAAAATGAGGCCAAACACATTTAACAAATCAATGCCTTGTTGTAGCACCAAAGATATTTATAATGTTTTTTATCAATTTCTCATGTGAAATGAGCTATTTTTTTTTACAAGGTGGTCACCACTTATCACAGCCCGGAAGCCACTCCGGGCTGTGATAAGTGTGTGTGTGTGTGTGTATATATATATATATATATATATATATATATATATATATATATATACACATTAATTGTGTCTAAATCATTTTAAATATGTTGTTTTCAATATTTTATTTATTCCTCACCAGTTGGAAAGACGCGAGAGAATGTGTATGTTTGATAATTCTGCAGCTCTGTTTCAGCTTCACATATAAAAGAATACTCATGTTTTTTTTGTAGACAATACACCAAACGAATAAAATTATAACAATTTCACTTGGCACTTTAGTAATCTGATAATCAGATAGTAATGTTAATTAGTTTTTTTTTTTTAGATTATAAAGCAATAATTGTTCAATCTTAGTAGGTGTATCCAACTAATATGCAGATATTCAATGATTTTAGCTATTTATTAATTCACGTTTTTTTCATAATTTACAGAAAAAGTAAACTTTTTTTCAAGATTGATATCTTATATATCTTTGCCTGTACACGCACTAGATACAATTTTGTTAATATGATAGTAAAATAATAAGTCTCTTTATTCTACAGTCAAATTATATAATTGTAGAAAGCTAAATAACAACTGAATTAAATGTATTAAGACGTCAGACCATATAGCTGCAGTTTTTATTTTGAAAAATTGCCACCGTCTCTGCGCGCGTAATACGACAGGAATAGGAAAATGCTTTAGTTAAATGCAAGATCGCCAGTGTGTCAGTAGCTATACGTTAGATCTGCTAAAACTTAATTATCATCGTTCAGTGATTACATATTATCGTTATCTCAAAATACGTAGCCACGTGATACGGATGTCAGCATTAACACGTCAACCACGGTTTTATTGAACCGAGTCTTTTCTGCGAGAATCTGCTATGTGTTTATTAAGACTATTTAAAACATAAAAGCTATACATTTGGAAAGAAAGTTTACATCAAAAGCTTAAATCTATAAAGATGTAATCCACCTCACTTTATTGGCTTCTAAAAGTCTCTTACTGTTCATGCGGTTTTGATTCCTGAAGCCATTTACTTAGTTTTATGTATTTTGTAAAAGGAACACGTCATGCTTTTCCCGTTATGTTTTACCTTTTTTGTAAGCCCGAATTTTCAAGAATTTTCATTAAATAGAAAAACGAATATATTATTTCTTGCACAAGCAAGCTGTTAATGCAAAAGAACATTTTTACCGATTCTGACATGAAACTCTTCGAAAACGTATAAAACTAGCAATCTTGGTTTCATGAAATAATATTAACACTATAAAGTAATGTTATATTTGTTTATATTAATAAACGCTAAAAATAGTTCCCAATAAAATTGAGTTTTAGATTTTTACAATTAAAGCACAGACTTGTATTTCAAATTTAATTTAATATATAACTAGCAGGACGCCCGGCGTTGTTCGGTAATACATATTACGTTAAATTGCTTAGAAAAATGAAAAATAAAAATAAATTGAGACATACTTGAGATACTTGAGCTGAGATCGAAACCTAAACATTAAAAGCCAATGAATCAAGTGTTATAACGATTAGGCCCGCTTGAAACGTTCATTAGAAAAACTATTCAGCCCACTTATTCTTAACATATTGTGAATGATTTGTGCATGCGCAGTTGTGAAACGGTTAGCTAACCAATAAAAATCTGACGGATTCCATGTACATTTTTTTTCCATTTCTTAATTGCATTTTCACCCCAAACAAGGCACATTGCCACTTTGTTGTAGGGGGCTACTATCAGGTACATAAGTATCAGGGGTACTGTGTAGAGAGTAGGCCGCAAGATGTCGATTCACGTTACACTTGAACTTCTGCATGTCAGTACAGTTGGGGATCAGGGACCCAGAAGGGGATTCCAAAGTCTAGCTATTCTGGGGAAGAAACTACTGGAGTAAAAGGCTTTCTTACATCTAGAGATCTCTACTGTGAAGGGGTGGGATTTTACTGCTTGTCGGGTTTGTCGGGGGTATTTACGTGAAGGGGGCACAAGTGCTTGTAGGTCGTCAGAGCATTCGCCGTTAATGTACTTGTAGAACAGGCAGAGGGATGCAACATTTCGTCGATGGGACAGAAGCTGAACCTTAGATGATTTTATCCCTTAGCAGTCTTTTAACCGGATGAAACTCGATTAAGATGTTTTCCATCTGTTTGAATACCCTATATACCAAATTTCAAGTCTGCAGAGCAACAATTTGTTGAGTATATAGGTTGAGAACTGTCCTCACACACATTTCCACTTTTATGGCGTCCGAAACTAAGGGACACAATTTTAAAACCTAATATTTGTTAGAAATAACCGTGAAAAGCTGAAATTTAGAGAACTGGTAGTCGTTATCATTCATAATAAAAGACTAAAATTTAAAATATTTGCAAAGGATAAAAAAGGAATTATCACAATTAATTTGTTATTTTCAAAATAGGAACGTCCAAAACTAAGGGAAAAACTTTAGTAAATGAGCATTTGCTCACAATAACAACTGCACATCTTCGACTACAAGAACAAACAAGTTCTTGACAATCCTCGATACTAATTTTACACAATTCTTCTTAAAGCTTCACCCACAAATCCTCAGTGCTAGTGGGATTTCTTTCCATAACTTTTACTCCTAAGATCTTCCAAAGTTTTTCTTTTGCATTTAAGTCAGGACTTTGTGGTGGCCAATCCATAATTTCGAAATCTTGCTCGATAAGGTAACTCAGTAGCATCTTTACCTTATGACATGGGACATTATCTTGTATAAAGGTAGCCCTCTCGAAACCTGAATTCTGTATGATTGGCACAACATGATCTTGAACAATGTTTTTATAGATCTGCGTGTTTACACAAGTTTGTTACCGGACAAGAAGCGTTGTACCTTGGCTAGAAAACATTCCAAATACCATGACGCTTGCGCTCCCAAACTTGAGAGCTTTCTTAGTACATTTTGCACTTAATCTTTCATTTTTTACATTGTTTTTTTTTTCAATCATTTTCAAATAAATTAAACTTGCTTCCATCACTGAAAAATACTTTTGCCCAATTTTCATATGCCCAAATTACATACCTGTTTGCAAACTCTAATCTCTTCTTATTCTTCGAACTAACAAGTGGTTTCTCCCCTCGAGTTCGAGTAAACAACCCTATTTCTTGCACTCGTCTGGAAAGAGTCTGTCTTCACACATTAACGCATTAGTTACTATTCATAATACTTTTTAATTTCTGTGCAAGACTAAAAACGGTCTTTTAATGACATACGCTGTATTATTCGATCCTCTATTGTTGGAGTTTAGTAGGGTCTGCCGGTTTTAAAAACACTAACTATTTTGCCAGTATCCTTGTAGGATTTAACAACCCTGTCTACAACATTCTTGGAATGTTTCACTTTCTCAAAAATCTCTCTAATGGTGTTCTTTTCCTTGTGTAGGTTCACAATAGCTTTTCTCGCAGAGTAATCAAGTTTTTGACATTTCGCCATGGTGGCGGCTGATGTAACCTTTACAAATGACTAAGTAAGACTTATACTTTAGAGGAAATAAAAAAAATTAATATAGAATACTGTTTACATTGTTTTTCTTAATTTCGTCCCTTAATTTTAGACGTTACTATTTTGAAAACAAATACATAATTGTTATGATTCTTTTTCTATCCTTTGCAAAAGATTCAAATTTTGTATGTTATTATGGTTGATAACGACTACCAGTTCTTCAAAGTTCAGCTTTTAACAGTAGGTATTTCTAACAAATATTAGGTTTTAAAATTGTGTCCCCTTGTTTTGGACGCTACTGTATATTGACATAGAATATAATCTGAACCAAATTCGATGAGTCCACCATTTTTTTTTCAAAATTAATTTATAATGAATGTGAAGCGTTAGCACATAAGTAATCTGCTAACCACATGGAAATGTTACCACAAATTAAATGTACTGTCTGTAATACGGATGACTTTACATTTACATATTTTTGTTTTATGTGCAGATTCCTTATTATTATTATTTCTTTTTTACTATTAGGTTGGTGACGAAATAATGTCTTATATATGGTTGAACGTCAGAAAATGACATTATTTTTGCACCAACCTAATACATGTTTTATACGGAGCTGACTTGTTCATATTTACCTTTTAATAAATGTTTATATGTATAATTAAAACTTGTTAAGATTAATAAGTCTTCACAGTCTCTATAACCTCATTCTCAACGTTGAAACTCTGTACGCTCAGTCTTGTTTTAAATTAGATAGACATTTGAGGATGCGAGCTCTCTTAGTTAAACTCGATAAAGTGGAGTTCGAAATCTGATGGTGATCACAAGTGTCGTTGCCAATGACATCAAGGTTTTGCATTCGTATCTACTTTTGAGCTTTTGATAAAGTTATCATTTTGCAACCTCTGAGACAAGGTGAAAAAGTTTCAAAATTTTGAAACTTACCTAGTAAATATATAGTGGCAAAGCATGAATTCATTCATTCATTTTAAATGGTTCTGTTGTTTCCCGAGTGGGCTTTTACTTTAAATTCTTAATTATCTAAGTTATGTTGACGCGGGAGAAACATTCACACGTTATGTAAACTCATCGGTTTATTTATACGTATTTCCCTCCAATCTATTGCCAGTTATTACCAGTCCGAACAAAAACAGCAACTTTGTTGAAGAAATCAACAATTTAAATACGCAAAAAATCGCCTTTTTTGTACACGTTTTTTTTTTAATATATTCTTCATTTTTCAAAAGTGAAACGGCGCTTAAACTTTCTTTATCTCATACAAGCAGGACTACCCGACATTGATCGAGACCGGATAAACATACATGTTATTCTTAGGATAGATGCATTTTTATGTCTATGGATCATTTGCCATTTCAAGCAAAAGAATAACGTGTGTAATACCCGCCCTATAAAATATATATTTACACATATGTATGGAATAATTGTGTCTTCCTTAGGAAATTTACAGCACGTATATGAAAAAAGAAGCCTAGGACGGGTAATGTATAACACATATTTAAAATCATTTTACCTACCCTCGGACGAGTAAAGTAAATACACATATGAATCAATTTAACATACTCTCGCCACCATAATTGTAAGAAAGATGCAGTCTTATTTTGAAGATGGATCATTAGGATTTCCTGATTAATACATAGACAACCCGTGCGTCACCATAAAATTTCTCATTACTGTGTCTATTCTCCCATCCCAAACACGACCGACACTATAATTTTAAGTGAAATGATGCCATTACTGGACGACGACTTATCGAGTCTTCCAAATTAATACATAAATACATTGATATACTTAAAAATTAGGCAACTCTTGTCAACGATAGAATTCAACATTATTGTGTTATTTTTCGTCCCCACATCCCGGCACTATGATTAAAAAATGTTTTCGCTTGAACCGAAAATGCACGATGCGAACTGAAACACAAAATCCACGTTTTAAAAACTTGTCTTAAGTTGTGTTATGCCTTCTATGGCATCATGCATTACAATCAGGCGTTCAAACGGGAAACATTTTTGAAAAAAAAAGGTGATAATTTGTAAAAATATGTTATAGCAAGCAAGGGAAGCTGGAATATAAAACTAGAATTCATTATAATCGTGAAACTTTTATCATGTCAACAGCTATGTTTTGTTTTACTCTTATTTGCCACACAAAGTAATATTGTCAATTGGATGTAAGGCTTTACTATTTGGTAACATATCTACAAGATCACTATGTAGAGAGTTGAGTAGCAATGTTCATATTACATTTCAATTTCTTCATATCAGCGCAGTCAGAGAAGCAGGAGACCAGGAGGGAATTCTAAAGTTTAGCAGTTTGAAAGGAGAAACTATGAGAGTAGACAGCTTTATCACATCTAGCAAGGGTTTCAGTGAAGGGCTGAGATTTTGATGCTAATGACTGTATGACGAGTATGAGGATGCTATAGCAGGTTAGACAGGCAAAGTGTGGGTTCACAAATGTACGTGACTACCAACTGGTAATTTAGGCGTTACTTGGATAACATATATACATATACAACGGGGTTGGTTCGGAGAAAAAAAAACGCTTTGTTTAGAGCTTGCCTTTACGCAATTTAAGATAACCTAAAGATACATTATATAAATAGTTAATGCAATAACAAATGCATTTAAGATTGTAGGAAACACAGACATAATTTACAGTAGCACAGCTACATTTGTTTGTGGAGGGTGAGTCTAACCCGTGAGGACTGTTACGTTAAGTGACAAGTTACTGCTTAATAACTGCGAAAAGGATCCTGGACGCAGTTTAACTCAGCCTTGTTATATGAGTAAAAGGGCGAGGAATTTTATCCTAGCAACACGCGAGGATAACCTATATATAGAGAAGTGGCCGTTAATCGTTATTTATGTGTTAGCAATACTGGATCCAAAACTATGTTCCCAAGAAAATAGATAAGAGTGCCATCCAAACAATGGGGTCAACTATTTTTTTTTTACATGGTGGTCACCACTTATCAAGGCCCGGACGCCACTCATGGATAAGGGTTATTGCAAGTACAGTACGTTAGTGTGGAGATTTGATGAAGTGTTTACTTAAGGGGGCGGTTCATTAGGAATTTGTTAACATTGGACTTGAACACATCCAAGTTGTAGTCAGGTGGGAAGCAGGCAGACAGAACAGAGTTCCACAGGCGTGCAGTTCTAAGAAATAAGCTTTGTTCATGGAATCCACGTTTTGATTAAGGCACAGATAAAGAGTGGGGGAAATTTTTCACAGTGGATTCAGCTAGACGGGTGTTTTTCATGAAAGGTTGGCAAGGGGGCACCAGAGATTGGAGTTCAGACGAGCACCTACCATGGAAATGAAATGAGAATATTCTAAACTTATTACCGATTCTTACACCATTACCAATTTTCGTCTAATTTTTACAATGCTTGATTCCGCTTCTGATACTGTTATTTTTTTTTAAGAAAATAAGTACTTATAAAGTTGTATTTTTTTATTTTAATTTTACCGTAAAATCCCCTGTAATGCTTGCGTATATTTCCTCATCAGTAAAGAAAGATGCACATAGATTTTTTTACGTCTCAAATTCTTTTACAAAATCAAATATTCGTAAAGAAAAAAGATTTTGATCAAACAAAAATAGTGGTATTTATGATATTATCTTTTTCTCGATCACTTTTTTAAAAATTTATTCGTTGTTGCAGTAGAATGGAAATTATTGTTTGACACCATTTTGTCTGAAACATATTGCAAAGGATATTAACTGACTTATCTCCGATTAAAAACACATAAAACACCCAAAACCAGTTCATAATATTAAACCTACTTATGTAAAGTATAAAGTTATTTTAAGATCTTATTTAAATTAATAAAAAAGAAAGATTATTTGAATTGAATATAAGAAATTTACATTCCAAAATAAAATTGATAATCTTATAAGAATTGAAAAAAAATATGCAAGTGCTGCGCTATCTCCCCCAATCAAACTTGTCTTGAATCAGCACTGTTTAATTCTAGTGACACGGAGAAATCCAGGAAGACATGAAATAATATAGACATAAATGGAGAGCACCTGCAGCGCCTAGTATTTCGAAATATCATGGTGTTAGTATTTACTAAGACAAACCTCGCTTTATGTCAATGGAAACTAGTTGATCAACGTGATATATACCATATATGCTGGTCATAAAACAAATAAATGTTCTGTATCAGTGTTACAGTGTTTACAAATGGATGTTAAATGATTTTAAATAAGGCATTCATGGAAAATCATTCTCTCTCTCTCTCTCTCTCTCTATATATATATATATATATATATATATATATATATATATATATGGTCATTGCTGCATCTTTCCAGATGATTGCCGTCACATTGAGTTCTCCCTATATTGTCGTCCCTGCCATCTCAGGTGACCCTGCGGAACGTCCATCAATCTCCACTAGTTAAAAAATGACTGGCCAAGCTCAATCAAATTATATTTGCAAACCAGCGCATTACCATTAATGAGATTGCACAATATTTGCACAGCAGTTTTGGCTCTGCTCATTAAATCATTCGCACCAAACACTTAGCATTACTCTCAAAGAAGTTTTTACTGCAACATGATACCGCACGTGCATATGAAGCTAAATAAATTATTGAAAGCAAACTTAGTTTAGAAGTGTTGGAGCATCCTGCGTAGTGTCCAGATCTTCCTCCTTCTGACTATCATCTTTTTGCTCAACTTACAGATGCATTGCGGGGTCGTAAATTTTCTTCTGATGAAGTTATGCAAAATGCGGTGCATTGATGATTATATGACCAGCTAAACACTTTATTTTCACAGTGCAATCATAAGATTGTAGAGTGCTGGCATAGGTGCATCTAAATGGGCGTACATGATTTAAAAAAATGATGAATATTTTTCGTATTTTGTATTTTAGAGACAAACAAGGATAAACAAAAGCAATCAAGATATGAAAATAAGTGCCGATAATTTTGGTTTTACTCCCGTATATATATATATATATATATATATATATATATATATATATATATATATATATATATATATATATATATATATATATATATATATATATATATATATATATATATATATATATATATATATATATATATAAAGCTGAATGTGTGTGTGTGTTTCTGGTCACGAATAGGCTCTTAGATGGTTGACTATTTAAAAAAAACTGATTACATATAATGATAGAAGATGCATCGAAACACAGGAATGGGTATGCTTCATCTGGCAGAATGGTGGTTCATTAAAATTGTGGGGTCTACGTTCGCGCCTGGTCCACAAAGTATGGAAATAAGACATGTAAAAATTAAAAACAAACGTTTACAAGTGTTTTTGATATAGATGCACATAAGAATACTTTGATAAGTATGGTTTAAATTAAAGAAGGATGGTATAATAAAATTGTGGTGGCTGCAGTCGCGCCTGGCCTCCATAGAATGGACATAGACACAAACTTTAATAAAGACTTTTCATATCTATCTGCGTAAGTATACTTTGATAATTATGTTTCAGTTTTAAGAAATATGGTATAATAAAATTATGGGGTGTTCGTTCGAACCTGACCCCCATAGAATGGATATTCCAAAGTCTAACAAGTTTTTTTAACATAGATCCACAGAATATTTTGATAAGTGTTTTAGTGTGAACAGGTATGGTGTAATAAATTATGGGGGTTATCTATTTTATTTTTACTTTCATCATATTTTGCTTTGGTTGTGATACCCCCAACTTCGACCCAAATTCACAACCTTCCTTTTTATAACCTATCATACTTTCATAAATCAGAGTTCATTTTCTGTAGACTGTTTTCCAACCCAGTCAACGACGAGTACTTTGCTAGTATATATATATATATATATATATATATATATATATATATATACATATATGTATATATACATATATATACCATATGTATAAATATATACTATATATACATATATCTATATATATATTACACGCACACGCACATACACACACACACACACACACACATATATATATATATATATATAATGTATATGCTAACTAACATATATTAAAATAGTTATAAGCATATTCCCATACATTTAGTTATTAATTATCTTCAATAACAAAATACCCCGAGGGGTGTTCTCCTACAAACGCCGAGTTCAAATTTCAACAAATATCTTTGAAGCAATCAACGTTCTTAATTATTTATAGTATTCTTTCATATTCCCTTCATTCTGATCACTAAATTTTATCTCTGAGTGACTTACTGACTTAGGTAAAATCTCTGCTAATATATATATATATATATATATATATATATATATATATATATATATATATATATATATATATATATATAAAGCTGAATGTTTGTGTGTATGTATGTGTGTGTGTGCCTGGTCATGAATAGGCTCCTATATGGTTGACTATTTTAAACAACTGATTACATATGATACATTTTCCTAGTCATGAGGTAGCTTGTTACAAGTTAGGCAAGCGGACTTTTTTTTACATATATTAAACACATTTATATATACAAACACATATATACATTTTCAAACATTTATTCAAAAAATTTCAAAACGTTCCGGCTGCACTCATAATTAATATTATTTATTTGAGGCTTCTTTGTTTTAATGTAGAATGCTTCGAGTATTCTTAGCCTATTTACATTTCCCTCACTCTGCAATACTCTTGTATTTTCTACCATAATTCTTCGAAATTCCGAATGGTGGCAGCCATGTCCCTTCAAATATTATGATATGGAGCTAGAGTCAGAAAGGTGGAGAGTCAATCTTCGCGAAAATGTGTTAGTTGTTGAAGAAATGTAGCTACTAATAAGCTACCACGTGATTAGGAAAAAATGTGTATATACGTAAATAAAAAAAAAAACAATTTCTACATTTATTTCTACACTATGCCTGAGGATGATAGAAGTACTTCTGTCGAAAGCGCTCTCGATTATGCATCCAACATATCCAATTTCGAAAATAACACAAAAAGACTATTCGGAGATTGGAGAAGATAAAAAGGAAAATAGTAAAACAGAATAACTCCGTGCTATTCAATAGTATTTGTCTAAATGAGAAAATGCTGCCTAAATATACACAATATATATATATATATATATATATATATTTACATACATATAGATATGCCTGTTTGTAATATACTGAATTTTACTGATTACGTATAATTCAGCAAATTTCATATACCACATATATATATATATTAATGTGTGTGTGTAAATAAATATTCATATATATAAATGCATATGCACATAGATTAACATTATTTATTTTTCAGAAATCAAGGGTAAACTGCTCGGTGCTAACACTTGAACTCTATATAAAATACGTAAATATCGATTGTTCTATATATGTTCTTAAATTCTCAATGAAGGTGTTAGTAAAGAAATTTAGAACATAATTTTCCTTTGCTAAATAGAAAATTTTAATATATTATAGAATAACATTTTTAGTGTCTCGCTCTCATTGAATTCTGAGATGAGAAATCTACTGGATAAGTGTTGCTACTTATTGTAACATCATTCAGAGATAGCACTCCAATCCTGCTTACAGTCTCGTATAAAATATCCATACCAAAAGGATCTTATTTGGGCGGTGAATACAATGTGATCTTTTTATCCTGAAACCCCCCTGTACAGAGAGTCGTTATACAGTAAAGAACACTGTCAAATAGTCAATCAAGTTTATTTCTATATATTTATATATATATATATATATATATATATATATATATACATGCATATAGAAACATTCATATTCATGTATAAATAGTAATATGTATATATGTGTACATATATACGAATATACATGCGTGCACATATATATACATGTATATTAGCATATATGCGTATACATATATATATATATAAATATGTATATATGTGTGTATATATACACACATATATATAGAAATATATATGCGTATAAATTTTGTATATATTAAATATGTTAATGTATCTGTATATTTATATTTGTAATTGTATTCATACATACATACATATATATATATATATATATATATATATATATATATATATAGCATGAGAACATGGGAAATACTATTCGGGCGAGATGAGGATATGAAAAAGAAAAAAAAAGTATATGTAAATCAACGTTGTTTTCTTCAATTTATTCACCATTGGAAATCTTACAGTAAAACGAAACTGGTATATATATATATATATATATATATATATATATATATATATATATATATATATATATATATATATATATATATAAACAGCCGGGTAGCTGAGACAATAATAAAACTTAACCAAGAAATATGGGAATAAAAAATAAAACGTATATATATATATATATATATATATATATATATATATATATATATATATATATGTGTATATGTGTGTCCATATATATTTGCATATATATGTGAGTATATGGATGTATATATATGTGTCTAGATATGTATATATATATGTATTTATGTATGATATATGAATGTATGCACATGTTTGTGTGTATACTATATAAATATATATGTTTATATATTAATATATATGCATATATATATGTGTGTAACTATACACTATGTATATATACGTATATATACACATATGTATCTTATACAAATACAAGTATATATATATACGTGTGTTTTATACGTATAAATTTGCATATATATATGTATGCATATTAAATGGATATATACTAGTGTATATATGTTTAGCTATATATATGTGTGTGTATATGTATGTATATGTATTTATATGAATATACATATGCATATGTGTATATTTACATGTAAATATGTATATATATATATACATATTTTTAACTATATATATATATAACATTAATAATATATACACTGGTATAAAAATGCATGTATATATCTATGTATCTATACGTATATAGCTGTATACATATGCATATATTGGTATAAATATACATTCATGTCTATATCTGTGTATGTACATTTCAATGCATATATCTCTCTTCATGTATTTATGCATATATATATATATGTGTGTGTGTGTATTTATATGTGCATATATTTATCTGTATATATATATACGTATATATAAATTTATATATATATATATATATATGTATGTGTGTGTGTGTGTGCCTTGAGCTACTGGATTAGGCTGTTTGAAGATACTGGTTTCCTGAGACGAAAGGCACCCAACATTGATGATTTTGTTTTTTTCTACTACATTTTGCAAATCTTAATCATGTTTTGCAAAACCCCAAAAAATAACCAAAAATACCTTTCCCTTATTTTCTCTTTTCGATTTTTTTCTCCTCAATACTCTTTTTATTCTTTTCACTCTATATCCTGACTGGTTACACACAAGCAAATCTTTACAAATCAATATGTTTAGATGTAAAGAACTTGAAACATAAAAAAAAATGTCCAAAATAACTGGATTCGGCATAAAATAACCGGAAAAGTTTGAGAAGTTTAGAAAAACAAAACAACCTAACCACAACGAATCTTGGCATGCATATATATATATATATATATATATATATATATATATATATATATATATATATATATGTATATATATACATATGTGTATATATATATGTGCTTATTATTAGTTAACATGTTTACATATATATATATATATATATATATATATATATATATATATATATATATATATATATATATAAATGTAACTCTTGGTTCGTTCGCAATTAATAATCTAAAGAACCACTGGACGGATGGCTTCCATGTTTTGGTATAATATGTTTACTATACCCATGTGTGGTTTATATATTTCTTTTTAATTATGACATTATACTTAATTTTTGTATAATAAATAGGTGATTTTCTTTGTACCGATAGGCCATTATTTTATTTAGGGGCAATTATTTATTATCGCTTCACGTCATGTGACCAGTATTTCCAATTTAGCGGTTTTCCTGCTAGATCTGGAAATTTCGTTTGCAATCTAGCTGGGGATTCTAGAAAATCTGGAGATATTTGGCACCGACACACCGGCAATTTTAGATTAAATAATAAAGAAAATCGCTTGTAAATACTTTAAAACATAAAATAAACTCATTCATGTAAGTAAAAAAAGTAGCATTCATTGCCTTTGGTAACAATTATTTATCGATTATTTGTTTTGTTTTTCACCTTTTTTTCGGCTAACCGTTCTTAAATCTCGCTATAAAATCGATTTTTCCAAGTACATTTTAGGTGGGGGGGTATTCCAACCTCCGAAGTGTAGTTTAAAATACGATCTAAGCAACCCCGCTTAATTTAGAAGTATTTTGTCGAAAATTGTAAAAAGCAAGAAACAAGAACAAAAAAAAAAACTTATACCAATACAGTAGAATTTAATTATCTACCAACCTAAATACTTTTAACATGCTAAAACAAAGTATTTTTGTTTTGTTTTTTTATTTTTCTAATTTCAAAATATGTTGCAACATTATTATGATGTTTAATTTGCAGTATATTTCAATTTAACTTTTATTATAAAAAGTTTGAGTTCATGATTTGTTTCTTGCAAAAAAAAATAACCTCTCTGAAAAAACAGGTAAAACTAGCTGATAAAATGTGTAAGCCTTCTGGGGAGCTAACCGCTTCAATATAATTCCAGGAACATATAGTGAGAAAACGGAACATTTTATATATTGAATATACTATATTTATAATTTTTTTTTGTGGTAGGAAGTTAAAATATGGAGTTTTTTTGGGGGGGGATGAATTTGCGATTTTTTTAAATTTCAGACGATAAAAGTTAAAAATCTAGCGATTTTCTGGAGATTTCTTTCTCCTGATCTCGCAGGTTTTTAAAAATCTCAGTTGCCAACACTGCATGTGATATCACTAACAGAATATTTTGGTCTCACCACTAGAGGCTTAATGTAAACAGAATGCGTTTACAATATCGGTAAATTTTCAATGGGTTTAATCACATGATTATTTATAATGTGACCATGTGATTGAAATTTAATTTAAATTAAACGCACGTGGTCGCTTTCCTATCAAATATTCATCGAAAAATGGTAGCTACTGACAAAAGGAATGCCGACAATCAAAGTGTATAAACATTTTGACCTCTTCCTTTACTTAAAAATTCACCAAAAATCAGGAAATTAACCAATTATAATGAAAATTGCTATATTTATCAAATAATGATCGCAAAATATAATGAACTTATTATTTTTTACTTAACTCTTAGTGAAAATGTTTTATTTTGTTAACAAAAAATACCTTTACTAAAGTTATGTTTTTCAGTAGTTAATAAAAAAAACGCAAGAATTTATTTTTGCTTTTTTATATAAATAAAGCATCGTAATTTGTAACAATAACCATCATTTTTACAGGAACATTATGAAAAAAGCCCCTAAAAAAACGCAAGAATTTATTTTTGCTTTTTTTATATAAATAAAGCATCGTAATTTGTAACAATAACCATCATTTTTACAGGAACATTATGAAAAAAACCCCTAAAGTCCGTATTAATGAATTCGGTACAACTCTAAGAAAAATGAGTTTCTCGTTACTATTCAGGAGATTAAAGATTCAATTAGATTCCTATTTCAGTCACCTAAAATATTTAGGGTGAAATGAGTTTAGGAATTTATAGCCAAAGCTAAATATTTTTTTTGCTTAAAAAATAGCATTAATAAAGTAAGTTAGGTAAAATTTGAATAGAATGCTCTGCTTTACGGTTGTTGAACGGAAATTTGAATTTCGTTCCCTTTTAAATTCGGTACATTTTTACATTACGTCCAACTCATCGTTCACATTCGACACGTCAACTTTTATAGCTTTTTGTGTATGCTGACAAGGTTAGGGGTGTCTATTCCGAAAGCCGGTCTTTACATGGGTAGATTGGAGTGTTTATTCGTTGTTAACGTACACGACAACCTATAAATGTCGACATTTCCAATGTGAATGGTAAGCTAGACTTATGTAAAAATAACAAAAAGATATACCAAACTGACCTTTTCGTTTAAAAATGGAATTATTTCCCGTTAGTTATTAACCTTTTTTTTAATATGTTGTGTTTTATATACATAAAGTACAATTGTTGAATGCTACTGTTTTGATTATATTCGTTTGCGGGGCACAATTGAAAAATTAATAAAGATTAAAACGAAGCGAAATTAAAGTTTCCGTTCGATTTTTACAACAACCGTAGACCAGCGCATACTCAGCCAGTTTTATCGTAATTTATATGCATAATGTTGAAACACTAAATCAACATTTTATTTATTTGTTTGCATAATTAATGATGGAAGTGTTTTTCTGTTTATTTTATGAACATCTGTTAAAAAAATAATTTGTACATTCTCTTAAAAAAAGAATCAAACTTTTCTCTACTTTCACCCAACTATTTACAGTGTTCATATAAAGCATTCATCTGTTCATTTTATAATAAAAATTCCGTTTTAAAAGAGAAACGTTTACTGCCAAATTTCTTTAATAAAAAATTGCAAGTTTTCCTGAAAAAAACTTTCACCTAACGATTTATGGTAAAAAATGTACCTTTTTTGGGGGGGAGGGGGGAAATAACAACTTTTATTAATAATAATAATAATAAAAGTAAATAAACGCACGAAATGCAATTTTTCTTGAGGAATGTGTTCCATTTTAACGAACTGAGCCACAGCAACGCGTGGCCGGGTACAGCTGTGTGTGTATATATATATATATATATATATATATATATATATATATATATATATATATATATATATATATATATTATATATAGTGTATATATGTGTATATATGTATATGTATAAGTATATATGTATATATATGCATATATATGAAGGTATATCTATATATATATTTATATGTATATATATGCATATATATGTAAATATATATGTACACATATATATTTGTATATATATGTATATATGTGTGTGTGTTTGTATATACATATATATTTGTTTTTCTATATATGTATGTATATATGTTTATATATATATATATATATATATATATATATATATATATATATATATATAAAATCGTCCAATCACAAAGTGTAACATAATCATGTACATTATGATCTTCCTGGGTTAATTTGAATAATGGTTATGAAATTTGGCTATACAATCTGGTTGTAAGATCAATGCAAAAGCTTCTCCTGATAAAGGATATTGCCTGAGGTACGTATGATGGCTGGCATTGATTGGACAGAATGCACAGACCCTTTCGAATATCATTGATGGATTATATATTCTTTTCTTTTTTTTTCTTGGCTAAAAATAGATACTCCTTTCATTCCAGATGTTCGATTTACTTGCAGTCTATCAGCGCTCATGAGTAAGTCATTCACACCAAAATCCTTCCCTGTCTACTATCATTGACAATATGTTTTTAATCCGTCCCTGTTTTTTTTTTACAAGATCTTCCTATACTGAATATAATAGTATGTTTATTTGTTCGCTGCGAATTATGGAATAATGCTTTATTATTCAATTTTCAATGAATACTTTCAGTTCGCTGTCTTAAAAACAAACTAAATATATTCAGTCACTGTTCCAGTTATCTCATAGTAAGTCACACCATCTGATTGTCAATTTCATAAACATTATTCCTAAAAGCATTGTCTATCTTGATAAATGGTGACTTACTAAAATAAAAAACTACTAAACCGTACAGGTATCTCGTTGATTCACGACTCTTTTTATATAATTTGAGTTTTTCACAACATACCAATTTCTTAAGTCCACGAAAGGAGTAGGGTAAAGGGATGTTCTGGTGCACGTTGACAAAACAACTTCATATTTGTGGTATTTGAGGCGAATTTGATTATTTAAGAAAGCGGCTCAATAAATATCACTTACGTCTAATTTGAGTCCAGTCCACATGCAGATAGATTTTTTTTTACTTCTAAGAGGTGATCTACCACTTATAAAACCCAGGAGTCTACTGGGGTTAAGAGCTTAAGAGTTGCAATGTAATCTGTGGGACAACATCCTGAGTATCAGTAATGGATATGGACAGGCAAAATGAATGCCGATGCTCAAAATGTATAAACATTTTTACCCCTCTCTTTTCTTAAAAATTCACCAGAAATCAGGAAATTAACCTATTTTAATGAAATCGTCAGTACCTATCAAATAATTATCCCGGAATATAACGAATTGATTATTTTTATTTAAATCTGAGTGGAAATATATTATGTAGTTTAAACAAAAATACCTTTACTAAAGTTATGGTTTTCAGTAGTAAATAAAATAGGCAAGAATTTATTTGTAATTTTTTTTCATATAAATAAAGCATCGTAATTTGTAACAATAAAAAATAATAATCATTTTCATAGGAACATTCCGAAAAAAGTCCTTAAAGACTTATTAATGAATTCGATATAACTCGAAGAAAAATGAATGTTTCGAACTACCGATACTACCATTGAATTAAGTATTGTTTATTTAATATTTTCACACAAAATAAATATAATAGCAAAGCATATTTCTACTTTTTTTTAAATTAGATTTCGCATAATTTTTATATGCAAGATTTTTATAATTTCCTTGCTCGCAAGAATTTGAAACTTTCGGCGTAACATAATTTTTATATAATCTCGAACAATAATTAAACATATAAGTTAAAAACAGGAACATAAAAAATAATTGAATTTAAAAAATGATAAAAATTGATACAAACGTTCAGAATGGGGATGTATGGATGCACGTCTGGGGGAAAAATAAATCTGACACCCCTACCTCCTTTTACTATCATGACTTCATTTTCAAACAGCGTTTCGATTGGCTGAAATTTTTGGCCTCCTTATAATCGTTTTTACAACATTTTAGTTTGTTGCGTTTTTGGGGAACGGTAAATTATTGGCTTTTTGAGGTCCAATTAAGTTATTTTTTCACAAACAAGGTGTTTTATTATTTAATTCAATATCTTAGGACTTTACTTATTATCTTTGAAATAGACCCAGAAAACTAATATTTATCTTTCAAAGGATTTTACAATGAATTTATTTAACATCCAAATTTAGCTGAATTGGTTAACTCGCCGTGAAACATTTTCAATAACTTTTTTTTTTCATGTGTACAAATATTTTTCCCTTTAAGAAATTAACTTTAGTCTCTAATCTTTCAAATACAACCAAAAAGTAGTCGGAAAACTACAAAAACATTATGATAAATCAGATTTAATAACTAGGTCTCCCTATTTTTGCCCGTACCTAATAATGAGGGAACGCTTAGTTTAACTTGAAAATAGGCACTTTTTAAGTTAGCTAAAAAAACAGACCTTCGTTATTTTGTACTGGAGATGACCAATTTTGGGAAGGCAACTTTGTTCATAGAATTTCGGTTAATTTTACGTAGAGATAGAGAGCGAGAGAGATAGAGAAAGGGAGAACTATTAAGAGTCATTGTAGCTAGGAGAGTTTTGCTAACGTGTCGTGTCTGTTGCTTGTTTTGTTCTCGGTCAGTGAATAACACACCTTTCCAGACTGAGGTAATTTTAACTTTTGTACAGAGTAGTTTTTTTCAAATGGCATGATTTTCCCCACTTTATATCCAACTTTCTGTCCACCCTTGCTCTCGTTTGGAAGGCAAATGAAATTCCCTATCTATATAAGAGACATGTACGTCCAAGGATGGAATACTGTTGCCATATCTGGGCAGGAGCTGCTAGAAAGGACTTTCCTGCCTTGATAGGGTTAAAAATAGACTTCGTAGCCTCGTGGGAGATGTCCTTTTCTCTTCGATGCAACCTCTATCTCACAAAAGAGATGTTATGAGTTTTTCTCTGCTTTATCGTTATTTTAATGAAAAGTGTTCGACTGAGCTTCAATCTATGGTCCCCCCTCGCCAAACTTTCATAAGAAAAACTCGTCTAGCTGAAAACTCTATCAATAATCCCCCCACTCTTTATCAGTGCCTAAACCTAAACGTAGATTCCATGATCAAAGCTTCTTCCTTAGAACTGCACGCCTGTGGAATTGTCTTCCGTTTTCCTGCTTTCCAGCTGCCTATAATATGGTTGTCTTCAAGTCCAACGTGAACAAGTCTCTGATGAGCCGTTCCACTTAAGTTAACAAATTTACCAAACTTCCATTACTATCGATTACTATATTGTATTTTGACTCCTGTACACTCTTTAACCCTTATCCTTGAGTGACCTCTCGGCATTGATAAGTGGTGATGTCTATCTAAAAAACAAAAAATGCACTGTAAATTTTAGCAGCGCGGCTTTAAAATTCAGATACAATAGAGAAATCCGACGTAAATAGGCACTTTATCTAGTAAATAATATATTGATTATATCTTTCATTCATATTTTCTGGAAATGAATATCTCACATGTTTTGTTTTATTTCTTGTTTGTTTTACCTTCTTTATCTGCATGTGAAATAATTTTTTCTAGTCGCACACGTCATTACCTGAAGTAGCGTTAAGGTGTGAATGATCATTTTATTTCAAATGATTATTTCAAATTATCGTTTTTTTTAAGATAGTTTAACCGAACGAGAGTGTAAACTTGATTATCGTTGAAAAGAGAAAATATTTATTGAAGTGAATTACCCAGAATGATAGTGATATAGATTAGTCTATAACATGAGTACAGAAAGATAACGAATAATAATAATAATAATAATAATAATAATAATAATAATAATAATAATGATGATGATGATGATGATGATGATTATGATGATGTGTGGAACAGGCAATTAATAAAATTTCAGGCATTTTTTTCACTTTCCTTGAGCTCGAGCGATGTTCTTTCTCTATGTACTGTTTTCATTTTTAAAATTATCTGGGTGGTCACCAACAATGTGTATTTTTTAACATTATTTTATTATTCCGTGTTTTGGTTTTTCATTGGAAATTATGTTTAGCTCATTGTAATAATGTTTTTGAAGCAGTGAAATCGTTTTAACGGGTTTCAGAAGTTCTGTGAAGCGTCCTCTTCAGAAAGTTTTTAAAATGTTTAGAATACATTCAAGATGTGTTAAAACTGTAAAAGAACATGTTCGTAGTTCATTTGAAATGTTTTCGAGAGGTAAACATATGTGTAAATGACTACTTTTCATTCGTATGTTCAATTTTTATTACTGGTTAATGGGCTGGACTGTGGTCACTGATGTCTTATCTTTCTCTCTCTCTCTCTTTCTCTCTCTCTCTCTCTCTCTCTGCTTGTGTTTTTATTTACCTTTCTTTGTTTTTTCCCATTTTTTTTCCTTTTTGATATTACTCGAGTGGAAGTGAAGGCCCCATTGGTACTTGGTCAACTGGGTGCATAGGGTAGAATGTGTGTGTGTGCGTGTCCGTGTGTGCGTGTGTGGGTGCGTGAGTTGTGTGTGTGTTTTCTTTCATTTGTTTGAAGAATGTGTGTTCTGTTTTATAGTATTATAAAGTTATTTGCTTCCCCAGGAAAGTAATTGTGATCCAAGGTCGTTACTTATGAGTGTGTGGTAGGAGGGGGGACCAGCTCCTCTGAAATAAGGTTAGGGGTGTTTTCATTCGATTTTAATATTTATTTTTTGGGTTCTTAGAATTTAGTATTGTGATTTTTCGTTTCAGTCTTAGACTATTCGGGTATTCTTAATATTATGTTTGTTTAGATAAAAAGGTGTATTTATAAATATAGGTAGTTTTTTTAATGTTTCTATTTATTTGTCTCCCCATGTGGGTATGGCCAGTCCAAGGATCTGTTCTTAGTGTGGGGAAGATCTCGTCCCCAGAGGAGAGTGGCCACTTGGAGGGGTATAGGTATGATAGAAGGGATGATAGTTATCTCAGTTATGAAAATTTCTCCTCCACTAACTGAGGGGGAGCGAGGTGTTGGAACAGATATTACACTATGGTGCTAGGTGTTTCCTAGTGTTGTTGGTTTGGAGATTAAGTAGGGTTGGTATTATTCAATGTGTTGTATTAGAGATAGGGGTGTTATGTCTGTGTGTGGCTGTATGGGTGTGTGTTTGTGTGTGTTTTAATGCGTTTGTTCTGATTTGTATGTGGGTGTGTATATGTATATGTACGTGCATGCGAGTGTGTTTTGCATTTCATGTTTTTGTGTATTGATAGTAGGCTCTGTTTAGTTCGCGAGTGAATCTTGTTATGAATTTTTTTCCTGTTTAAGTAAATAAAAATAATTGTCTATTTGGAATATTGGCACTATTTTGAAGCTATTTCCACTGCATGTGTGCACGTGTTTTGAAACATAGAGGTGTCTGTTACTTTGATATTGCTCTTATGTAAGACCACTCTATTGCTGAAATTTTTGGTGGCGCATATGTAGGATTTGTTGCATGCTGTGCATCTTAGTGCATATACTACATTTCTGAAGTGGCAATTTATATCCTTTTTTATTTTGAATGTTTGTGTTGGTTTTTGAATGTCTATGTGTTTCCTTATGTATCATATTCCACATTGCGGTTTGTTGCATTACGTAACCCTTTTGTAGTGTGTGGAACGTGTTTTGAGGAAGTTAGGATGTGTTTTAGGTTTTTGGGTTGGCGTTTGCTTTTTATTATTTTTGTTGTTTTAAGTATGTTGTTTAGTTTGTCGTTCTGATTGAGAAGGATAAGGTTTTTTGTTATCGGTGTAAATATTTCTGGGTTGTTTGCGTTGTGTGTGGAGACGTGTGCTAAAATTTGTTCTTCGTTATGTTCTTTTGGGATTCTTAGTTGGTATATTGGATTTTTTCAGCCAGTTCAATACCTTTCTGTAGTAGTGGGTATCCTCTTTTCCGCAGGGTTATTTGCAGGTCATTCAGTCTAGTTAAACGGAGGTGTCTGTCTGTTACTATGGTGCAGACTCCACGTGCTAGATATTAGGGTATTGGTTTTAGACAGCTTTTAGGATAGTGGCTATTGAGGTGAAGGTATTGTTGAGCGTCTGTGGCTTTGTGGTAGATGTCTGTAATTAGGTTGTTTTTTATTACTAGGATGTCTACGAAAGGTAGTTCTGTGGGGCTTTGTTCTAGTGTGAAGATTATTTTTGGTGTAGATTTTGTAGCAAATTGTGGAGTTATCTGATATCCCCTCATGTGGTCCCCCAGATGATAAAGCAGTCGTCTAGGTTGCTTTCCCAAGAGTTTATGAAGAGTGTTTTTATATTGTGCCCGTATTTCTGCTTTATCCTTTCATAAAGGGTCTCTTCTAGGAAGGCGAGTGTAAGGGTGGCATATGTTGGTACCATTTTAGCACCCATTGCTGTGCCTAGTATTTGGATGTAGTTGCCATTATTGAATTGGAAGAACTTGTTATTGAGGATTATGTTAATGCTGTCAATCACGAATTGTTTATTGAATCTGGGGTGTAAAGTCTGTATACGTTTGTCAATCCAATATTAGATAGCTTCTTTTCCTAACTTGTGTGGGATAAAGATATATAGGCTACTAACATCGAATGTGGCTAGTATTGTCCCATCGTCTACTGTTTGTGGTAGGGAGCTAAGGAAGTGTGTGTAATCTCTTACATAATTTCTGACTAGATTGTTGAAGGGGTGTAATAGTATATATACTAGGTTGCTAAGTCTGCTTGTTGGGCATGATGGCCCTGTTACTATGTGTCTGAATGCGATGTCATTAAGGTTTGGTGTGCTTATGTACTCCGACTTTTGTATGTTGGTGGTTGGTTAGATTTGAGCATTTTGAGTAGTCCATAGAATATGTTTGTTTTTTTTTGTTGTGAAGTTTTTAAGGACGTCTTTTTCTTTTTTAGCTAATGTACTATTGTATGTTGTGCAGAGTTTTGTGATTTTAGATATGGTTGTCTCGTCTACGTTTGAGCTAATTGGTGTGTAATAATTTTCGTTCCCTAGTTATTCTAAATTTTTTCTGTTATAGTAGTTCTTATTCATGATGACCACCGCGCTACCTTTGTCTGCTTCTTTTATAACTAAGTTGTTATTGTGTCGGATTTTTTTAAGTGCTTGATTTTGTTTTAGTGTTAGATTACTGGTGGATTTTTCTTTTTTGTTGGGGGTTGAGGTTCAAGAGCCTTTCAAAGAAGGCATTTAGTTCTTTTGTGATGTTTTGTTTGTTGGGGAAGTATGTTGATTTTGTTTTCACTAGAGAATTGTCTGTTGTGTTATCTCTGTCATTAATATATATAAGTGAGTCTAAATTGCGTTCGAATTCTGTAAGGTCTTTTGTTAACGCTGCTATGTTACTTTTGGGGGTTGGGCAGAATTTGAGGCCTAGTTTTAGTACTTCAATTTCGTCTTTTGTAAGTGTCTCTGTAGATAGGTTAATGACTTTGGGTTTTTTGTGGTCCAGTCTGGTGTTGTCATTTTGTGAGGGATTCCTATAAAAATGATTGCGTGGGTCGTTAGTTTCGTTGTTCCGGTTGGGATGTTTATGTGTTGTTTTGTAGGGATGTGTGGATTATGAAAGTACCTGGGGTATTTGGATTGGTTGTGTTTGTGTGGGGGTATTTTTAGGGTCGGTTTCGTACTGTGGGGTATTGGGGATGAGTGTTGTAAGGACTGTTTTTTGTTGGGTGGTATCTATCAAGGTTATTTTGACCCATTGGGTGGTTTCGGTGGGATCCATTGGGTGGTCTCGGTGGATTTTTTGGTGATTTGTATGGGCGGAGTGGGGTAAGGGATAATGGGGTTTTGACTGAGTTGGGTGAAGTAATTGGTAGTAACTATTTTCGTATTGTTGTGGGAGGTTGTATTTTTTAGTACTTTCGTGTGATGGTGGGTTGTCGTTTGTTGATATGTTGTTTTTGGGCGCATTTTCGTAGTAGTATTTGTATTTATATGGTGCCTGTGTTCTTGTGTGGATGGTGCGCTTGATATGAGTTTTAGTTGAGCTGGTTGGTGGGGATGGATGTATGGTATGAATATGTTCCGGTCGTTTCGTTGTGTTCGTTTGGGTCTGTTGTGTGGGTGTGGTTGTAAGTGATGTCCGTCTCGTTTCTTACCTTTGTTTCGAAATCGGGTGTGATTGTTTTGTTTTTGGTTTGTTTTACGGTACTTGTTTTTTTTTCTTTTTTGGTAGGTTTTTCAGCCAGGTTTTTTCCTTTTGATAATTCTTTTGGATTTTTCCTCCTCCTCTCTGCATTCAGACTTCCAAAGACTAATAAGGAATTGGTGGGTCTCCTTGGGGCATACTTTCCTGAGAATATTGATAGATAGAGAGACAAACAGACATATAACTTTTACATATTTAATATAATGTAATATAATATAATATATATATATACTTATATATAAAATACATACAAATATACTGATATCTCTCTGTCTCTTTCTCTTTCTCTCTCTCTCTCTTTCTCTCTCTCTATATATATATATATACATACATACATATATGCATAGTTTTGGTCTTAAAACTATATTATCGGTTTAATATACATATCTGAAGAACATTGTCTCTATAAAAATAAATTAATATTCTGCATTAATAAAAAGATTATATATACATATATATATATATATATATATATTGATATGTAGTTTGCTTGAAGCATTGTGTGGGATAGGTGTGTAAAAGAGATTTAGAAGGCTGTCACAATGCGAGGAATGAATTATAGGCGCTGTTGGTAAGAGGAGACAAGAACAAGTGGCGATTTACAAATCAATAAGTACATACGTATATATATTTATATATATATATATATATATATTTATTCAGTTGTATTGTAAAATGTCTTACTTGTAATGCCTATGCGACGTATTCCATTATCAATTTCGGAAAACATTTCCCTTTTCAAATGGTGTGCGTAACAGGCCGATTCCAGCATGCTTTGAATCGACCTGTTACGCACACCATTTGAAAAGGGAACATTTTTCCGAAATTAATAACGGAATACGCCGCATAGGCATTACAAGTAAGACATTTTACCATACAACTGAATATATATACATATATATATATATATATATATATATATACGGTACAAATATCTATATATATATATATATATATATATATATATATATATATACGTATGTACTTATTAATTTGTAAATGGCCACTTGTTCTTGTCTCCTCTTACCAACAGCGACTATAATTCATTCCTCGCATTGTGACAGCCTTCTAAATCTCTTTTACATATATATATATATATATATATATGCGTAACTTATTTTCAGCCGACAAGACTGCAAGCATGCATATATATATATTACTTAAGGAATATGAGGACGAAATGGAAATTCCCTGATGAAGGGATCCTTCCAATTTCAAAAGAAACTGCTTTCTGTCCATTATACATAATCTAAGTACGCCGAATTCTTTACTATCTCTCTGACTAACCAATTCCCCTCAGTTGGCAACCAATATGGTGATGAGATTGTCCCCGACATCATCCATCAAATGCCTTCAAAGGGTAAATGTTAGAAGTGATGGATAAATGTTGCTAATGCTGGCTTAAAGCTTTATCCTTAGATTACACAAAGCTGCATATTCCTGCTATATACTCACACTTCATTACTGTTCGTGTAAATTTCTTATAGGCCAGACTTAAATACCAGCTACCGAATTCAAGAGTAACTTAGTGAGTGTTTTCGAATTTCCTAATTGACGGCAATTAACAACTACTACACTGGCGATGACTTAAATTCAGATGGATACCAGAAATAATACGGCTGGTATAAAACCGGGGTTAAATTATAGACATATTTTTATATGAAAGCATATAAATGAAAAACTCAACAAGGAACTTAAAGAAGATGTGTATTTACTTTAATTATAAATACACAACATTTTAATTTAATTAATATGAATAAAGGATGGGTCTCAGTGTTTACATAGAAAAGGGGATCAGTTTCTGGGTTGCTCGGCTGCTTATAGGTGCCGTATGATTTATATTAAACTGGATGTATATAATTTGGATTGCAACACATGGCAGAGTAAAAATCAAAACAAATAAGGAGCACCACCGGAAAAAGGGAATATAATATATAAAATGAAATAGATGAGCAATGATAATATCTGAAATTGGAATTCAAATATCATTTTGAAAATATGAATATTGCATATCTTGATTTAGTTAACCGTACTGAATTATAAGTCGAAAGCATGTAAGCATGATGTTAATTACGAAAATGCTTACATTATGAACACATCCATAAAGTAAGATAAGTAGATATAGGTTAATTTTAATTAAAACATAAAAATAAACCGCAGCTGGGTTAATGTGTTTACATAGAATATGGGAGCGGTAGTGTATCTGTTGCTATAAAACAGCCGAATGGTAATTATAAACCGGACGTTTGTGATTTAAATAATACGTATGCCCGACGTATATTGCAATGAGAACAAATAATGTTAAGATTGTATAAAAATAAGAATAAACGGCAACTATTATAAACTAAGCTTTGATTGTGTATGTGGCTCAGAGCATATGATTATAACCTGTAAATATCCTTCAGAATTACGAATGTGAGGAAATGTCATTTCGAATAATGAATTAAGGAGGAATATGTCTTGATCGATGTGATTTTTTTTTTAAATTATTGTGTATGTTCCAAGGTTTATGGAGGTTTGCTTATAAAAGAAATATAAAAACGTTTATGAAATACAAAATTAATAAATGCCCCGCTTTTAAGAGATACAAAAAATACGTATATGCAAAGAAAATATAAATAAAAATGAAGAATGGGGCACAAAGA
Source organism: Euprymna scolopes (assembly GCF_053919585.1). Classification (NCBI taxonomy): domain Eukaryota; kingdom Metazoa; phylum Mollusca; class Cephalopoda; order Sepiida; family Sepiolidae; genus Euprymna; species Euprymna scolopes. Next base: position 76,794,151 of record NC_136488.1, on the reverse strand, counting down.
ATTGTACACTTGCATAGCAAATAAAGCTCTCCCTTTGAGGATGAACATAAAAATGATTATTTCAATATTTTTCCGATTCCGATACAATTACTGATTTCGTATAAAATTTCAGACTCAGACATCGTGACAAATTCTGATTACGATACCGATTCTTTATTCTATCTATTAATATTAAACTATGAAGTAGTTATTTTTCCCGATACCCGTACAAACACATATTAAGTGTACATATATTTTCTCAAACGAAAACCACAGTTGTGCGGCAGTTGATCTATATATTTTAGTATTACTTGTAGTTAATTATCAATAAATATTTATTATTTTATTAATATTACCAGCAGTGGAAATTGTTGGTTTAAACGAAATCAAAAAATAAATAAATAAGGGAATCGTTTTTAGTATCAGAAAATATGCACAAATTATTCCGACTCCGATACCAATTTCCATAGCGCCAGGAGTCTCAATTTTCCGATTCCCGATTCTGATTTCAATTAATTGCCCAAACAGTTATATATATACAATAAATATGTGTGTATATATATATATATGTATATATATATATGTGTATATATATAGATAGATAGATTGATAGATGTAATTATATGTCTGTGTACGTGTTTGTATGTTTGTATCTGTGGGTGCATGTGGGTGAATGTGTGGATAATACGGCTAACTCCAGTTAGTACATCTACAGGTTCACATCGTTTATCCTGGTCGTTCTACGTTCTAACCTTCCAGAAGCTTGAACCCAATTAGAGGAAACTAAACTAGACCTATTATTCCTATACAAAACCGACATTGATCAACTATTTCCCTAGATGAGTTCCTAGTGAAAGGGTGCTCTAATCTCCATTGGCATGGGATGTGCCTACATTAAAGATGGCTTTGCATGTGGTAGTAACATCTTTAGAGAAGTCCCTAGATTACCCTATATGTGTTTTCCAGTTGCATTTGCTCACACTACTGCATTCATATTTGCTCTCTAGCGTCCCCACACCAGCGGATATCTACAGATATCTTTAAAAGCATATCTGAGAAAATTGACCACATCCTGTCTGCTCCTTCTTCGGCTAATATTCACGTTTGTGGAGACTTCAATGTTCACAATGTGGAATGGTTGACCCACTCAAACAAGACAGATAATGAGGGGAGGTTCTGTTACGATTTCTCTATTGCTTATGACCGTGCTCACATTGTTCATGAACAATCCCGTGTACCCGATACTGACGGTCAGTATGCAAGTCTCCTAGACCTTTTTCTCACAACTTGCACTGGGCTATTCTCATCTTCTGTTCTGTCTCCACTGGGATCTTCTGACCACTCAGTTATATCAGTTAAGATAAAAACGAAATGCTGTAAGTCCTCAGACGTACCTCTCCATCGCACAGTATATCGATACACTATGGCTGACTGGGATAGCTTCCGTTCATTTATATCACCTCTTCCTCTGCGTTCCATGTTTAAAATGATGTGTCCTCTAATAGTATCAGATCTGACGGAATGATTAATTGTAGGTATAGACCGATTTATACCCTCCAAAAAATTTCAGCAAACACCTAACAGCCAACCGTGGTTCTTTCTAGAATGTGTGTCTGCCATTGCACACAGAAATGGTTTTTCTATTGCCTCCAACATGATAGATGTACTGAGACTAAAGTCGCCTTCAGGACCATCAGCAACCACTGTAAAAGAGTAATAAAGAACGCAAGAGAGCTGGATGCTCAGTGCGTCAAGTCCGAAGTAGCTTGGTTCCCACCAGTTTTGTAAATAGCAAACAGGATCCTTAACAAAAGTGTGTGCTCTATCCCAACTATCATCAATGGACCTGAGGTAATCTCGTCAGCATCAGGCAAAGCCAAAGTCTTTGCCAGGAAGTTTGTAGCTAATGCCAGCCTTTATGATCTTGTATCGGAAAATACTATATGCGAATACAAATATCTGCGCGTAAAGTTTCCAAGCTAATACAAATCCTTGATTCCAGAAAAGCAAATGGCCCTGACGGCATTCCTATTATAGTGATAAAAAAGTTTACAAAGCTGTTTAAGCGTTGTCTGAAGGAGAATTGCTTCAGAACACCCTGGAAATCTCGTTAGTATGCTCGGTATTTAAAAATTCAGGTGATCGGTCATCTTCCTTTTTATTCAAACCAATAAGTCTTCTGTGTGTCATGACTAAGTTGCTGGAATCTATGTAAAATAGAGAATTAGTCTACTACCTAAGCAAATGTAAACTTCTAGGTTATATTCAATATAGTTTCCGTACTGCTAGATCTACAGCAGATGTGCTTACGGTTATAACTCGTAGGATTAGCGAATCTCTTAACAGAGGCTTCCTTTCTAGGGCAGTTACTTTGACATATCAAAGACATTATAAAAGATAAAGGTCTTCTTCACAAGATCTCCAATAACGGTATAGCTGGTTATATCTTCTCAGTTATTAAATCATTTCTCTCTGATAGGTTCATAAGAGTAGTGGTAAATGGGCAGAAATCAGAAGTTAAGTGTAATTATGCTGGAGTCACTCAGGAGTCCATCCTGGGTACAACTCCTTTGCAACTTACATCAATGATCTTCCAAATAACATCTTTAGATCATTCGTAGACATTTATGCTGACGACACTACCATCTGTGGGAGTACACCAAAGACCGTAAACGATCAAGTTTTCTCTGATTCTCTCTCCTCTGATCTTGAGCATGTGGTACAATGGGGAAAGGAGTTGCTGGTTACTTTTAATACATCTAAAACAAACTGATGTCTTTACATCATAAACGTTCTTATCTCCATCTGGCATCAATTTAAATGAATAGTTCTCATCCTGTGAGATACTCCTGATCTGAAATGGAACTCGTACATCTGGCATCAATTTAAATGAATAGTTCTCATCCTGTGAGATACTCCTGATCTGAAATGGAACTCGTACATCAAATCTGTTGCCAAGGTCGCTGGGAAAATGGTGTGATTCTTCTATCGAGCCAGTAGATATCTTACAGCGGATGCTGTTTTCTACCTTCATAAGAGCCAGGTACGTCCAAGGATGGAGTACTGTTGCCACATCTTGGCAGGAGCTGCTAGAAAGACCATATCATTCATTGACAAAGTTTAAAACAGACTTCGTAGCCTAGTTGGGGAATCCCTTTTCCTTCTCTGCAACCTTTTTCTCACGGAAGAGACGTCGCGAGCCTGTCTCTGCTTTATCGTTATTTTCATGGCAAGTGCTCGTCTGAGCTCCAATCTATGGTACCCCCTCGCCAAACTTTCACGAGAAACACTCGTCTAGCTGAAAATACTATCAATAATTCCCCCACACTTTATCTGTGCCTAAACCTAATCGGAGATTCCATGAACAAAGTTTTGTTCTTAGAACTGCATACCTGAGGAACTCTCTTTTTCTGCTTTCCAGCTGACTATAATATGGTCATCTTCAAGTCCAACGTAAACAAGTTCTTGATGAGCCGTTCACCTTAAGTAATCCAACGTACAAAATTTCCATTATGCACAATTATTACGACATTGTCCCTTATACTCAGGTGGCCTCCGGGCCTTGATAAGTGGTGAGTTCTTTTGTAAAAAAATACTAAGCGCTGTATGCACTCATCTGCTTATCTCGGCATTGTTATAAATCGGCTAATACTTGTTGTCACCAGAACAAATCAGAGCTTACCCAGGAGAAGAATGGTTTGAAATTGCGCAGTTCTTACTTCACAATTAAGCGTATTGTCACCCGTAATCCCGCCAGATAATCAGATGTCCCCACATTCTAACGAACGAAAATTTTGTTATAAAAATATTTAATTCTTCCCTGCAAAGATAAAGCACCTTGTAGGGGAAATATGTATCTATGTTGATATATATATATATATATATATATATATATATATATATATATATATATTTATTACCGTATCTTTCTATTAAGTTGCATTATTGTTTCACCTACCCGGTCGTTTTTTTTGCCGTCTGTAGCTTCCTCAGACTTTTACAGAAATGTTCGTTATTATGGGATGAAAGAGTGAAAGAGTGAATGAGGTAAGGGGAGTGAGATGAGGGCGGAAGAAAAAGAAGAAAGGAACAAGGGGGATGGTGGGGGCCGCTTAGTATGTCGGTAACGTTTTACTTTTGGAGTTGAAGGAACTTGTGGGGGAGGGTCTGGGAAGTTTATTTCTGGTGTGGCTGAGGGCATAGGGCTACATGGGGGGAGGGGAATATGTGGAGTAAGAGGGGGGCATTACTTTAAAATTCGAGTCTTTATGTTAAAGTTTTTGGCGTCTCGTTGGTGAGATGATTTCTTGGTAAGTATGTCTGGACCTGTTGGGTATTCGCTTATGTTTGGAGGCGGGGTGGCTATGATTCGGTTTATTTATTTAGTTTTTATTTTGTTGTTAATTGTTTGGAGAGAGTTAGCTAGCGGTCGCGGGCGCGAGTATACACCTGCGCACATACACACATATATACTTAAAGAAACGCTCATATGTACACATGCATCCCCGCCGTGGCGTGCAAATATATGCACATATATGCGCCTGCATGCATAGACACCCGCGTTGCTCCCGCTTCCGTCAAATTTTCCTTAAGGTGCTAAAATTGGGTACGTGTGTGCAGGCATGGATGCGCTCATACACAGATACATACACACATCATATCTGTGTGTGTGTGTGTGACTGTGTGTGGATAGATAAATAAATGACTCAGTTGCTTCCTGAAAAATTAAACCATTTTGTAGAGGAAACATGAAAGGCTTTCCGATTAAATCAATAATAATCTGTGTTTTATTATAGAAGTATATTTTCCCCGTATGAGTGATTGATAAACCAATCGGTTAGGTGGAATTAACAGGCGACTTTGTTTAAAGCGGCAATGGTGTAGCTTTATATAACTAAACGTATATAAGTTTATGTATAAATGGAGTATTTAAAGAAAGAGAATACGATTAATTATTTAAGAAGGAGACTCGTCGGGACGATGCAAAGTTCATAAAATTGTATTGGAGCTTATACAGAAATCAATATAAAAAGAAAATGACGATATAAAGATACATAGAAAAAAGACAAAAAGAAAAAGAAAAAGAAAAATACGACAACTGACAAAATATACAGTAGAAAAACAATTCTTGAAGGAAAGGGGTGGATGTGTTTTGCAAAGTTTATATATTTATTAACATTATATATACGTGTTTTTTTAAAATATTTTCTCAGTTGTTTAATTTTTATTCTTAATTCAATTTAAAAAAAAAAAATTGTACTTTTTTGGTGTCACTTGGCTATTTAGTTTTTTTTAACATTTTTGCACTTATTTTTATATCCATTTTTAATATCCATTATGTATACCCATTTTATTCCCCTATTTTTATTTTCCTCTGTTTAATAAGTTTAATTAACTTTTATTATTTATTTATCACTATATAATCTTTATAT
>NC_136488.1:76643740-76783740 GCF_053919585.1 Euprymna scolopes | reverse complement strand
AACTTGCCCTATGTGTGAATACCCTTTATGTGAAATTTCAAAAGTTTAGACCAGAAATTGTCTGAGTAATTTGGTAAAGGCCGCAGGGGTCATTTTTGAAACTTGGACCCAAATTCTGACTCTTTAACATTTATTGTTTTGGTCTCAAATCAATATAAAAAAATTTGACCCATGTCCAAGTTACCTACATCTAAAATTTCAAGTGTTTAGACCCAAAATTGGCGGAGGAGTTTGTTAGAATCTGCAAAGGTAAACTCTTTAAACTTTGGCCTTTTGGAAGCGAAATTTTCGCTCCAAAGTTGATTAAAATGTTGATCAAAGTTGAATAGTGTGCTAGAGACAGCTCAAATGTTCTACTCAAACCGATTAAAAAGTTTGCTTTACTTTTGATATCTATTTATACAAGAATAAAAAAGCATTGGAAATGCAAAAGGATATAGGGATGGTATGCCAAAAAGTATACAAACAAGATAGCTATGAATGGCTAGGCACATGGAAATAGAATTGCATCCAAAGTATAGCCCTATAGCTTTTCTCCAATCTTCATTCCGTGCCATCATTACGGTTGTAAAAAGCTATAGGGCTATACTTTGGATGCAATTCTATTTCCATGTGCCTAGCCATTCATAGCTATCTTGTTTGTATACTTTTTGGCATACAATCCCTATATCTTTTGCATTTCCAATGCTTTTTTATTCTTGTTAATTAGTATTTTTACTTACAGTCTTATTTTTAAACTTACATTCATGATAGTATTGTCTTTTTTAGGAGACGGCTCATTGCCGCCTCCATTAGTAGCAGGTCGCTTCCTGCTGGGTTTTAGGTCTTTGGGTTTTGGGCCTTAGGAGTTGCCTCTTGGTCCTCAATCGGTTCTATATTACATAGAGAGTGCTACCGCCTCTCTGATAAAACAGTTAGAGTATTATAAAGTTCTAAAATGTTCATATCTTCACTATTAAATTTTTCTTGGTTCATTCTTTGGCGTTTTGGCAAAGATTTGGCAGTTTTTGATATTTATATTTATAATAGTTTGTGCATGAGGCAGCTTTTTCCCTTGGGATCCCTGTTATACCGTGCTTTTGAGTCAGCACGTGATGCAGCCTTCTTTTTTCTGGTTCTTTGTTATAAAGAGCACGTTAGGAAGCTTTTTTTCCTCGGAATCCCTGTTATACCGTGCTTTTGAGTCAGCACGTGAGGCAGCCTACTTTTTTTCTGGTTCTTTGTTATAAAGAGCACGTGAGGCAGCTTTTTTCTCCTCGGAATCCCTGTTATACCGTGCTTTTGAGTCAGCACGTGAGGCAGCCTTCGTTTTCTCTGGTTCTTTGTTATAAAGAGCACGTGAGGCAGCCTTCTTTTTTCTGGTTCTTTGTTATAAAGAGCACGTGAGGCAGTTTTTCCCCTCGGGATCCCTGTTATACCGTGCTTTTGAGTCAGCACGTGAGGCAGCCTTCTTTACCTCAGTATTTGCATGCTACTTTATTTTTATTATTTCAGCATTTTTCTGATAGTATTCTTTTTGCTCAGATAATACCTTGACTTTGTTTTTTTCATAGTCTATATTTCTCTGAGCTTTTTTACTACGTGCTGACTTTGACATTTTTTATTAAATGTAAACATATAACACTTATATGTATCATACTATAATATCACTTATCTCATAGCAAGACAACTCTCGTAGAATTGAGATACTGCCCCGTCACCAATAGTTAAAGTGTGGAACGGTATATACACGAATAGTGTCTTGTTATATTTATATGAAGTCCTAATCAGTGACAGTGTGAGGTTACTTGGTTAATTTATTGCAGTTTATTTTAGAAAACTTACTTGTTTTTATTAGTAGATTGTGTATAGTAGCCACAATATCTAGTTATTTTTATGGCTAGGGCTTGGATTTTGATTCTTTTTGGTCAGCTTCCAGTGAGTTCTTAGAAGATGACTTTCTTGCAGTTTCTTTTGCGGTTAATTTAACTTATTTCCTTTAGCGTTTGGTGAGTTCTTAGAAGAACTGGTCTGATCTACTTTTCTTAGCGAGCGAAGAGATTCAGCTGCATTTAACAATGGTTGCTATAGTGTATTTTTGCGCATGCATGAGAATTTCAAGTTTCCTCCTTATTTTTCAACAGTTTGACAGTATTCATGTGTCTTTCTGCCAAGAGCGACAGACGTCAGTGTTAGCCGTGATCGTCTAGAGGTTAGGACCCCACGTTGTGGCCGTGCTAACGTAGGTTCGGATCCTGGTCACAGCATTGACATTTTGTACATATTGTACAGTCCAAAATCTGAAGAATTATTTGTTTTTATAACATCGTTTTTTGACGTCGTACTTGCTGATAGTTTACTCTTATAACACTTTTGATCAACTGAGATAAAGATTTCGTGGTTTCATAAACGCTGGTGGGTTACTGTTTAAAGAAAAAACCTTAACGTTCACCTCAAATATTCAGCGTCCAAGAAATATAGGCCACTGGCAAACTGGAACGTCTGTGAGCATCCGGTGTATTATTTGGAGATGTTCCTTTTGAGAGAAGTTCCGTGTTCGAAGTGGTCTGTCTACATTGGGTATATAGTGTTTAAAACTTGTTATTACATGTAATCTTATTTAATTATGGAGTTAGCTAAAAATCGATGGGTCACTGCACTTCTCCGTGTAAAGACCAGTCGATTGATACTTGAACTGTTGTCAGAGACCGTTCGTACACCGAAATACATCGTCTCAAAAGACAGAAGAAAGCAGAAGAAGAAAGAAGAAAGAAGAACAATTGGCCATTTTTGTACCCTTTTTTTTTGCTCTCTTTTGACATTTTAACCGACGTTCTGCCACTTGCTAGATTCGTAAGAGGCTTCTCTGTAAGAATATGTGCTTTTTAAAACTTATAAGTTGATTTTAGTTGAGATTTGGATAGTTTTGTTTTATAGGCGTGTACGGGCCATCCCTATATAGAGAGTGCTACCGCCTCTCTGATAAAATTTCAAATGTTTTACTGTGATTTGGTAGAGGGCACAGAGGAAACATTTTTTAAAATTTAACCCCAATTTTGACCCATTAACATTCATTGATTTTGTTTCAAATAAAATTAAAAAATTTGGCCAATGTCCAAGTAACCTACATTTAAGATTTCAAGTGTTTAGACCCAACATTGGTGGATGAGTTTGGTAGAGTTTTCAAATGTCAAATATTTGAGCCCTGACCCTTTGACAATGAAATTTCTGTCCGACAACCGATTATAAAGCTGTTCCCAAATCCCAATTTTTCTTATGTCAAATCACGAGTCTGTAGACCGAACGTTGACAGAGTACTTTGGTAGGGAAATGTACACACACGCACACACACAGATACACACAGAGGCAATTCCACTTTTATCGATATATAGATTACGGTGAGATTTTGTTTAGATGAGTTAATCCGCTTCATCTTTAGTGTATTTTTATAATAGTGCTCAATTATATAATTGAGCAGTATAATTATTTAGTATATATGTATATTTATACAAAATATTATGGCTACAGATTTGTGACATAGTTATTATCTCCCTTCGATCATACTGAATATTATTTGAGTATTTTTTTAGTGCAAATAACGAAAGTTATAGTAGAAAAATAATGTGGTATGATTTTGGCTTTTTAGAAAAGTTTACAACGGTTAATATTATTTTTAACTGTATTTATATTTTTATTGCATATCCGGAGTTCATTCTGTAGTGCGGGAAACAAAATAAAACTTGTTAAGATTCTAGTTCCTTTAAATGAGACAAGGGGCTGTGGAATATACCAAAGGATTGATAATTCGATCAAATTGTGACACCTAATATTTTTACTCTCCCTGAAGCCTTCCATAAAATGGACACATTCCAATACAAATTCAAAATAACCGATGTCCAATACGCATATAGATTAAAGAATCAAGGTTTGACTTGTACATATATACACGCATAGCTATATGTTTGTCATAACATTTGGTTTTATTATTAAGTCACAGATCTATATAGAATTATTATTTAATAAGTACATATACTTTCTAATATATGTGAAAGTCAATCGGTGAACCTAACGCTCAAGATACGTAGTATTAAAAAAAATAATAATCGAAATTGGTAGTAATAAAAGCGATATATAAATATATTCATGTGCCAATATATACGAACAAACAGGGAGACCCGACGTTGCCTGTGATGAATAATGATCAACGAGGATTTCACCAGTTTAATACTTTTATTGTTATTAAAAAGGGCCCCCAGCCCAATTTTCCAATGAAATCGACTGATTGCCTGATCTAGTCAGAGATTCACTACAGTGCATCATAAAGTTTAGCCTGACTCCTTGCAGTAACTTTGTTCACAATATATTGTTCTGTACATTGCACTGTAGAGAACTTATAAATTGTATCACGTTATTTCTATGTAAGTGTTTAAATTTTGGATTTTATTTTATTTATACAGTGGTCACCACATATCAAGGCCCGGAAGCCACTCAGAAATAAGGGTTATTGCATGTACACTATGTTAGTGTGGAGATTTGATGAAGTGTTTACTTAAGGGGGCAGTTCATTAGGAATTTGCTAACGTTGGACTTGAAGACATCTAAGTTGTAGTCCGGTGGGAAGCAGGCAGACGGAACATAGTTCCACAGTCGCGCAGTTCTAAGAAAGAAGCTTTGTTCATAGAATCCACGTTTTGATTTAGGCACAGATTAAGAGTGGGGGAGATTTTTCACAGTGGATTCGGCTAGACGGGTGTTTTTCGTGAAAGATTGGCGAGGGGGGGGACCAGAGGTTGGAGTTCAGACGAGCACCGGCCATGGAAATAACGATAAAATAAGGATAGGCTCGCAACGTCTCTTCTGTGGGAGAGAGGTTGCAAGGTAGAGAAAAGGGCATCCCCCACTAAGCCACGGAGTCTATTTTGTACTCTGTCAAGGCAGGATAGGCTGTTTTTAGCAGCTCCTGCCCAGATATGGCAGCAGTATTCCATCCTTAAACGTACTTGTCTTTTATATAGATAGAGAATTGCATCAGTAGTGAGATATCTTCTGGAGCGGTAGAAGGATCCCACCATCTTTCCAGCGACCTTGGCAACAGACTTGATGTACGTGCTCCATTTCAAGTAAAATGTAAAAGTTAAGTGCCATGGTACAATTTTGCTAAAAGCAGAATTATTCATTTCGAACGCGCAACTGTCTTATCAAGTACGCTACTGTTGATTGTTTACTTGTTCAGGTACCAAAACGTCTCGAATGCATTTGTGATTTTAAAGGTAAAAGCCGGATTGTTCTTTCTTTAATCTTATTTATCGATTATCGATTTCCGTGCTAATTGGGAACATTAATACACTCAAGAACACCCTCGGACACATAACGTACAGATGTGTGAAATTTGAAACCAATAGTCGCATCCGTTTCGAAGTCCATAAGCAACAAACACACACGCTCACACACACGCTCACACACACACACACACCCACCCACACACACACACACACACACACACACACACACAAACACATATACGCACAAACAAATTGCGGTTTTTATAAGTAGAGATACTGTGTCACGCAAAAGTATTGGATACATTACATTTTTCTTCAGAACTTTAATTAGGGTTCAAGATTTTACCTAAAATTTGGTCAGTATATTCCTGTTACTATCCTAACTAATATTTATGGTAGTAATTACAAAATTAAAGTTTAGAAAGTGTATATTAAAGGAAAAATATAAATCAGCTAACGCAAAAGTATTGGGTACATTGATTTAATATTTGGTTGCATAGCCTTTATTGCGTTCAACAGCTTCCAATCGCTTTCTATAGTTACACACATGTTTTGTTTTCAAAGATATGCAGGTATTTTGCGCCATTCTTTTTTGCAGAACTGTTCTAGTTGTTGAATATTTTGTGGATTCCTCTTGTGAACATTGATCTTCAATATTGTTCACAAATTTTCAATTGGGTTGAGGTCTGGAGACTGAGATGGCTAAATAAGAACGTCGATTCCGTTATTTCTAAGCCATTCTTTGGTTAGTTTGGCAGTATGCTTGGGATCATTGTTCTGCTGAAACAGGAAATTGCTATTATGTCCCAACAAATCAGCAGATTCCTGGAGTTTTTTTTTCAAAATCTCCTTATACATATGTCCATTCATTTAACCATTGACTATTTCTAGTTCACCAGTACGTTTGGATGAAAAACACAACATACTATAATCGAACCACCGCCAAACTTTACTGTAGGAATGGTATTCGTTTTGTTATAGGCGGTGACATTTTTACACCATACATGTATTGCTGTGTTTTTTCCAAAGATTTCGATTTTCGTTTTGTCTGACCAGATTACCATGTTCCAAAAATTTTGGGGTTCTCCATATTTTTAACATAATTCAAACGTGATCTGACATGTTTAATCTTCAATAATGGAACTTTTCTTGTGGACTTTGATACAAAACCTGCACGATTTATAACGCTACTGATTGTATCCTTCCTCACATTAATCCCAGCTTCTCTGAGGTCGGTTTGAATTTCACCACGAGTAAGAAAAGTGTGTGTTGTACCTTTCTGCTTACCCACCTTGATTGTTTTTCGTTTAATTTCCTTGGCCGACCACATCTTGGAAGATTTGTAACAACTTCACTAGGGTTTTAAAATTTTTAATAATGTTTCCAAATGTGCTAAGTGGTAGATAACTTTCCCTTGATATTAATCGATAGCCTTTCCTTCTTTTGCTTATCAATGATTTTTTGACGAATTTCTATTGACAACTCCTTAGTTTTAGGCATTTTTATAAGTGAACTGGTTGACTTTGAAGGAGTGAGCCCAAACAGGAAGACTTTTATAAAATTATTTTAATATAAAGCTCTCTGATTGGTCAGTGATAACTTGTTTGCATTATTGCAACACGCTATGCAAAATTTAAATGTATTTCAGAAAAAGCACTTTTTTAAAAGTGTATACAATACGTTTGTGTTTGTTAATTCATATTTGTCCTCAAATATAAACATTCTAAACTTTGATTTTGTAATTACTACTCCAAATATAAGTTAGAATAGTAATAGGAATATACTAACCAAATTTTAGGTAAAATGTTGAAACCTAATTAAATTATAAAAGAAAATGTTATGTATCCAATACTCTTGCGCGGCACTGTATATACGCACATACATTTTTATGCGTCAGAAGGTACACGTATAAACAAAACGGTTACCTTTTTGTCAAAGGATACCTGTATGCATACATAAACATGCGAACTACTAGAACGCCCGGTTACCAATATGGAGCGATATTGATGTGATTGTTAGTATTATGAAATAGGATATATTCAATAGAGAATGTTTTCAATAACAAATAGAATGTTGGAAATGTGAAACAAATAAAATAAATATTTACAACCACTGTAGTTGAAGTTTAGTTTCAGATAAATAAACAAAGGTGTTAAAATGTTAGAGCAATAAAATACAGTTTACTTGCCCAATAACCGACCTGGATCTGACGTCATAGAATCGAACAAAGAACGATGTTTCATACACTTACAGGACACAAGAGTGTTAGTCAGTTGGGTGGAGGGGGGTAGGTGTTCGAAGAGTCATGGAAGCGATTTTGTTTTGCGACTTATAGAAGCATGTTTGAATCTACTAGCGTAGAATACAGAGAAACGTGCACAACCCCAAGGAAATCCCCAAAACGCGAATAAACGGTATATAATGAAAACGTAACTCGGTCTACTGTACAGACTATTCAGAGCCAAGACGAATCAGCAGAAAACGGTAGGTGTATGTATGCTATAAACAATGGTATTATTCGCTTTGATAAATAAACTGCCCCTTGTTATGTAATTGTTCCGTTATTGAAGTGTTACACGGGAATACCCAGTAGTACACACATAAATCTCGCAGACGTATATATATATATATATATATATACATATATATATATATATATATATATATATATATATATATATATATAAACAGATGTATACCAGATTACGGTTTGGTCCCGTAGATGTTATGGTGTACTTGAATGGAGATGTGACGAATCTAAGGAAACGAGTTACTATCACACTCACAAAGAGTCAATATCATAATAGAAATGAAATGTGAAAAAAGAAAAGAACATTTACACACGCAAACGATTAAGAAAAAATGATGAAGAAGAGAAATGATAAAAGATGATGAAACTTCAAACTGTATTTGTAAGAAAAGAAAATAACGCTCACATACAGCCCTACAACAAAGGAAGAAGAATAACCAAAACGCACATACACTGAAAAATAAATCTATGAAAAAAAGTGATGTTCGTATTGATTTGTGTATCTAAGAAAAAAAAACTCACTCGATAAATTGTTGCAATTAAAATATAATTGTTCTGTTCTGTTTTGACTTGTTTATAATGTACACACGCAAGTGTCATTAAAATGTTAATAGTTTCTTTTATTATGGTTTCGTCTGCTTGATAATTTTGTGAAAATGTCTTTATCAAATATGAGATGTTTTTTGTTTGTATTTGTGAAGACAGAAAATTAATGTTTATTTTATTTGTTTTATTTGGATTGTATAATTTAAATATCATGCCGTGGGATACATTTCTTCCCTCTGATGTAGAAAATGTGTTCTTTTTTCCAATTTTAAAGAAAACTATTGTTTTTCATCTTTTTCCTTAATAAATGATAGGGAAATTCTTTATTGCTATAGTTGAGTCACCTAAAATGCCTAATTTGTATTTGAAATGTATTGTATGATGTTTCTCGAAGTTACAATGCAGTAAATTAAATTAAAAGAAAACAGATTAAAGACATTATTGATATGTTAAACTTCTAGCCAGCGTATAATATTAAAAGTAAAAAAGGGGTATATTTACGTTGGCGATACATTATTTTGTTGTTTCGATAATGATTCATAAGGTCCAAAACTAATGGCGCTATGATTTTCTGTATATTCCAGTCTAGCAAATTGGACTAGATTAAAGTGCGAATCGTCGGACACCTTATGGTATGAAACACTTATGGCGTGTTGCGGATGTAACTTTGGGAGACATAGAAATATTACCCCACCTAGCGAAGGAAGCTGACGTTTATGATGGCAAGCTGATCATTATGTTTTGAATCAGTCAAAATAAAAAAGTAAAATCGCGAATGAAATACAAATTCCGTCACCACGAAACGGGTTGTATAAAAAAACTATGGTTCCAAACGGAAATTTCTAAGCACGTTATCCACACGAGGGATGTGGAACTTGACAGGATCAATGACAAGGTACAATATAAAGTCATTTGGAGGAGTATGCATATGGGGTGATTCTAGTTTTGTATCATGAAACCCTCCTGCGTGGATACTTGAAAAAAAATCGCACACAATGGCATAAAAAGAAATGTAAGGGTTTAGGTAGAGCGTTTCCTCTTGCTCAACGCAAACGGATGTCTCGAAATAAGAGTTGTAGTTAGGACATCTGTGACGGTTTCCGAGCATCTGTGCCGGAATTGCTGATCTCCAGTACTTAAAAGTGGGAGTAAATCAATACAACAGAACACGTACTTAAATTAAAGGCTTACCACTGGTATATTTTTAAGAAACGGTTTTCTCTTTTGATCTCCAAACGTAATGAGTATGCATAAATCATTAGTCATCCATCTTCAAGGGGGGCATCAGGAGAACTAAGAGCTATTAACACCCATGGTAGTGAGAGGTGCAAAGGAGTAATCAAACGAGATGTCGAGTTATGCGGCGCAGAGAAATATTATCCGATTAACTATGGCAAAATGGTGGTCGATCGTATGAAGAGGAAGCTACATCCAGTGCAGATAGCCATTATAGTGAAAAGAAAGTGTTTTCAGTTTACATAAATTGATAGATGACTGACTAAAAGAGAGAAAAAAGAATACAAATGTGTCTGATCTTTTTCTATATTTTTCTATTAGGGGATTGTTACTTAGGAACAGGAGTGAAAGAGAAATAAAACTATAAGTATACTTATGAAAATGGTAAAAAAATGATGTTATATATTAGAATCCCGGAAAAAGCCAGTTGACCAGTATGAAGCGAATGGTGCTTGGATAGTCACTGTTATGAAATAGGATATATTCAATAGGAAATGTTCTCACTAGCAAAAAGAATGTTGGAAAAATGAAATAATTTGGAAACTATTTACAACAATGACAATTGAGGTTTATTTTCGGAAAAAAAGAAAGAGGTTTGAATTTTAGTTAGAAAAATAAAATAGAGTTTAACTAAGAGACGACTGGCGTCGATCGGATGTTATAGTATCGAGGAAAGAAAGAATTATCATATATTGACGAAACACAGGAGAGGTAGTTAGTTGGGAAGTTGACTGGTCGGAGAGAGATTCTTGGTTGGCCAGTAGACGCGAAACGGATTGTGCCATGCGAACCAGGAAAACATTCTTGGACCCACTAGTAACGATGTAGAACACAGAGAAATGTGTACAACTCAACGGAATCCCACGAAGGTGAACAAATGTTATATCATATGATTTCGCATCTGACGTTTGCATGGGGGAGCGTTTTATATTACAGATCCTTCAGAATCAAATCGAACCAGTACTGGTGTGCATCAGACAAACTTACTAATCAGCTTAGTAAAAGAGCAGTCACTTTTTCTCTTATTGTGCTATTATTGATGTCATTTCTGAATGTCTACATGAAATGGGCCAGTAGATGTGATAAACCAATATATGCAGATCAGATCTCATTTTAATTTAACATATCTCAGAATTTATAGAAATAAATGCAAATAACTCATTAAAGTAATAACTTTTTTTTACTGAACTTTATTTTTATTCATCTATAAAGATAGGGGACAAAAATAGTGGCAGTCACTATGTACAATATTATATCTATAACTAGATGGGTTATATGTATCATAGAGTTGTGAACTGCACGTTTGGGACAAATTCGCGCAAACTTTCTGCATCTTCGATTTCTCGCGGATAATTATGCATACATTTCCAACACTTACATCAGACTATGAAATTATTGTCTCTATAAAAACACACAACAATACTTATCCATTAAACTATTTATTTGGCCGATCGACCCTTATATTATGACTTTCTTACTCCACCCACACCTCTCATTACCCCGCTCAGGCTCTTGCCGACTTTGAGACTCTTATGTTACCCAGAAACTGATGCTTGATTTACGCAATATGGTCCAAAAGCAGTTTGAAAATTTCCATACGTGTTGTGTGGAATGTTTCTAAATTAAAATCAGAATTTTATTTCATATCATTCTTTAGAAGTATCCTGACGTCCAGATTGCACTTTTGAAATTCACAAGCTATGACCATCAGGCTTAAGTGTAATCAACATAACATGGGTCAGTCATTTCAGATGTATAGAAATAACATACTGAATTTTCAAGAGTTTACGACATTTCAAGAGTTTACGACAATTTTATGTAAATGTATAAAAAAAAGTCTGGAAATGTACCGAAAACACCTCGCATATATATGTATATATATATATATATATATATATATATATATATATATATGTATATATATGCATATATATATGTATATATATATATATATATATATATATTCGTATGTATATATATATATATATATATATATGCATATAGGAGGTGCTTTCATATATATGTATATATATATATGTGTATTTATGAATTTATATGTATGTATATATATATATATATGTACATAGTATTTATGTATGTGTACATGTGTATATGCTTGTATACGTGTATATATATATATATATCTATATACATATACATATATGTAAATATATGTGTATGTGCATGTGTGTGTATGTCTGTGTGTGATCCTATATATAGTGGGAGCCGACTAAATAAGTGAGATTTCCAAATAAAATAAAGCGATTTTTCTTCATCGTCATTGTTGTTTATCAGCTTTGTAGATTACGGTGATATTAATTCATCTTGGAAAATGCCGGAACAGAATTTAAAAAAAATATATTCGAATAATTATTATGAAAATAGATAACAATCATAGCAAAATATCGAATTACAGCTTACAAAATTTTTTATCAAAATTCTATGAAGAAATCTACGCGCGGAATGCTAGATATACTCATGTATGTGCGCATGTGTATGTATGTATGTATATATATATATATATATATATATATATATATATATATAATTATAAAGATACACATAAATATAGTTTTAAAAGTAAAACATATCAAGATAATAACAAACATGATATCATATATAGAACAATTAATGAAACAAGAAATAACAATAATCCAAATAAACATTAAAATGCTACAATACTTTTTAAACTGTCAAAAATTCAAACTAGAAAATTTAATAAAGAAAAAAAATTAAAAGATTTTCAATGATAACGCATGCCTCAGCAGAAGATAAACATTAGTAAAATAAATCACTGTTTAACAGAAATTCTAAAATAGATAAATAAATATATAAATTACTTTATGTTAAAAAATGCATTACAGATCGAAATGTCTCCCTGTTTTACAAATTGTTATCTATAATGCAATCAAGACAACATAAGGAGTGATTAATATCTTAATGTCTACACAAGAATTATGAGACTAAAATGTCGTTTATTTATTTGGAAGGTGTTTTGCCATATTGCTAAAAGCAACTGGTGATTTCCACTCACGCAGTTCATAAGCCATTAAGGTGATGCAAATAGATGCATATACAAATAAAACTGTTGATAGATTTCATTAGTTCGTTTACAGCGTATACACGATTTATGGGTAATTTAATGCTGGATAAAGTAATTAAATGTAATTCTATAGGTCGGATCATTATTTTATATTCATAGAAACAAATCTGTCTATGACAACTTGCTTTTAGTGGGAAATTTTACAAAGAGATTAGGAGCGTTACTCTAAAATAAACAAGACTCTAAGAAACCATTATTCCTAGAAAATATTATTCTTAAAAAACACAATAGAAAACATTAACCTCAGAAGGTAATCTGACAGGGCCGATAAATTGTGTTACTCTAAAAAACAGTACGCTTTACTATTAGAAAATATCCATTGTATATGGTTTCTTTTAGCTGGGTTTGTTTTCGGCGTACCAGCAATCTATGTGCTATTTAATACCGGATAAATTGCCAAATGTAACTTTGTATATGAGATATGTAATTTATATATATATTATATTTATATACTCAGGAAGCATTACTCCTCTTGGACATCATTACTTTCATAAAACACTGCATTCAGGGAGGGCACTTTACAATGATAACATTATAGTTAATATTTTTAATATAAAAAAGAAATGTTGTGATTTTAGAAAAACAATATTAATTTAAACATTCGGACTTGAAAGATAAAAGACCACGTAGTTACCAGCTAATTGATCTAATAAGATCCTATTCAATTCAAGAGCAAAAGTTGAAAGATGGCTCAGCTAACACGATCCAGCCCTAAAGCAAAATGTGTCGCAACTCGTGGTCTACAGGCGACCCTATTTAAGGCTGTTCTTTGTTTTAGATTTATGTATCCATAGAAATTGTGACAAGACGAACGGATGGATAAAACATGTAAACGTAAATACATAGATCGATAGATCGATGGATGAAAATAATAGAAAAAACAATCCATTCCACTATTGCTGGATGGATTTTATTACAATTGTGTTCTATTAAAAAAGTTTTCCTTTAATCAACTTAGTGTTTTTCATCTAGTAAAAGTAACTAATTCTACTCCTAAATTATTTTTTTCTTATTTTAAATGTTGTGCATATCCGGGATAATCGTTTGAAAGCTGTTCGGATGCAAAGAAAAAAGAAAAAAAAAGAAACAAACAAAGATCAAATGAAAACGAAGAAATAATTGAGTTTTAATGTAACTATTTAAAAACTACGTTCATGGACACACGCGTATTATAGTTAATCTTATTAACGTTTAAGATGGTTAATGTAGTTAGCTTGATACAATGTCTAGTATACATATAAATGCAATTAATAGAATGCAATATAGTACAATACACAACACATACACCCCAACACCCCCCCATATATATATATATATATATATATATATATATAGAGAGAGAGAGAGAGAGAGAGAGGGAGAGAGAGAGAGAAAGAGAACGATAGAGAGAAATACCCCCCACACACAAACACACACATATACATATATATGTATAGTAAGTTATAAAAATATATATGGCAATTAGGCTACACAGAATATTCAGCATTTCATTCTCGTGAAGCTTGACGAATTCTCACGAGATGAAACGCGGAATATTCTGTGTAGCTTAATTGCCATATATATTTTATAACTTACTACCAAGTTCTATCAATGTATTGAGACTGTTGAAGTAAATACTGAAAATTTACGCATAAAATTATATGTTCGTATATTCATTTATGTGATTTAATGAAGTAGTCACACACACACACACGCGCACACATATATATATATATATATATTTGTATATAGTATACTTGCAATGTATACTTACCTGTGTCAGCATGGTCATATAGATATTATGTATGGTATACTATTTCGGGAAAACGTATACCCTTTTTTGTGTTCTTATTAAGTTTATATGTTTATATAAGTGCTACCGTAAAAGAAAGAAATTGAAAATGACCTGAAATAAATTTTATTTTGTTTTCAAATCTATTGTAATTTTAAAACTTAACAGTTTAGCCTTAGCCTAATAGAATAAATAGCCTTACCGATGATAGATAAATTAAAATAACAGTTTCGATTTTCAATTATCGGGGAGTTTCTGAGATAAAACTTAACTAAGATCACTTCCAGACTTATACACTAAATTTCCGTAAATTTCGAAGAAAATCTGCTAAGCCGTTTGGGAGTCTATCGGGAAAGAACTCCCAAACACACAAAAGTTGCATTTATATATATATATATATATATATATATATATATATATATATATATATATATATGTGTGTGTGTGTGTGTGTGTGTGTGTGTGTGTGTATATGAATCTCGGTCAAAATATATGGGTATTTTTGGTATAAATTCTTCTAATGCAGAAAGAAGCTTACTTTCTTGTATTATTCAACGTAGTCCTGCAGAAATGCGACGTACTTTTCTTATTTCTATGAGAGCTCCGCATTCCGTCAGTGGTAAAAATATGTTGGGTTGGTGTCTCAGTCTGTCGCTCATAAGACTTTTGACTTTGTTACTTTCAAACGTCCTGACTCTCGGGGACGCTCTTAAAGGTCCAAACAGATTACAATCCGTTAAGGCAAGGTCTTGGACGTAAGAGGGTTGAGACAGCAGATGCTAACCCAGCTCGTTGGTTTGCACCGTCTGGATTGCTGTATGAAGATTTGCGTTGTGGTTATGCACGTTTACTCCCTCTGAGATAACCCCTGCGTTTGTTATTTATGTCTTTCTTAACCTGTATCGGTAGTAAGCACTGTTTACAGTGCTTTTTGTCTCAAAAACTGAAATGGTTATTGGTACTCGCATATCCCATATAAACCGTAGACTGCTGGGACATGATCTCCTTCAGTGGAGAGCCTACATGCTTCCACTTCATGGACCGCCGTTTGCAATTGGGCTCATAGAGCCGCACCATGTCGCGTCACATGTAACCGTCATCTGCACTAACTAATAACCACCTTTCTCATAGATTATAGATTTCTTCTGGATCATCTCAACCTTCCTCCGTTTGTGATCTGCAGTAAGCAACTTCGGCACTCAACAATTGGACTAAACAAATGTTTGTATTATTGGGGTAAATACATCGGATGTGCATATTCGTTCTACGAACCACCGATTATTTTGAAATAAAATCAGATGAATTTTAAAGATTTTAAATAACTTATTCTGGAGAATTGTAATGCTCATAATCTACAGTAGGAAAAGAATAGTGCTGTGGACTTAATTAAATTAATTTCCTGATAATGGACGGTATATAGTTTCGTATATCTGTATTTAAAAATGATACTCTCTGAGTTATCCCTCTATTGCATATCGAATAGATTGGCTTGATTAATAAATTGATTAAGGGATTCTATTAATTATTTTTGATAATCTTTAGCCACTAAACCTCTTAAGCCTTATACAGTTTTTTAGCAGAATTGTTAGTATTTTTCATGCCATTTTTTTAATAAGATTTTTCTTTCTAGGTAGTGAATTTTGAATTTCTCTCTCTATTAATTAAAGATAGTTTAAATAAAAGTCGTTTAACTTTTTGGAGTTTGTTTGTTGATGGCTATATAATTGTCTGCTTTAGAAGGTTCTGGTTTCCTGATGAGTCCATGGAGGATAGATCCAGAACTGACATATAATTATCGATTGTTCTTAAATTAATGAAACGGATCCGTAATGCTCCCGAAATTTCTATTTTGTAAGATTCGATTTCAAATGTTTGTCTTTGGAAAGTGATAGATGCTGTTTATTTATATTTTATTGCAATATGCTGTCAATCATCGAGTCTTCACTTTGACAGGTTGGTGTTTGTGAATAGTAAAATGTGTATGAAATATGGCTATGGTTTTATAGAAATAGATGATACAGAATAAGAAAAAGCGGAAGAAAGGAGGATGGATAGAAAACGAAATAGAGATGTGTACATGACGAATAGATTATGATTTTAAGTTTTTCGTTATTTCTTTTTATAATCAAATGTCTTTGCAGACTAATATATCCAACATTCAAACAGTTTACTTCAAACTCAGTCAGCGGCTCAATACGTCACATTTTTCTCTATTCATATTCCAATATTTTGCTAGAATTTTTAGATGAGGATAGATAATGTATCATGAATTTCTGTTCACATCTTGAATCACACTAATGTAACTGCCGGGCTTCTCCAGGTGCATCTCGTTGAATTCGAGAACATTTTCGCAAAGCCGCGGGATGTAATGGATAGAGTGCTAGGTTTAATCTTGTTCTAAGTTACACTCTCCCTGTAGTTGAAAGTTTCAATATAAGGACGATAGTGCTAAAAATACAAGTGCCAATTATTTACGGCTTGTACTAGATCATGAGTTATAGTACAAGCGCAAGCTTCCCATATGATTAGAGATTCTTTTTGAAATCTCGCACAGCTTCCCGGGTTTGATAATAATATTTTCAACAAAATAATTCCAATGAAGAAAGCCTGACGATACGTTAATCGAAGCATTGTGAGAAAAAACACTCAAGTTAAGAAAATTATTCAGAGAAAAAGCAAATAATAATTTCTTTGTATTTTCCTCTACTCTCTTTCTCTCTCTCGCTCCAATATTATATATATATATATATATATATATATATATATATATATATATATATGTAAATTTGGTTCGTTAAAATGAATAAAACCATATTTCTACGTTACCAATTTATTTGGAATTTTCAGAACACCCATCTTTAGAGTCGAGGGATGTTTTTATGTTATTAAAATAAATTTACCTCGCGAATTATAAAAATATATTAAATAAAATAAAAATATTTTTCGTAAAAGCAGAACTATGTTCCATTTTATTTCCGGTTTGCAGGCAATTCACGACGATTTGACGATTCTAATTTCGAATTAGAAATGTAATCCTGGGTTCGTTCGTTATCAATAAAACAATATTTGTACATTACCAATTTATTTGAAAGCTTCAGACAGTCTATAGATTAACATCCCAAATTATATAAATATATAAAATAAAATAAAAATATTTTTCTAAAATTCGAACCTGTGGTCAAATTTTATTTCCGGTAGAATGCACGTGGAAATAATTTAACTACGATTTGACGATTTGGCAGTACAACATTTTCAGTGTTACATCGCTAAGTATAATAGGCATCTCTTATTTTTACATTTTTTATTTCATTTGTTTATCCAAAATCTCTCTATATATAAAAATGTAATGTTTCGTTCGTTAAAAGTGAATAAAACCATATTTCTACGTTACCAATTTAGTCAAGGATTAAAATAATTGGGTTTGTATTACTGTACACATAGATTCGAAAAAGTTGTCAAAAAACAAATATATAACAAATAAATGTTATCAAAGGCAAGATAAGTTACTTTTCTACCAAACTGGATATATTTTTCGTGTTTTTATTCAATTTAACATGTTTATTCAGCTCGAAAACCATACAGTGTTTACCGATGTATTGGAAAATTCAATATGGCGTCTCACTCCCTCTTTAACACGGTAAGTTTGGGAAAGCTGTTATAAATAAAAAACTAGAAAAATACTATTAAAAACCTCCCGAATATATGTCAAGCTATGTCACGGTAATATATATTTAGCAAGTGATGCAGAGAGTGATCCGTGCTGAAATAATGTTATTATTTAAAAAGCCATTCTTAACATGGGGAGGGGAGGATGTTTTGTACCTATTCTGTCAATTACAATTGAATAAAAAATAAGCATATCGTAAAACTTTAATTAAACGTGGAAATATGACTTAAAAATAGCGGTGATCGCTCTCTGCATTAGCACCATTTTTATTTATGGCGGACTATTATTCTCATCTTTATTAGTTGTTGTTTCACGACTTTTCGGCCAACTATTCCTCTGCCCTTCATGAAAAGAAGTATGTATTTTATAAATGTTCAATAACTTTTTTCTTTTATTATACTTAAAGAGTAAAACTTTTCTTATTCATGAAAAGAGTTAAGCCTACGTAAATAAATAAATGTTTGTACACGTGACAAATTATCAATAAATGGTTTAGTTACATTTTTTAAAAAATTATTTATGAAAAGAGTTAACGTAAATAATGTTTGTAAAAGTGCGAAAGGCGCGTTGTACAACCATCACTCCCATGCTTAATTTCTATACTTATAGGTTTTTGGAATTTTTTTTCACTGGAATATTATTGATTAGACACTAATTAAACAGATTATTAAAAAAAAAATTAAAACGAAATCATTATTTCGACATTTTAAAGTGGTGCTAACTTTTTAGTTACAACGTTCTGATAAATCAGTCACCCATTTTGTAACCAATAAAAATGCAGT
The DNA here is from genome assembly GCF_053919585.1 of Euprymna scolopes. Lineage (NCBI taxonomy): Eukaryota > Metazoa > Mollusca > Cephalopoda > Sepiida > Sepiolidae > Euprymna > Euprymna scolopes. The sequence continues at coordinate 76,764,844 of NC_136488.1, read as the reverse complement.
ATATCAAAACCATAGAAAGTAAAAATATTAGCCTCTACCGCATTTGTAAGTCAGAAATATATTTGTTTCTCAAAGAAAAAAAAAATTGAACATGACTTTTTTTTATTGTTTTTATGAAAATAACGTTTCGAGTTTAACATTTTTTTTTTTATTACTTATTTAGTTAAAAGTCAGTTTGTGGGTGTTTTTTTTAATTGTTTTATGAAAGGTAAGTTTTTTTTTTTCAAATTTTTTTTTAAAGTATTATAAATTTCACTAACATGCTGGAGAAATGTTTAATAATTTGGTATTTTTTTAGATTAGGCCCACCTCCACAATTTTCTTTTCAATGACGACATTTATAGGTTTCCGAGTATGCTGAACAGACAAATCGCATTGAAATTTTGCGGAAATAAATAGTTGTATTATGCATTGCATTCTTCGGCGGCCATATTTGTACGTGCACACGCACGTAAAAAAGAGGGCCGCCAAAGATTACAATGCATAATACAACTTTTTATATCTTGATAACTACTTATTTCTGCAAAATTTCAATACGATTTTCGTATTCAGCATAGTCGAAAACCATTTCAAGTCGTCATTTCACAGAAAATTGAGGAGGTGGACCTAATCTAAAAATTTACCAATAATTTTTCATCCCGTACGCCTCCCGATACATTGCTTCGTCAACATGCGACCATTTTATTTCTCCCGAAGACACTTCCGTATTTAGAACAAAAAAAAATGAGTGGCCCATTTACGAGAACGTGATAACTAAAAAGTGAGTACGCCTTTCAAATGTTGAAATTATTTTTTTTTTCAATTTTTTTTCATAATCTGGTTAATGTTCAATCAATAATAATCCAGTGAAAAAATTTCAAAAAACCTATCAGTATAGAAACTCCACCACGTAAGTAAATAAAAAAAAAATGTTACGTGCGCATGCATTACTAAGAGAACGACCATTAAATAATTCTGCGGGTCGCCATGGAACTCAACGCCCAAGGAGTACCAAAATAGTTTTCATGATCTGAAGAATTTTTTTTCGAAAAGTGGGTGATCACTTTTCCATCTAAATTTAACTTAAAATGAGCACCCACTTTCTGACCACCTGGGGAAGGGGCATTTATTTTCGTGTTTATTGGCTTAAAGGTTTTTTAACAAAGCAGTTTGGTACTCGAATGCATATTTAACAGTTTTCGTTTATGCTCACGCATAGCATAAATAAAGGCTACGTCTGTGAAATGGAAAATAGTCCCAGAGTTCAGGGGTTACCATGCAAAAGAAATCAAACAAAAAAACTTTTTAGCCAAGAAACACACACAAAAAAAGAAAAAAAAATAGCATCCATTTTTTTCTATCGAATTCATTTGCTGTTTTTATTGAAAACTATTTTCCCCTGGATTTTTTATATAATTTTCCATTAAGGGGCGTGCGTCTCACGTTCGTAAATAACAAAAAAAATTTTTGTAGATTTTGGTGTGCTAAAAATGAATCTGCAAACCGTTTCGTCGCAAAAAAATAGTTTTTATGATATGAAGAAATTATTTTTCGAAAAAGTAGCGATCACTTTTCCATGTAAATTTAACTTAAAATGAGCACCCACTTTCTAGCTACCTGAGAGAGGGGGGATGTTTTCCCATTTTATTGGCTAAACAGCTTTCGTTTATGCTCACGCATACTAAACGAAAGCTATGCAAAAAAAATCAAACAAAAGACTTTTTAGCCAAGAATCACAGAAAAATGCCCCTCTCTCAGGTGGCCAGAAAGTGGGTGATCATTCTAAGTTAAATTTACATTGAAAAGTGATCACACACTTTTCGAAAAAGTAATTTCATGAATATCATGAAAACTTTCCTTTTGCTACGGGAACGGTTTGCAGATTCGTTCTTAGCACACCGAAATCTACAATAAAATATTTCGTTATATACGAACGTGAAACGGGCCTTAAAGTAAAATAATACCGGATTTTTTGGAGCAAATTTGCCGTTTAGTTGTACAAATATCATCAAACCAGGTAATCACTAAAAGGGACTTTTAAAAGTCGTCACCTGTATCGAGCAAAAGTTTAAAACCACCGATTATATGCCAGCCTACGTCATGATAACATATATTGAGTGACTTCCTAACAGTATTTTGTATAGTTGTTTTAGTTTAAACTCATTTTCCCAAAATTTCCCCAAACTTAACGTGTTCGATACAGTCTGCCGTCATTTGTATTTTTCAGATATACCGATAAACATTGAATGTTTTTGAACCGATTATACATTACATAAAAACACTAAACTCTTATCCAGTTAGGTAGAACATTTACTTTTCTTGCCTTTGATAACATTTATTTGTTATATATTTATTTTTTGACAACTTCTTTGTATCTGTGTTTAGTAATACAAAGCCTTTTCATTTCATGTAACGTTTAGTCGGCTCGAAAAACAGTGTTTATCGGGGTATTTGAAAGCTACAGATGGTGGTGGACACTGTTGATTACTTTAAGTTAGAGAAAGTAAGTTAAAACTAAAAAAAATATACAAAATACTGTCAGAAACCCACCGATTATGCCAGCCTATGTCATGGTAACATATATTCGGTGAGTTTCAGACACTGTTTTGTATAGGTTTTAGTTTTCAACTTACTTTCCCAAACTTAAAGTATTCAACAGAATCCGCGACCATTTCTGTTTTTTGAGCCGATTAAACATTTTATATTACATAAAAACACTAAACAATTATCTAATTTGGTAGAAACGTAACTTATCTTACTTTTGTTTTCATTTATTTGTTTTTGGACAACTTTTTCGAATCTGTGTATAGTAACCTCCTCCCCCACCATCAACCAAATATTAATTACTAACTCACATTTTTGTAAAACAACAACAAAAAAAAACATTAAGCGTTTCAACATTTTTGCTACGTTCTGCTTTATCCACTGATTGTTGGTCAATTTCAAACCATGAATGATTGACAGAAACTCCCGAGGATCCAGATCAAATTCTGCAAGACTACCATTTTCTTTTCATTTTCGCCTTCTTTTTCACTTTTTGCAGTGGATTGCTGTACTAATATAAGAAACATGCATGTTCTCTTTTTATTAAATTTTTCCATTACACCAAATTTAGCCACTGCAACGCGTGCCAGGGTACAGCTAGTATATATAAATATATATATATATATATATATATATATATATATATATATATATATATACATAGAGAGAGAGAGAGAGAGAGAGATACACACATATCTTTTTGTCTATTTATCTATATATTTGTCGGTCTGTCTGTTTAGTACTCTCTTCCTCTCTATCGATATATATATATATATATATATATTAGTGTGTGTGTGTGTTAGCTATCTTAATAGAAATAATATTAGCATTTATATGTTTGAAAAATATAGTGATCAACGACCTTTTTGTATTCTCATTAACACGTTAAATTGACGTGAACATCACTTTGCATAGACGAGATGACGTCTGTTGAAAGAAAACGTCAGCGAATAGCAGAAACTACATACAAATAAGAAAAAATCTCCCTCGGCGAATGACATCACTTATTTAATTTTTTGAAGTTCATTTAAAAAAGTCGTCAGTTTTTTAATTTCACTGAGACGAATAACATCATTTCCGTCGTCACATTTCGTGTGCTTCGCTTAAATTTTAACAGTTTTTCTCACGCTTTTTTTTTTTTTTACTACTTCTTATTGTCTGATTCTTCCCGGTCAGTAAGCTATTTAAACGACTTTGTATTGTTGTTGTGTTACACTGGTTCCAAAGTTATCTCCCGCGTTTTCACACACACACACACATACATATATATGCATATGTATATATGTATATATATACACACACACACACACACACACACACACACATATATATATATATATATATATATATATATATATATATATATATATATATAGGGGGGTTATGCAAGTGTGCGGTTATAGTAAAGTATGAAATTGTAGGTATAGCAATTAAGTTACATAAACCGCCTACGTTTGAAAACCGCACGCAATCGCCGGGGTAAACCTACTAAAGATTCTTGGCGACGATGAAGCGCAGACTATTTTCTGTCAATTAATTTCCATGAATATGTATTTAATGCTTTCTACTAAGCTCGATCCACATATTCATTACTTTTGAGATACATGAATAACATCTATACACTTTATATTGTATCATATTAAAATATGTAGCAATACATGAACTAATAATAACAATATGTACATGAATGTGGTTTTTACGTCCTTGCGAGAAAACTATTATTAAGAAAAAAAAACGACAACTCCAAAATATAAAATGACAGTAGCTAGTTGTTATTCCGTTAAATAAAGATTGCAGCTATTCAGAAAATCACTTTAAGATATTTAACATTAAACAATGAAACATGATTGGAATGGAAGCAATTAGAACAAAGAAGAATCTCCCAACGTTTTTAAAGTATCCAAATGACATAGTCTTTTATCAAAATCAAGTGAATGTGTTTCAATGCTTGTATCATGGCCATAAATGCGTACTTTTGCATATGTTCGCTCTTGCCATTAACTACATAGTTACATAATCTATCCTACCTGAGCTAACTCTTTTCTTTAAATAAAACCTTTGTTATCTCAGCAAGTCGCCATTTTGTTTCCATGCACGAGTAGTTCTGTTTATCTAGCTAAATATAATAGACAATCATGAGGAAGTAAGAGCCGATCATGATCCACAAAAAAAGAAGATTAAGAAAGAAAAACCAGCATGTCTTCATACATGTATGCACGCAAATATAAGAAAAGAGTTAGCTCAGGTAGGATAGACTATGTAACTAATTACTTGATAAACTACTTAGTTTATTTAATCCTAGTTAATTTAGTCTTAAGTATGAACATTGAAAGAGACCGACGTCAGACAGCAAGGTTATATTTATTAGAATTGCTTATAGTGGTTGTAGATTGTCCAGTATTTTTATAAAAGTTTGCTCATGGTGCACCATAGATTTGAGCTCAAACAAGCACTTGCCGTTAAAATAAGGATAGATCAAGGACAGGCTGGCAACGGCTCTTCTGTGAGAAATAAGTTACAGAGAAGAGAAAGAGGCATCACCTACAAGGTTTCTGAGCCGGTTTTGAATTCTATCGAGGCAGGATCTTGTGCGTTGAACAGGTCGTGCCCAGGAGTGTCTATAATAATGTTTTTTTAGATGTTTGAAAATGTGAAATATTTCCATTCGGCTTCCAGTTATTACGATAATCTTTTTGATCGTATTGTAATCTTGTTTTGTAGTTGATTCCCTCATAAATTTGTTTCTAAGCTGTTTTTAATTATGGGGTGAGATACCTTATTTTTCGCAGAATCAATATTTGACAACGCGTTTGCTAGCAAATTTGTATTTACCACAAAAAGCAAGCGACTCCCCAAAATAACTTCTATATCGAATTGTTGTAAGGAAAATAAAAGGATGAGATATTCGAAAGAGGCTTCATTTCTGCATGCTGTCTCTTTTTATGGAGTGTTCAATTCACTACCTGGCATTCTGGTATCTAATCCCGTTTTATCGCCATCTTACTCCCTCTGATTTTTTTTTTACCTCAATGACAAGAAGCTGTTCAGAGCACCATCTTCTATATTGACAGGGTGCAAAATAGACTTCGAACTATGGTAGACGATGTCCTCCTCCCTCTTTTTTGTATAAATGAGACATAGCTCTACCTTTATTTACATGACATCTACTCTACTCAGCGTCAAGCTTTGTACTCCCTACTGTAAAACAATCACGGCAAACACTCGTCCTTCTACAACGACAGTCAACAATTCCCTTTACTCTCTATGCGTACGTAAATCTAAACGAAACTTTTATGAGCAATTTTTATTTCTAGAGTTGCCCGTTTGTGTGACATAATATCACGGTGCTGACTTCAAGTTGATTAAAACATTTATGTTTTTAGTCTGGTTAAACCGTCATCGTAAATATGTAATTTCTACACAATTTCCACCACTAACTTTTATTTCGGTGTTCATTTATAAACCTTTTTCATTTAATGACCTCGGAGATTCGATAAGCAGTAACTACCTTGTAAATTAAAAGGGAACCGGGACAGTTTACGATCTTCTTTACATTATCTTCTTTATATTTACGTGTGTTAATGTCCCATAACTCCACACCAACTTTCATAGAACTCGCCATAATTTAATGTTGTTTTTATTTCTTTGACTCATGCACGTCACATAAACATAATAAGCAAACACAAAACATGGGATTACGTGTTCCGTATTATACATTCAACAATCTCTCCTTTGTCGTTTGAACAACAAGAAATAATTCATATGAAAGGCAATAATTTGTATTTTGGGTATTGGCTTTTTTATATGCACCAATGTGTATATGTGTGTACATATGTATATATGCACGTGCAGGTTTTATTGATGGTCTCAACCATGATACACAGAGCTGGAAGTGCGGCACTTGTGAACGAGTGCTTTTGTAAAAAGCTGGCTACGTCAACCACCTTAAGTCGCACAAAACTCCTGTTCAGGTCAACTTTGCACATATTAGTACAGACCAAATGATCTGTTTGACATGCAGTAAAGTTTGCAAGTCTACTGCTGGTCTGAGAAGACATGTGATTGTTCATAGGAATACCCTTCAACATCCAGAGGAAGTCAACTCGATGGAAATTGCTCAATTTGTGTGTCACATATGCTTCAGGATGTGCAAATCTGCGGCAGGGGTGCAGAGTCATCTGAGATGGCATGGACGGCAAGATTGGAAGAACTCAGTGTGACGCCGATCATCTGGAAAGATGCAGCAATCATCATCATCATGCACGTGCATCTGTTAAAGGTTGAGTATCTTTTGTGTAGTCGTCCTTAACTTTTGCACTGATCTATGTTATTCATCCCCATGTGCTTTTTTTGTTCCGTTTTGGACGCATTGCCAGTATACAAATGTGAGTGTGTTTATATGTATTATGTATGTATATGTACCTAAATGTTATATTATGAATATGTATTTTAAGTATTATGTATTTTACCTATTGTGCGTTATTATGTTTGTAAGTATGTATACATGATAGTATGTATTGTATTATTAGGTATGCCTTCCTGTATGTTTTATATATGTATTGCATTTATGTATGTATGTATGTATTTATGTATGTATGCATGGATGTATGTATATATATTGTACAACAATCTCGATGCATGCTTTGTGCACGAGACAAAATCTCTGATATGTACAAATTCACAGTTTTATTTTAAAGTTACTTTTTGACTTCCATGTGTCGATATTTGGAAATGTATTACTCCCGATCATCATAAAGCATCTGCGTAATGACATCGTGCCCTAGATGTGCTTATTTGTAAATTACACCACGCTCTATTCTCGAGATGTGAGCAAATGAAAACGTTTATACATCCAGAGAAATGGCTGAATCTTTAGAAAATGACCTACGGTTATTATAGTCAAGTGGGATAAAAAATGGTTACATTCAGCGCCGGTAACCGAAGGTTCTTTAGTTTGACAATTTAAAGAAAACCATCATCAAGTTTCAATAGATTGTAACAGCTTCCACTAGAGGCTAAAATAAACAGGCAACAGGAATTGCAATGAATACGTAGAACGTATTATATGGTTGTTGAAAAGGAAATAAAATCCAGTTATCACGTTCAACAAATTGCCATATTTGCTAGTGCATGTATGGAGTTTTATTGCCACACCCATTTTTATTATTTTAATAATGTGCAGCCAAAGAGTATATATAACCTAATAGGTCCTAGATTGTCTACTAACATCTTGCTCCTGTCTAATCCCCACAATGTTGCATTATAAATATTATGAATCCCATCCATGGCCATGGAATCTGATCAGCTTAACATAACGCAATTGTAATCTATCAATTCTTCCTAGCCATCCCATTAGTAACCTCATCCATTCCCTTCACTATAAGTGTCCATGAGATGCAGGGAACATGCGTTTACTTAAATAGTTTCTCACTACATACAACTTCTCATTTGAAATGCCCTCGGTTTCCTAGTTGCTTCTGGAATGATGATTTTATATGCAAAATCACTTTGTTTAAACATCTTCGTGTATAATTATTATCCAAGACAGGGTGTAAAGGGGGTCATTTATCTAATAGATTTAACACTGTCTACTAAGCTACAGTTTGTGTCCTATCGCCTTAATGTATCTAATGTATCATCCCTACGTTTATTCCTCCTATACTTCAATGGAATATCAATCGACGAATGGGCGGATTTGCTGCCCCCTCGATGGATATACACACCAAAAACTCGAGAACCTACTAAATCTAAGCATTTCACTAGAAAACTATCACTAACAATCCAGGAAAAGCTTTCTGCTCTAATACCTTATATAACCAATCTGTGAGCCTTTAGAAGTCCCCTGCTTCTGCCTGTTTTCCAGACTGTATCCACACACTGACATTTAAATGTGAAGTAAACAAATATCTTTACACACCTGTTCGATTAATATGGCCCATATAATTTGGCACTTCGCCACAATTGGCGTTACATTTAAGTCTGAATGTGTTTTATTTGACGTAAACAAAAGTTCAAAAATAGAAACCACAGCTCCGCCAACTACATCACCATCACTTCTATAAGTAAATACTACTGCATTTTTGATGGACATTATTCTGATTTTGATTAATGCGTTTTCCTTTTAACTTTCATTACTACCCGATTTAGTTTTCTTTATACTTCTTTAAATTTCTCCTTTTTTTATAGATCATTATATTTTGATTGTTTAAATGTTCTTTTTCAATTGATTTTTAACATCTCATCCAAGGCTGTTTCGTTGATTCAGTTTGTGCATAACAACTCGTCCATTTGTCACTGTCTGTTGCTTCCCAACGCAACTTAATTTTCAAATATTTCACAGGTTTCCCTGAGTGCCGCCTGATTTCTCTCTATCGACTAGTCTATCTTCCTCTCTTTTCTATCCCTCTCTTACGCTCTCTATCCCCCTCCCGATTTCCTTCTTTTCTTCTCTTTTAACTTAATTCTGTTTCGTTGAAGTTTTTATTTTGTTCCAGTCTTTTTAATTGGTGTTTGCTCGAATTTAATCACTTCCTTATGCCATTTTTGACGCTTATTGTTTGTAGTGGTGTCGTTTGTAATGTGTCGACAATACCATCCTGTTCTTCTTGTTCTTTCCTTTGTTATTCCTCTCCTTTTTTAATTTTCTTCTCATACTCCTCCTCTTCTTCTTTCGTCTCTTTACTTTCTTGTTTCCTCTACTTCTTCGTCTTTTTCCTATCACTCCTGGTTCCATATTTTTGTCTTTCTCTTCGTCTTCTTCTCCACCTTCGCCCGCCTCTTCCTAGATTATCCTCTTCTCTTTATTTTTCTGTCCTCTTTCTTTTATTCGTCTTCTTCCTTTCCTTCTTTTTTTCTATTTTTCTTAAACGTTCCTGACTATTTTTCTTTATTCTCTTCTATTTTTATGCAGCTTTCTCGCTGTGATATTTGATTATCTCTCTTTAAAACTAATTCCATTTCCGCTCTTTTTTCTTTCATATAAATATTTATTTCTTTTTATATTTCTTTGCTCCCTTTTTCTTTTCTTTTTCCGCTATCTTTCTGTCCGTTCCAGTCTTCTCTTACTTGAATTCTTACATGGATCTGTCCTCCTTTCAATCTCATTTATGACATTTTTCTCTGACACATTCTTATTATTCTGTTTCTTCATTTTCCTTTCCAACTTCTACCCTTCTTTCACCCAATCATCTTGTTCAATAGCTGCATTCACTCTTATATATATATATATATATATATATATATATATATATATATATATATATATGTATATATATTTGCTCATTCCCTTTTTTCTTTCTGTCTATCTATCTCTCTCCTAAACTTGTTTTCAATCCCAATTAATCAAACTACTCGTGGACTGCAATTAACAATTTACGGTCGATTCTGAGAAGACTCTTCATTTTTACCAATACCACCTCACGCTTGTCTTGATAGCTCCTTTCCCCTATTGGAATTGATGACCAAACTGCGTGGATTAACTCCCCTTTATAATTGTCACTCGCCTTGTTTTGTGTTTACTTATTTTATTTATTCGTTATCAACTTAACTCTCAGCTTTTTATCGTTTTATTTGGATTTATACATTTTTAATCTTTTTCGTATTTTGTAAAGTCTTGATTTTCAATTTCTCTGATTGCATGCTTTATTTTTATCATTTGTTCTAATGAACTTATTGCGTTCAAACAACGACGCTTTTGTTTTCTTCAACTGCTTTTACGATCCATGTTCTGTGATCACATTCCTAATTCGCGTCACAGTTCTCTGAATTTGCACGTAAACTATACTTTATAAAATGTAGCTAAAGAAAGAATGATACATAGACACATAGGGACTAAATGCTCCGAGTCATTCTAAAACAATTGCTGACCCCAACATTGTGTGTTGCGGATTACTTCTATCTCATCTTCTATTCTGGGTTTTGTTGCTCTCATATTGACAAGAGTCTAGGAAGAGAGCAAGGGTTCCCAAGTCTAAAAAAATATATATACACAACGCTAGAGCAAATACATGAAACACAAACTCTGACGCATTCCGTAGATATCACTTCGGCTCTATCGCGAGAAACGATACTTCAAATGCTAATGTCTTAACCTTAGTCGTAATTCAGGCCTATTTTTTGCTGCTTGGCGTCATCTCAATTTGTTCAGAGTCACAACACCACATTCACTGTCCTCTATTATAAAATTTCTCAAACTTCCGCAATCCCAAACTTTCCGTATTTAGTTCATAACTCTGATAATATATCCCCCAAATCTCTGCAACTGCTAAAACTATCCGTAAACTGACTTTAAGTATGTTAAAGTCTATGCCCGATTTTTGTACAAAATATTGTCACACTTTGAGTAACAAATCTATTATAACTAATTCTGTGTTCTATGGTGATTATCTTGTTTCTATTTGGCTTTACTATAGCCTTGTCCTGCTGGTCAACAGTTTACTTATGTTCTCCTCATTTCTTACACGTTTTAGCGAGATTTCGATCGTATAACCAAAGTAGAAAGAGTAAAATGCAGTCTACCATACAGTACTGTTGTCACATATTTCGACGCGACACTCAAACTATCTTTCTTGCATTGGCAGAAAACAGACCAAATTTCGAATGTAGTTGTTTTTTTTTCTTTTTATAATTGTCTTTATATTACTATAGAATTTGTATTTCCCTATTTTATCGTTATTTACACAGTAGTCTATCGACTGAGCTACACTCTCTGGTTTCCTTTTTATATAATACTCGCAGCTAAATCTTATCTAGTTTTAACCACGATGTCCTCCAATGTTTTAGGAAGTAAAACAAAAGGAGAAAATAATGTATTTAGAGAAGAAAAGTATAGAACGTAGTGTTAGCAGAAAGACAATGTTGTGTGAGCTGGTTCACTAAGTCCGACAAAGATGTAAAATACGATATTTCTAGAGGCGTGGTTATAGATAGAGATTAATATATTTAGAATAAGTTTATGTACAGTTGATGCGCGTGAGTGAGTTTTGCATCAGTTAACGACAGTTTACAGTCTTGATTTTACGACAGTCGGGGACAGTTTATAGTTAGGATCAGGTGAAGGCAAATTGTGGCTAAAATATTAATATGGAGCTGAATTAACCAATAGAGTGGCAAACATGGTCTGAACATTTCTGGATTTTAGGGTTGGATATGAATTAATTATTCGTATTATTTGGATTCGCGAGTTTGTCAGAAATATTTTCGAGTACGACTAGCTACACATGAAGAAAATCGGATGATTACATTGACCGCAACTTTGAGAAGTAGACAATAAAGATTGAATTTGTGAATGTTAGCGTTTAGTCAGTCGTTTTCCCTGATGGTAGCGCACGTTTATATAGAGGCCAATTGATATTTAATATTGATATATTGAAGTTTGTGTTTTCGATTGTTTTATAAATTATATTTGTGAACACATGCTCACCTCATAAATAGTCGAACATTTCATAAACAAGATCGCAGTTAGAACGAGCATGAGAACTGAAAAGCAATAAGACCATGGCCGAAATCGTTGTCAAGGTCGTTTGAAAAATGTTGGATCAATATACCGATCCAGTATATATCTAACTGCGGATGCAATCCTCTGCTGGTATAAGAGCTAAGTACCATCTAAGATGAAGTACTATTGCCACATCTAGCCAAGAGCTGATCGGAACAACATATCCTGCAGTGACACAGTTCGGTACCGACTTCGTAACCTAGGAAGTGATGCCCTTTTCTCCTCCCTGCGATCTCCTTCCCACAGAAAAGACTTTGTGAACGTGTATCTGATCTATCGTTATTTTCATAGCAAGTGCTCGTCTGAGTTCCTATCTATGGTATTTCTTTGCCAAATTTCACAAAGGACACTCAACTAACTGAAGCTACTTTCAATGATTTCCCCCACTCTATATCGGTGCGTAAACCTAAACGTCAATTCAATGAACAAACTTCTTTCCTAGAACTGCCTACCAGTGAAACTGCTATGTTGTTCTGCATCATAATTCAACGTAAACCCACCTCTTAAATAATCAAATTATATCAAGTTTTAAATAGGAACTTAGCGTTACACCTTAAACACTATTTAAGTGGCTTTCCATTGGATAGTTAAAATACTGCCGAATTCCTTTACAAGTTTCGAACCGTCACGGAGAAATCGTTTTTTTTTTTCGAACTATTAACAAAATTTTATAATCTCTGGCGTATTTATATAATAAACCGTAATGCATTATGATGAATTAAATCTGATAATACTTAATTTATTATTTTTTAATTAATTTACTAATTGTAAAAGATAATACAAAGGAGTGTCTTTAGAACGCACACCTAACTTAGAAAAGTTTTTTTCTTTTCATTGTTTGGGTTTGGTAATTGTGCAGAGGAGGGTCGATTGAATTCAATTGTTACGGTATCTTTTATTTATTAAAATGTTATGTGAAACTACAGTATAGGTGAAACAAAAAAAAACATTTCTTAGTAATTTAATTTAATTATAACATTTTTCATAACAAGTACAGAGTAGTTAAAAATAAAACACGCTTATTATTATTAGTTCTTATCATCAGCAGTCGTGCTGTTGTTGCTGTTGTTGTTATTGTTGTTAGGCTGTTCAGTCGACTCACTTATTTCGTTTCGCTATCTTTGCGTTCCATTCCATTTTTTACATTCCTTCGCGGTCGCCATCTTGCGTACGATTTTAGTCAAGATTGCGCATTCGTTTTATTTTTCTATAATATTTTTTTTAATATGGAAATTCTTGGAAAAGTTTGTACTATTTATTTTAATTATTTTTTATGGTGTTTTTTACAATACACAGAGATTCGAAAAAGTGGTAAAAAATATAATCTACAACAAATAAATGTTACCATTGGCTATAAACAATTATTTGCAACTTACATGAATCGTTTATTGGGTTTTTAACGTTGTTTTAACTGCTCCTGATTTCATTTCAAATATTAACTTTGTACGAGTCTCTTTTCCTACGTAAGGAATGAGCGAGGAACCTTGGTAAAAGCGAATCTCGCAAAAATAGAACATAAAATACTCAACAGAATGGAAACATTGTCAAAAACAAATGTATAACATTCAAAAATAGAAAATGAAATGAAAGACTCGTTTCCCGTAAGTTTCTTTTTTATTTGGTGGGAGTAGTGACGGATCTCTCTCCTCTCTCCTGTTCTCTCTCTTCTTCTTCTTCATCTCTCTCTCTCTTTCTCTCTCTCTTTCTATCTCTATCTCTTACTCTCTCTCTCTCCCTTTATGTATATAAAAAAAATTAGGGATAGGTATCTCAGAAAACTGATTTTTTGGGAGAGGGGGGATATCTCACATTTTGTGGTACTAGTACGGAACAACACAAGAAAGTGCTTATACAGAGAATTACCGTGCTAATTTGTACATAGTAGTTTTATTTTTTTCAGAATATGTGCAAGAATTTTCAAAAAAAGTAACGTAAATAAAAGCCGAAAACGAAAAAAGACGAAGCAAAAGAAAATTGAAAAAAACATTGTTATGGTTCCACACTGGCATCATACCATGCACTTATTGTCTCTACTAATACAAAAAGGTCTTTATCCATAAACTTCTTTATTTGGCAAATCAACTTTGGTGTTCTGACTTCCTTACTCCTTTCAAACCGCTCACTCATCTACCATAGACTCCTTGCATTCCTTGAATGATATATGCCACTCAAAAACTGATGCTTGCTTCATGCAACATGGTACAAAAGTTGTCTGAAGCATTCCATACGTTTTTGACATTTTCCAAGATTTAAATAAAATTTTATTGCATGGCGTTCTTCTAAAGTGTCTCCTTGACCAGATTGCATTTTTGAAATTGACCAGCTGTGACAATCAGGTGTTAGTAAGGTGTATTCCAACTCTGTGGTAGCTGTTTCTATGAACCTAAAAACTTAAAAACTGGCCAATCATCGTTAAAGTTATATAGCAATAACAGGCATAATTTTCAAATGTCTGCAACAATTTCAAATGGCTGTACAGAAAATCCTAGAGACTAATCGAAGGCACCTCGTAACTGCTTAGTATGGCACTATTTGGTGTCATGCATGCATGCAGCGAGGTGCATATTGCGGTGAGAGGGGATGTTTGTCCGGACGGGATGGGGTGAAGGAGTGCAGAGAGATGCAAAAACCTTAGCTAAAAATAGGACCAGCCGCCGATGTGTCATTGTAAGCTTGGTAGACATAAAGCAGATATTGTGTTGCCTCAAAAAGGAAGACTGATTTGGAATTATCTACGTGTCAAAAGAGATGTTCTTGTTTTTCAAATAGAGAAAGAGATGGCAGAAGAGGGAGGTGATGTCTGGTTGGGGCTCGGGTGTCATTTACAAAGTAAAGGACAAAACAGGTAGGGGGCGAAATGTGACCCGATGGGGAACGGGCGATGCCGAATGACCTTGCTAGTCGACACGAATTCAGAGGAATTCGCACGGCTGAATTCTAATGATGATGATGATGATGGTTTGATGTTGTTTAAACAGAAATATCTATGGGATTTTATCAGAAAGAAAAAAAAATGATTTTTATTTTATCTCATTTGCTATTGCTATCTGTTAACAACGAAAAGGTTGTTTTTAAAAAACCTCTGTTGATAGATATGAAGCTGTGGGTCAAGGGTGAGGGTCGCTGCCAAGTATTGTTCGACTTGGAGTGACTAATCACCCCTAAATTGATAATAAGTAGAAATACCTCAGTGCAGGTGGGGGGTTGATGTTTGGTAGAGATAAGCTCTAAGAAAAAGAAAGAAAGGTGTTTGTAACCACTGTCTTAAAGAGAGGTGGGGGAAAAGGAGTTGGATTTAGAAAAAGATTTTCTAAGCAGAGGAGTCGTAGCCAGCAAGCTGAACGGCTGAGCTTATCAGGCGCTCCCGATTTGGGGAGCCCTTCAGGGCCTGATGTTATGATGGGAACTAGCCTGTGTTAATGGGAACTCTGTGACTTTACTGGTCTGGTATTACATCGTTCACTGCTATAGTCAGTCACCTCAAATTAGACAGTAGTTGTTATGAAGTAATGAAAACAATAAATAGTTTGTTACTGTTATAACCCGGAGTTCTGTTTGTTTGTGGTGAGAAGTCTTGATTTTTCAGCAAGCCGCAAGAACCAGCGGAGTGATTGATGTACCCGGAGATTCCCTACACATGGAAGAAAGACGGTTCGATCGAGATGAAAAGCGCCCCTCAATGAAAACACAGTGGGTAAGGACGATCAACAGGCCAACTTGTAACGAGACAAGGTACGATCAAAGGACACGTGCCACATCGGTAACGTTATGAATGGTGCCGGATCATGCATCGTTATATAGTGTGTGCAGTTTACGTAGGCTGCTTTCCACATTCAAGGATTTTCCTTAGAATTCCAGCTAGTTTCATTATTGGTATTCGTTATATCTTCTTAGCCCTATCCCTGATTGTTCTCAGTGTCATTATGAGTATTGACGTTATTTTGATTTTCTTCATGTTCGGTATCAATTTAAGTTCTCTGGCTAATATGGGCATTTCTTTTGTTTCTCTGTATTCTTGATATTCACTCTATGGTCTGCTTATACGGCGAAATCTACAATCTGAAAGGGGTTTTCTTTCTTGTTTACGATAATTATACCGGTTTCTATGCTTAGATGGGTTTATCAATTTGTACATCGATGATGCAGAGAATTTTATGTTTGCCGTTTTGGAGTATTCCTACAGGTTTATGTATGTACCATTGGTATTGGTTGTCAAGTTGCAGTTGCACTGCTTTCTTAACTTAATCGCGTTTATTCTTTTTATGGGGGAGCGTTTGCTGCATTCGCTTATTATGTGATTTATCGTTTCTATTCTTTATCCTAAGAGTCTGCTATGGCTGTTTTCTTGTGTTTTGTCGATCTTTGCTTTGATAGTTGGTCTTAAAAACGTGTTAATTTGTAGGGTTGTCGCAGTGATTCAGATTCTCTTTTAAGTTGTCATTTTCGTAGCCATAACGATGTGTTTTCGTAGTTTCATTTTTTGTGTATTTCCGTATTTTTTCTTTTCTCCTTATATATCTGGTCTTTCTGTCCTTTTTTCTCCCTTTCATTTTTACGCAGACTCGGTCAGTATCATCTTTTGGGTTTAGTGTATATTGGCATGGTCATTAGTTTAGTAGTTTTCTGGTTGCGCTATTTCAATTCTTTATTGGTTCAACTAATGAACATTTCAGAGTATTTCATTAGTAATATTGTCCATGTGCTTATAAGGTTCCTGCTATATAATTTAGTTTATAGAGATTGTCCTGTTCCTCTTTGTACATTATTTTGTAATCCTCTTATATTTATATTCATTTGGTAGCGTCTGCTTCCAAGACTCCTAAGAATTTGTGGATGTCATTTTCGTCTTCCGTATCTTCCCTTGTTTAGCTAGTTACCTACTCTCTGCTATTTCTATATTTTCACGTTTTATTACAATTAAAACACACTTCTCCATCTCGAATTCTATTCAAATATTCCAGCAGCAAATCTGGGTTCTGTCTATTAGAAAGTTTAGTTTTACTTTGCAAATTGTCCATATGCATTGAATTGTTCATTCTATTATTTGTTTTAGAAAACAATTATATTACCTTATATTTCCGTATTATTGTTGTTATTAATATTATTATTATCACTAATATTATTATTATTATTAATAATAATAATAATAATAATGATAATAATAATAATAATAATAATAATAATAATAATAATAATAAAAAGTGCTGACACAGTTTATCATAAATTATTCGGTGACAATAACCTGTCGTATTCCCTGCAGTCAGGCTTACAAACCCCAGTTTCCTAGTACTATCCCACTCTTACGATAGGAGATGTATGGTTGGAGATTGGGCACCTCCTACACATTTTATAACATTGCAGTATAACGTTGCAGTTTCCATTTTCTTGAGTTATATGATATTTGAAGCATCTGATTTGCAAAGTTGGTTATTTGTTGTAAGTATTACCCTCCGTCATACGGCATAACCGGTTCTCGTTAGATCACCGAAGTTAAAACAACGTTGAGACTGGTTATTACCAGATGGGTGACCATTTGGGAATTCTAGGCGCTCCAGGCGTATGTGCTCTCCGCTTATCTCGGCATTTTTCAATGCCACTGGTATTTAACAATGCCGACCCAGGAGATGTGTGATTGGAGATTGGGCACCTCCTGCCAAAAAAAGTTCACGCGCAGGCACCGTTTCATGGGCACCCATAGGTTGGTAAAGACTGAACGAGACCCTTTTAGACCTTCCGTAAAAAAATAATAATTAATTAACGGCAAGTAAACAAGCAGACAGAGAGAAAAACAGGAGGACAGACAAACATGAATCGCTCATATTAGTATGGATAAAGAATAGACACGGACTCAATAATCTAATTTAAGATGTGCATTACTTGGACCGCGAAAACCATTGCTTTCGCAAACGAGAATAAACGATGAATGAACGTTTTCCATTCAACGTCTTTAGCAGATGAAAAACCGATTGGACTTTCAAAAAACAATCTAGAAATAGGACATAAGTCACGTCTTTTAATCTTAAATATAAGAACCTCAAAGCGAACGAATACCTTCACCGCCTTTAACTTATAACCACCCTTTCGCGCTATTTCTCTCTCTTGCTAGATCTTTTCGATTTAACCATGTCGCCTTGTTTGCGCAGATTTATTTATTTATTCCGAATTTGTGGATGTATTGAGCTGAACGGTTTTGCGGCAAAATCACGTATGGTTGCCGAGTCCGAGGAGCCCTTGGATTGCGTGAGAAATTGTTGTTGGCGTTAGAGGTAGCGCGAGGGGAGGGCGAGAGACAGAAGAGATGAAACACGGAAGGCGTCAAGAAGATATTACACAAATGAGAAATTAGAACGGATATTAATTCTGACGTGTCCACGAAACGGAAAAGACGGAAAAGGCAAATCGGCGTTAATCGGCGAAATCTGAATGTAGTGGTGGGTGGAGAATAGAAAAATTGCACAATACTACAGAACCGCCGTATATATATATATATATATATATATATATATATATATATATATATACATATATATATATATATATATATATATACATATATATATATGTGTATATATATATATATATATATATATATATATATATATATATATATATATATATATATATGAAACTCTTGGTAGATTTGTTTTCGATAAACTAAAAAAACTACACTCTCGGTTTCATTCACATTTTGCAACTGTTTTAGCTTATTCAAACGTGTTTTATATAGCAGAAAAATATTAAAATACTAAAAAAAAATTTTTTTGGCATGGTTTTATTTCTGGAGTAAGTCGTATGTTTTAATTCGGCAGCTAGCACTGGCATAAGAGGAGTGCCGATTGGCTGAAACCCGAAAAACGAGGGATGCGAAATTTACCGTTTCGTCATTCGACCACATGTGGACGATAAAGAATTAATATTATAGAGACGACGTGTTTATAATTCTGAGCGGAGATCTTATGTCGGCGAATAATACTGTAGAAAGATTTGCGGCTATTATTTCAGCAAACAAAAGTTGTTCTTTTTAAAACAAAGATTACATGAGTCGGCCCCCAAGTGCCAAATATAATGCTTTACGTGTTTCATATCGAATTTTTCTATACTGTTTTTTTTAAATATTAAGGAAGTTTGGATAACCAGATTATGCATGTCTTTATAGTATTTTTAGTACGTTTATCAGAAAGGACTTTTTGGTCGCGGAGCAGAAATTGGAAGTACACAAGACATGCAGAACCTTAACAAAACCATTTTTTTTGTAAAAAATATTTTTTAACAAAATTGGTAGTACACTCTTTTTTGTGAAAACAGTTGTTTTTATATAGGAAAATATGAATGCCCCTTTTGAATTAAAACCGTAAATTATTAAGTCAAAGTACGGAAAAGTTTTTTTTCCAAGTACATTATGAATTTTGATACCCATTCATGTGAATGAGAGGGTGCTTTGTTTCTATTATGTGCTTCCAATAAACAATTTATTTAAAAAAAAGAAGATAAACTGAAATTTAAATTTAGGTAGATCTGTACGAGCGTAACTCCCAATCTAAATTTATTTCTGCTCGTTTTCTGACAATGATTGTAGTGGATTATAATTAAATGACCATTAATATGCCAAGTTATAAAAAATGTTAATATTTCGACATTTGACAGGAGTGCTAACTTTTTTTAGTTACAACATTATAGTAAATCGATCCACATATTTTTTCTAAACAAAGAAGTGATTGTTGCCGTTTTTATTACTTGATTCCGTATAGACGATGCCATGTATCGACAACACGTTAGCGAAATTTATAAAGATTAAACTATTTAAACATAGCGCGGTACCAAAAATACATAAGCACCAAATTTACAAATCATTTTTTGTCAATAAATGTTAAGAAAAAAAAACCCAGAAAAATTCGTCGCTTCGGGTTTGTATCACTATACACATAGATTCGAAAACTTGTAAAAAACATGGTATATATTAGTTTTTGGCAGATTTGCCGTTTAGTTGTACAAATATGCTTGCACTATGCAATCACTAAAAGGGACACTTAAAGGTCGACATCGGTATGAAGCAGAAGTTTGTTCATGTTTTACAACCTTAAAATATGTGCAATAATACAATCACGTAATTATTGAACATGTGATCATGTGATTAAAATCTGAGTTAAATTAACCACGTTGTTTAACAAATTGAAAAATAATGCAAGATGAAGTTGTAAAATATTTCAATTTTATAATTTAAAATTGATAACATTGAACAATATAAATAAAATTGATAACATTGAACAATAAAAATTTTAAAAATGGGTATTTATGTATTATTTGTATTGTGCTGAAATAATAATATTACTATTTTGAAAGCTATTCATAACATGGGGAGAGTGTTTTGTAACTATCCTGTGCTTACACCATACAATTTAAAAAAGAAGAATAAAGAGGTACCCCTTAAGCCTTGAGTTCCATGGCGGCCATCGTATATATTCAATAGACCTTGCCTTACAAAGGTTAGCGCATTTATTTATTTATTTTATTTATACAAACATTTTTAATTTACAAAGCATTATTTATTTACATGCGCGGATAATTTTCGGAAAACTTTACATTAAGTCCACTTTCACACTTTTCTTTAAAATGACGACGTTTATAAGTTTTCGACTATATTGAATAAGAAATTCTTAGTTAAATTTGGGGAAAATCTTTTTTCACCCCCAGCTTCCAAATGGGGTGTTAATTCCGAAAGCTGTTTTTTTTTTACATGACATTACTCTAAAAAGTTTTTGAAAGAACAACAACAAACAAACTCGTAATTGTTCATTAAATGCACATTAATAATATCTCGTTTGTGAAAAAAGTAAATAAATATATAAAAAAAAATGTTATCCGTGCATGTGCTAGTCCTTGTAAGGAAACTGTTATTAAATGAATGCGCTGGCCGTCATAGAAATCAATGGCCAAGGAGTATAAAAAAGGTATCGTGAAACTTAATCTTAACTTAATCTGAAAAAACAAATAACCCGTTTTTAAATAGCGCGGTATCAAAAATGCATAAGCACCAGATTTTGCTTTGATTTTACAGTATATATTATTCTCGGGTGCATATGATGGCAGATGGTACTGCGCTATATATATATATATATATATATATATATATATATTTATTTATATATATATATATATATATATATATATATATATATATATATATATTGCAGGTGATTAAATGACTTACTGACTAGTTGGTTTTCTAACGAATGATAAAAAATATTGTTTTGTATAGTTTTAAAGGTTAAAAACTTCCAAGACTATATATATATATATATATATATATATATATATATATATATATATATATCAGTCTAAATTCAAGTTCCACGATATATATTTTTTTAATTTTAAGGTGGAAGCAGAGATTAGTTAGTAAAAAACCTCCCCTTCTCATGTTAAGAAAAGCTTTCAAATAAAACATTATTATTTCAGCACGGCACAAAAAACACAATAGTACCCAACATTTTTGTATTTTTCAATGTTTTCATTCTAAATTATAAAAACAAAACATATTTAATCGTCTTAAACCTTTATCCTGCATTATTTTCTTAAATTGTTAAACAACATGGTTAATTTAAAATAAATGTTAATCACATGATAACATTCTCAATAATTATCTGATTATGTTTTACCCTTCTGCCCGATAATGCTGTCAACCTTTAAGCGTCCCTTTTAGTGATTACATAGTTCGAGGATATTTGTACAACTAAACGACGAATCTGCCAGATAAGTTACCTTTCTACCTAACTGGATAATTTGTAAGTGTTTTTATTTAATGTAACATGTTTATTAGGATCGAAAAACATACAGTGTTTATCGTTGTATTTGAAAAATACAAATGGCGGCGGAATCTATTGATTACATAAAGTTTGGGAAAATAGGTTAAAACTAAAAATATACAAAATATTGTTAGAAACCCACCGGATGTATGTCATCCTATGTCATCGTGGTTTCCGACAGTATTTTGTATATTTTTTTCGTTGTTGTTTTTACTAATTTTCCAAAACTAATCGTGTTAAACAGAGAGTCCACCGCCAGTTGTCTCTTTCAAATACATCAATAAACACTGCATGTTTTTCGTGCCGATTAAGCATTTTACATTAAATAAAGACACCAAAAAAGTTGCAGTTAGGTAGAACAGTAAATCCTCATGCTTGGATAACATTTATTTGTTATGTATTTTTTTTTTAAATAACTTTTTCAAATCTGTGTATAGTAACCCCATTACCTCGCTTCACCCAAAGTCTAATGAAAAACTCACATTTTTTAGACAAAATAAAACAAAATAAATGTTTAGCGTTTAAAAACATTAACAACGCCGGCTTAATCCAGGGATTTCTGGTCGAGACCAAGCCATGATTGAAGGAAACTCCTAAGGATCCGGATCAAATTCTGCAAGAGTACCATTTTCATTTTCGCCTTTATTTTTGTTTTGTCAATCTTTGAAGCGGATTTTTCACGATGGCTGTACTAAGAATATGAGAAACATGCATTTTCTCCTTTTGTTTTCAATTACACAAAATAGAGCCATATCAATACATGGCAGGATACAGCTGGTATAAACACGCACGCACAAACACACACACACACACACATATATATATATATTAATTTATTTTAATTCGGACTATTATTCTCATCTTTATAAGTTGTTGTTTTCATCTTTATTGGTTATTGTTTTTTTTCACGACGTTTCGACCAACTATTCCTATGGCCTTCGTCAGATGGTACCGCGACGGATACAACCTGACGAAGGCGAGATGAATAGTTGGCCGAAACGTCGTGAAAAAAACAATAACCAATAAAGATGAAAACAACAACTAATAAAGATGAGAATAATAGCCCGATATAAAAATAAATTGATATATGTATAGTGTTCATTTCAAAAAAAAAAAAAAAATTCTAATTAAGGAATAATATATATATATATATATATATATATATATATATATATATATATTCACTTTTATAGATATATAGATTATATTGGACTCAATATAAAGAAATGGGTTTAACAGTTTTTAAAAAATGGCTAGTGCACCACCACCGAGAATAGAAACTAAAGCTTATGCTTCGAAGCTTATAATATATTTTCCCTTTGTCGTTAATGCCTTAGCTATGAAGACATGTCGGCTGCAAGGCTAAAAATTTAGACATGTACGAATAACTATTAAATAACGCATACATGTACGTATGCCGTCCTTCGACCTTATCCTTGCAAATTTTTATTTTTTTATTTTCACACTTTTACCGATTTTCCCAAGCTAAAACCAAAATATAAAGTTTCGCATGGATTTAAATACCCTATATATTAAATTTCATAAATTTATACCAAAAACTGACGATGTGGTTAAGTTAGTAATGTTTTTAAACAGATATGCACACGTATACATAAATATATATACAAAACTGTTTGTGTTTACTATAAACTTTTACATAAATATTACGCAAATATAACCACCTGCATATATATATATATATATATATATATATATATATATATATATATATATTTTAAATTCGACCGTTTTGGATTTTACCATTTTTGGATTTTTATCCTTCACCGGACTATCCATTCATGTGAAATCTTTTTATTATTTTTCTTTTGCCTCTTGTTCCCCTTACCTCACCCTTTTTTTAACCAAGTAACATCTTTGACTTACTTGTAGTTTCATTAAATATTTTATATGCAAAATCAGATCCTGCATTTTGCTAATTCCTGCCCTCTGATGAGAAGGAGAGTATTTATTCGAAACTCCGCGGATTAA
Source organism: Euprymna scolopes (assembly GCF_053919585.1). Taxonomy (NCBI): domain Eukaryota; kingdom Metazoa; phylum Mollusca; class Cephalopoda; order Sepiida; family Sepiolidae; genus Euprymna; species Euprymna scolopes. Next base: position 76,741,033 of record NC_136488.1, on the reverse strand, counting down.
GGACTATCCACTTATCTTGTGCTTCCTTTTTTTAAATTAAATATGTTTTTAACTCTTTTTCAAGATGTATTTTAACATGTTTGATTAATCATTTGTTCATAATATAAGCTTTATTTCCTTTTCGGTTTTATTGAGCTTTTTACATCTGGCTGAGTTTATTTTACTTGTAAATATTAACTCTTTAATATTTATAATATATTTTAAGTTTACCATTTTGATTACCTTAGTAAACTTATTGTAACTTTTTAATATATATATATATATGTTTGTTTTTGAAATGTGGTTACTTTCAATGTATACCGTTTTCGTTTAAGGGGTCTAGATTGCTATTTTAAAACCAGTCCCCGTTAATTTTGAGTTAACTTAATGTATCTATTTAATAGGTGCAGAGCATATATAGTGAACAATTTTGTTGAAAGACTCACGTTTTCTTTTTATAAATTTCGTTTATTTACTGGATCTTTTTCAATTACAGCTGTTTCATTAATGGATAGTCAATTTTACGATTTATGTGTCTATAAAAATGTCCTCTCGCCCACCAACTTCTTCGGGTGTTTATCAATTAGATTTTTACCACAAAAGGTAATAGTTAACGGGAACTGTTTAACTTCAAACGTAGTATACAAATGCGAAGTTATAACAAATAATGAAACTAAAGTATATCAAATATAAAGTGCATCGGAACTTGCTTTAAGGACAGATATCGTAATCACCTAGCATCGTTTAAAAATGAAAATGAGAAAGATAATAACACCACAAATAACGAAAAACAACAATGTGGAAAAAAATGAAAATAACAATAGAAAGGGTCATAATAATAGTGACAACTACAACTACTATAAGGGAAATAGAAACAGGACCAATATAAATAAGAAAAACAACCGGAAAAAAAACAAAGAAAAACTCAACTACTTTAGCAGTATGGATTAAGGAATTAAAGAAAAATAAAACTGAATATAAATTAAGATGGTCAATAATTGATAAAGGGGAAAATATAAACCTAGCAAATCGAAAAGATGCAACCCATGTATATTAGAATCATACCATATACTAATATAAAAAGAAAAAATATTAACCAAACGACTAGATGTAATTCACGGTTGTTTGCACAGAAACAGATATGTAATTTCACGCACTAGAGTAATTAGGAAAAATACCGAAACGGATTATATAAGGAAATATACTATATGCAAGGGTGGTAAGCCTTGATATAAAAAATGAATCCATGAGAGTGGACCCCCTTTAGACAGAAGGATCTAGTAATAATATGAATTCAAACACCAAGCAAAACGCGAATATGAAAATAAACACTTATAAATTTAGAAATAAAATTATATAAAATTATATGATAATTGGAATAAACAAATAGAAAAAGGTGATAAGTAAAACAAAAATAAATAATTAATAAATAAAAAATACGATACTACGGGTTAAAACGGAAAACTATCTTCACATAACACCTAGAGATGGAGGAAGTGAGGGGGCAGGCTTTGGAAATCTTTCTACCCGAATACGATATTCAGCATGTAAAAATATACTTTTGTTGTAAAAATCTAATGGATAAACATCTGAAGAAGTTGGTGAGGGCAGGATATTTTATGGACACATAAATCGTAAAATTGTCTACCCAATAATGAAACAGCTCTAATGGAAAAAAATCCAGCAAATAAGCGAAAGTTATAAAAAAGAAAACTTGAGGCTTTGTATTTTCAACAAAATTTTACACTATATATGTATATATATTTATATATATATATATATATATATATATATGTATATGTATATATATATATATAGAGAGAGATAGAGAAGGAGAGAGAAAATAAAAAGGAACAAACCGTATTATGTGTTCATCAACGTTTCGTCTTTATTTCGAGACTTCCTCTTGATGAATGAAATCTCGAAATAAAAACGAAACGTTGATGAACACATAATACGGTTTGTTCCTTTTTATTTTCTCTATTTTGTCCGAATACTATTTCCATCATTTTCATCATATATATATATATATATATATATATATATATATATATATATATATATATATATATATATAATTAAACGTAATAGTAAATTAAAAATGATCATCCCATAAAAATTCGAAAAAAACTAACAGGGAATTAATTTTAAAATGTTTGAAAGAATATGCAAATGAGCTAGATCTTTTTGCAGATGAATGCAATTCCATCATCCATATATCAAAAAGTTATATTTTCTTCAAATAAATCGAAAAAAAAGTTTTCTATATGAATATCAATACACAGAAAAACACATTTATTGGAGTATAGATACATAGATATATTTTCAGTAATATGTATTTCAAAAGTAAAAATACATATATGACTTCGCTGCCATAAGCGAAAATCGAAACCAAGATATAGCTTTCCTGCCTTGTCCATGTACGACTTTAATCCATGCGTATACAAAAGCGTCAGAAACGTTATTAAAGGCACCCAAATATAAATGCCAGTGAATTAAACGATGTGATTTATAGTTTTGAATAAAAAACAAGATATATTTATATTTTTCCAAGTAAAGTGTTTTCTTAGAATTAAATAATATATATATATACATATATATATATATATGTACATCTGTGTATATATGCATATGTATATATGCATGATAAAATATGTCTGTGTGTACATATATGTATATATAACATATGTTTGTCCATCCATATATCAATAAACGTGAACGTGTCTGTATGTTTCTCTGTGTGTGTGTGTGTGTGTGTGTGTGCATTTCCCAACGCAATAACTCTGTCAATTTTTAGTCTACAGGCTTGAAATTTGATATACTGGATATTGAGATTTGGGAAATTTACGTGATCGGTTTTAGGCCAGAAATTTAGCTGTTAAGGGGTCAAAGTTCAACGATTTGACCTTTGAGAACTCTACCAAACTGTTCCGACAATTTTTAGTCTAAACTCTTGAAATTTTAGATATGCATTTTTTGGACTTGGATCTAATTATTAACTTCATACGAGGCCAAAACAATAAATGTTAAGGGGTCATAATAGGGCTCAAATTAAAAAAATGACCGTTTTTTATTTATTTTTTTGCTCAACTTACACCTCCAATCACCCGGGCAACGCCGGGCCCCAATGCTAGTATATCTATAAAGTGAACATTTCTGTGTATCTGTGTGTGTAAATTTCCCTACGCAATAACCGTGTCAGTTTTAAGTCTACTGACTCGAAATTTGATGTACAGGTTACTGAGATGTGGGAAAATCTTTGTAATCACTTTGCGGCCAGAAATGTGGCTGTTAACGGGCTAAAGTTCAACGATCCGACCTTTGAGAACTCTACCAAACTTCTCCGCCAATGTTGGGTCTAGCCACTTAAATTTTAAATATAGATTTCTTGGACATGGATCAAACTTTATAATTTGATTTGAGCCCCAAATAGTAAATGTTAAGGGGTCATAATAGTCAAAGTTTAAAAAATTGACCTTTTTTTTTCCTCAACATACACCTTCAAACACCCGGGCTACGCCGGGCTGAAATGCTAGCATGTAATATAACTACGCATAGTAATGATATGAATAAATAACAAAAGGCTATCTTTTTAAATAGCGCAAATGTGCGGTACTAGAGCTATACGTATTTTCGTATTAAAGATACTACATAAAAACAAAGAGATACTCTAGTCAAGTAGTTACTCATATTCAAAATCTTGTTTTAATTTAAACACCTAGTATACAATTTATTTGGCCAGGAGTTCCATATAATTATATCATTGTTCTATTCATTATAATATTGCATTACTGGGTTCCATCAACGTGTAGAAAATAGTTTGTCAAGAGTGTTATAAGTCAGGAATTAGGACTTTTATTATCATCATAGAGAATATTTATTTTTTACACACACACAATATATATATATATATTCATATTTATACATATATATATATATATATATATATATATATATATATATATATATATATAAATGTAATTCTTGGTTCGTTCAAAGTTTATACAACCATATTTCTACATTACCAATTTATTTGACATTTTCAGACAACCCATCTTTAGAGTCGAGGGATGTTTTTTATGTTATTAAAATAAATTTACATCACCAATTATTAAAATATTAAATGAAATAAATATATTTTTGTAAGCCGTTAGTGCGAGCCTGTTTTGCTGATAGAACTGAACTTCCAGTTCGATTCATTTCACACCCACGAATTGAAACGAACTAGAAGATTTCATTTTCTGTTTACTCGATAAGTTAATAAACACCCAACAAACATAATTCATTTGTTTATCTTCCAAATTTTTTAATTCAAACATTTTTTTATTATATCAGGCAAAAAAAAGTTTGTCGCTTGCTTTTTGGGTCGAAGTCGTTTTTTTTTATTTTATTTTTCGATATAAGAAAATATGAACTTTTTTTTTATTATTGTTTCGTAAAAGTACAGGTTTTTTTTCGAATAAATTTTACGGATTGGTAACTTGCTTAAATAATATTTGGTGCTAATGCAGAGAGTGGTCCGCACTATTTTTAAATCGTATTTCCAGGTTTAATTAAAGTTTTATTATATGTTTTTTTATTCAATTGTAAGGTTAAAATACAGATTAGTTACAAAAAAAACCCTCCCCATGTTAAGAATTAAAAAAAAAAATAATAACGTTATTATTTCAGCACGGATCACTCTCTGCATAAGTGCCGTACTTTCACCTAACAATTTAATAAAAAAAAAAACATGGTACTTATGCAGAGACAGTACCGTGCTAAAATAATAACGTTATTTAGAAAGCCATTCTTGGGGAGGGCGTTTTGTAATTATTCTATACTTTCACCTAAAAATTTAATAAACAAAAGATGGTACTTATGCAGAGAAGGTGCCGTGCTGAAATAATGCTATTAAGAAAGCCATTCTTAACATGGGAAAGGGAGGGTGTTATGTAACTATTTTATACTTTCACCTAACAATATAATAAACAAAGCATAGTACTACCGTTATTTAGAAAGCTATTCTTAACATTGGAGGGAGTTTTGCATCTATTCTATACTTTCACCTAACAATTTAATAAACAAAAATAGATAGTACGTATGCATAGAAAATACCGTGCTGAAATAATGTTATTTAGAAAGACATTCTTTACATGGGATTGTATTTTGTAACTATTCTGTCCTTTCACCTAACAATTTAAAAACAAAACATGGTACTCATGCAGAGAAGCTACCCTGCTTAAATAATGACGTTATTATTGAGAAACTCATTCTTAACATGGGAATAGGGGTGTTTTGTAACTATTCTGGACTTTCACCTAACAATTTAATACACAAAAGTTAAACTTAAGCAGACAAAGAAGAGTACTGAAGCATAAACATTATTTAGAAAGCCATTCTTAACATGGGGAGGGAGGATGTTTTCTAACTATTCTGTACTTTCGATGCTAATGCAAAGAGTGATCCGCGCTATTTTTAAAATCGTATTTCCACGTTTAATTAAAGTGTTATGATATGTTTTTTTATTCAATTGTAAGGTTAACATACAGAATAGGTACAACATCCCCTCCCCATGTTAAAACTGTTTTTTTTTTTAAATAATAACGTTATTATTTCAGCACGGATCACTCTCTGCATGAATACCGATTAATGTTTTGTTCTTTGCTTTTTTTACCGTATTTTTGTTTTTTTTTTAAGAAAATCTTTTTTAACAAAAATTGAAAGTGCACGTTTTTTCTTTTTTTAGAGAAGTTGTTTTTATATAAGAAAATATGAATGCTTTTAAAGAAATTGGGTATTCGTGCACTTATTGATCCGTGCTGAAATAATAATGTTATTATTTAAAAAGCCATTCTTAACAGGGGGAGAAGAGGGCGCTTTGTACCTTTTCTGTACTTTAACATTACAATTGAATAATAAATAAAACGGTAAATTTTTAGATTAGGTCCACCTCCACAATTTTCTTTTAAATGACGACTTTTGACGTAGGTTTTCGACTATGCTGAATACGGAAATCGTATTGAAAATTTGCAGAAATAAGTATTATCGAGATATTTAAAATTTAAAATTTGTATAATGCATTGTAATCTCTGGCAGCCATCTTTTTTACACGCTTGCGCGCGCCATAAACAAATCTACGCGCGTAACAAAGATGGGCGCTAAAGAATACAATGGATAAAACAGCTATTTATATCTGGATAAATACTTATTTCTGCGAAATTTCAATGCGATTTCTGTATGAAAAAATATTAGGTACTCATGTAGAGAGTGATCCGTGCTGAAATAATAACGTTATTATTTAAAAAGGCATTCTTAACATGGGGAGGGGAGGGTGTTTTGTATCTATTCTGTGCTTTAAGCTTACAATTGAATAAAACACATATCATAAAACTTTAATTTAACTTGGAAATACGATTTAAAAAATAGCGCGGATTAGTAAGTTAATTAGCACCAGAAATTGTTAGGTGAAATACAGAAAAGTTTCTACCAAGAAAATCATTATTTTAATTTAATTGTCTTTTTTTTTGCTATTCTTTCCAAGGGGGGATGGGGTTTTGTAACTATTCTGTGGTTTCACTAACAATTTATTAAAAAAACAAAAGGTAAATTTTCACATTAGGCCCACCTCCACAATTTTAAACATGGGTAGGTTGGGGGTGTTTATTCTGAAAGCCATTCTTAACATGGGGGGAATGGTGGTATTTATTCATAAAGCCGTTTTTAAAAGACGAAAGACAGGTAAAAGGTTAAAACATGTTGTTAGACATGGGTGTTGTTAATTCCGAAAGTCGTTCTTAATATGGGGAGGGTGGGAGTGTTTATTCATGACCGTCAGTGAATTATAGTGCATAGTACAGGTCTTTATATCTGAAAAACAAATTGTCTCTGCAAATTTTAAATGAGATTGTCTTAATCAGCATAGTCGAAAATTGTGGAGGTGGACCTAATGTAAAAAAAAAATTACATCCCCCCAAAAAGAGATCGTGAAATTTAAATTTAAGTGCGGTACTAAAAGTAAAATTAGACAGAAAAATACACCTTTGGGTTTGTACTTGCACAAAAAGTTGTCAACAAAAACAAATATATAACAAGTAAATATTTTCAAAGGCAAGATAAGTTACTTTTCTACCTAATTGGATAATTTTTAGTGTGTTTATTGGGTTTGTACTACTGTACATATAGATTCGAAAAAGTTGTCAAAAATAAATGTATAACAAATATTATCAAAGGCAATATATGTTACTTTATTACCAAAATGGATAATTTTTTGTTTTTTTAATGTAAAATGTTTATTCGCTTAAAAAACAGCGTTTACTGCTATACTTGAAAATTACACATGGCGACAGACTGTGGTAATCACATTAGGGTTGAGAAAATGAGTTTAAACTAAAAAAAACTATACAAAATACTGTTAAAAACCACCGAATACATGTCTGCCTATGTAACAGTAACATATATTGAGTGCGTTCCTGACAGTATTTTGTATAGTTTTTAGTTTTAACTCATTTTCCCAAACTTAACGTGTTCAACAGTCTGTCGCCATTTGTATTTTTCAAATATACAGATAAACATTTTTATTTGCATTGCTTGTCTTGCACTATTCACCCGAAATCTGTAAAAGTTTCTTGCCGGCACTTTATTTCTTATTATTGGGCAAGCTTCATTATTCCGACTCCCAGTAAATCCTGGCTAATTTGTTGTATTCGCAGAAAAGTTTTTATATGTCCAATTTATTATTTTCGATTTAGTTATTAATTATATTATTTGATTAATTATTTCCTCACACGTGTTATTGTTTCGAGATTTAATTCCGAATGTTTATAGCTTCAGCTAAGGTTAACAGTCCTCCCATAAGCTAACATCATGTGATGACAATTTAAGATTTTCAGTATTTTCATAATTCAGTTTCAAGTTGCTAGTATTAGTATTCATTCGTCAAATCTCTATGTTATTATTTAATGAATTTCACCAACATAGTTGTTTTTTTTTAATCTCTCATATTTAATCGTTAGTATCATAGACGGATATTTAAATCTCCGAGTCGCACCACAATGCTTGTTTACATTTAATTAAAACGGCTTCTTCGCTTACTTCAAACGACACATGTGTTTATATAATTCAATTTTTAAACTACCAGCGTCTTATTCCACTAATCGTATTTGATAATGTACTTATTTAGTCAATGGATATAATTGATGATTTTTCACTTCCTTGTTAAACTTGTAGTTTTTATAGACATATAATTATATGTCCAGTATAACATCGGTTTAGTTACAGTTTTCGTTGTTTAAACATCCGGTTTTTATAATGCACAGTTTTATTTTCATAATGCACAGTGTTGATTTACGGTGTTTATATTCTGTATTCGTTATTAGTTCTTTATTTATTAACTTCTATTCACATTTTGTGTTCATTATCAGTGAATATCAATCATTAACCGCTTGACTTTAAGGTGCTTATAATATGCGTAACGTTAATCTTACATATTGCAAACTATTTAGCTTAATTATTCGTTCAATCAAGTGTAATTACCATCAAGTTTGGGTTTGTTTAATTACAGCAGAACTACTAACATATATTATTGCTCATGTAATTTTATACGCTTTTCGAGTTTTATAACTCGTATAATGCAAACCTATTAACTATTCCACTTCTATTCTTTGATATATATTTTGCGTTATTTTTTTTCTAATCTAACGCTCACCATTTGTACTCTTGTGCTATGTTTTTCGCATATGAATAATATTAGCATTTATCACATTTTCGTGGAATCATATTTCTTCATCTAATTTTATGGCTATTTTCTTTGCCCCCCCTAAACACGTATGTAATAACAATTTACGTCACTCGTCTGCTTTCAATAAATCAATCATAAAAGGCGTCGCTCACCTCCTTACATAGTTTTACGCTATTGACCACCAGAAGATTTATCATAACTTTGTTTTACTGCACGAGAATTCAAAATGTTTTCTTTACAATTTAACGGAGAAGGTGATCTAAAAATTTTAATAATTTTTGAAATTTGGTTGGGAAATAAGTGAGCGGTAAAGCTTTAAAGCAGTTTTAAATAACTATAACTGACACTTAACTATATATTCAAACACTACCGTGTTTGAATGATATATATATATATATATATATGTGTGTGTGTGTGTGTGTGTGTGTGTGTGTGTGTGTGTGTGTGTGTGTGTGTGTGTGAATATGTATATACAAAATTACTGTATATTTTACACATACACAAAAAAGAAAAAAAAGAGGCTTGATTTACCATTAAACGAATATGGATATTTATCTGAACACACATTGCTTTTTCTTCTGGATATTTTGCCGACAATAAATCATCATATTTTTTCTTCTAAGTAAATATTTTTGTTTTCTGATAAATAGACGAAAAAACGATTCGACATTAACATAATAATATTTGACTTTTTCTGCGTCACTAGTCACATCAGTAAATATACGCTGAGGATTTTACATGCTGCAAGATAGATTTAGTATGGAAAATAAATAATGAGAACTTGAAATATAGCTATATTGTTAGTCTTTATATATGTATATATATATATAAATATATATATATATATGTATGTATATATATGTATATATAATTATTAATATATATGTATGTATATATATGTATATATAATTATTAATATATATGTATGTATATATATGTATATATAATTATTAATATATATGTATGCATATAAATACGTGTGTATATATGCATATATATGTGTATATTTTTATACATATATATAATATATACATATATTAAATATTTATATGTATTTTATATATAATATATATATATGGACATTTGTATATATACGTAAATTAAAGTTTATATATATATATATATATATATATATATATTATAGTAAAAAAATAATTATATATATATATATATATATATGTGTGTATATATATATATATAAGCACATATAGGATATTTCTGTTTATATATAGGCTGTCCCAAAGAAGCTGAATCGATCAAATATAAGATTGGGCAATAGACGCAGCAAACTAGCAAAAAAAGATTTCAGAGCATCTACAGGGTGGTCAAAAAGTCAGGTAACATCGCAATCTCCTCTTCAATAAATAACTTTAAAGACGCTATTGTATCAGACTTCTTGCCATAAACGCTATCCTTTACATAGCCCCAAAGCCAGAAATCAGGAGGGGTAAGATCCCTATATAAGATTATAATGGATCATATTGTTTTTTCTACCTTTAACATGTTACCTGACTTTTTGACCACCCTGTAGATTAAGCCTACTTAAGTCATCATGAGTCATTACACCATCAAGGAATCGATATTTATCGTAGAGTGGTACTTTCAGTGGAATTGAAATTTGAAATCCGTCAGCTTCTATTGGGACACCCTTGATGCATATATTATATGCATATTAATGAAAACAAAGGGATATAGTGTTTACCTGATATACACAATGGTAAACTTCAAACAAATATAAATAACAGTATTTATATATAGAAAATTTAATTCCAACTGCATTAAAACAAAGCTTAATACGACATAGAGAGTAAAGCTTATTATAAGAGAAAGAAAATTAAAACTTAAAGTTGAACTTTACAATCACAATTTACCTTTGGACTGAATACTCGCAAAAAACAATTTACAAAGCTGTTATTCCGCGGAGTTTCAAAAATGCTATCCTTGTTATTCTTTTCATTAGAGGATATAAAGAAATCAGCAAATTATATTTGTAGCAATGCTAGAATTTGCTAGTAAAGGCATTAAGTGAAAGCGCAATTTATTGTAGTTATAAATAAATTGCGAAATAAAAAGTGAAAATGTTGGATATGTTATATATATATATATATATATATATATATATATATATATACATATTACATATCCAACATTTTTTGTCTTTATTTATTTATTTGTTTTGGAAATTTATAACTACGATAAATTGCGGTTTCACTTAATACCTTTACTAGCAAATTCTAGCATTACTACAAATATAATTTGCTGACTTCGTTATGTTCTTTGGTAAGAAGAATAACAAAAATGTCATTTTTGAAACTCCGCGGAATGAGGACTTTGTAAATTGTTATTTGGAGTATTCAGTCGAACAATAAATTTAGATTGTAAAGTTCAACTGGCAGTTTTAATTTTCTTTCGCTTAGTATACGCATATGCATATTGATGTATGTTTTGTAGTATGTGTATTATATACAGGGTGGCCGAAATGTCCCAGGACACTATACATGCATTTTTAATAAAACACAGTATTTTTTAATGAAACAAACAGTAAATACACTGATGTCAGTCATAACCTGAAAAAATAAATGAAATAAATTGTTTTAACAACATTAGAATATTAAAATCAATCATATTTAACAGCATTAAAATATTAAAAATAGAGTGTCCTGGGACTTTTCGGCCACCCTGATATATATATATATATATATATATATATATATATATATATATATATATATATATATATATATATATATATAGCTATATTGTATATGTATATGTAGACATGTCAAGTTATGGTAGAATTAAATTTACAATATTTCTTTAAAAAAAGAATATGAAATAGATGTGAAATGTTCCTCATTCCATAGAGTTTCAAATCTAGTTGTATAAGTTGTATATATATATATATATATATATATATATATATATATGTATATATATATGACCACTTCATGTAATCACATTAGTTAATATACGAAAGTAAAATTTATGAGTAACCGTTAAGTATTTACTTAAATAATGCTCAATACGTAGGTGGAGCTAGATAGTAAGAAATATGGCAATTTAGCTACACAGAATATTCCGCGTTTCATCACTGTGGATAAAACGTGGAATATTCTGTGTAGCTTAATTGCCATATATATTTTATAACTGACTATATATATATATATATATATATATATATATATATATATATATATATATATATATATATATATATATATATATATATACTATGGCAATCCTCCGCCCAGGTAATCGAGTGGTTTTCTAGCATTCAAAATAAAAATAATTGTAATTTTGTTTCCTTTTGACATTGAATCATATTATCAACCAATATCGCCAACTCTACTAAATAAATCTCTACTAATGGCACGAAAACTTACTAATATAGCGCAGGACGAAATTAAATTAATACCCGTAGCTAGAAAATATCTAATAACCTTTGATAACAAGTATTGGACCAGAAAAATACCCCTGACCTTTTCAACGTTTTAATGGGCTCGACGGACTCAGCTCAGTTCACCGATTTGGTCGGCCTTTTCCTTTTAAATGAAATTCATTCTATACTTCTTGAACAATTCAAACTTCAAGGAGGATTATACAGAGATGCTGCACTTTTCGTAACAAATTCAACAAATAAAAATTACGAATAAACAATTAAATCCTTACATATATTTTTTTTTAATTATAGATTTACTATTAAAATCGACCCTAATAAAAAATGGTTAATTTCTTGGGCATAACCTTAAATGTTGAAGACTCTACGTTTGAACCCTATCATAAACCTAACCGATCTGTACTATATGTCCATAACGAATCAAACCACCCTAGATCAATATTGAAATCAATAGTTTCCAATGTATCTTTAAGAATTTCTAGGCTATCTTCTAACAAATCTATATTCAACACAAATTACAAATATTACAATGAAGCCCTTAAAAACTCAAATACAAATCACAAATCAAATTCCTAAATAAAAATGATAGAAACAAAAACTGCATTGAAAATAAACCTACTAAGAGCATAATACCCTATAATATGGGCATGTCATCCCGTATGCGAGTTACAAAAAATGGCCAAAAACAAGACAAAGCAAAATGAAACCGAAAGTATTAGATACAAACACAAATAATAAACAAACCAAAGTCTGTAAAAGTAAAAACAGACATAGGGAGACCCTATGATTCAACCCTCCATCTTGCAATAATCTTGAGACAAACATAGCCAGAGATTTTTTTTAAATATTAGAAAAAAAACTTTAAAGCCCCTCATAGATACTATAAGATCTGTAATAAGAACATAATCAAAGTGTCTTACTCAACTATGCCACACCTTCATCAAAAAATAATTAGTTCTAACAATAAAAAATAATAATATACAAAATACAAATACAGAAAATATATCAGGCTGTAACGGTAGAAGAAAAAATAGATGCCCTCTACAAGGTTCATGCAAAATTTAAAAAAAATGTAGTTTATAGCTGCACAGTATCACAAACCCCAAATTTAAATGAGTTTAACAGCAACCATAACTCGACCACCCGAATAAATAACTACACCAACTTTAACCAATCTACCAATAAAATACAGACCAACCCTTCACATACCAATGCTACCCCTAATCTACCTGAAAATAAATACATTAAACAAGACGCAATCTACTTTGGTTCCAAATCGGGACTTATTAAGCATAGGATGTCAACCCATAAGCATTCTTTTTAAAACCACTCCCTGTTGAACCAAACCACTCTATCCAAGCATATTTGGCGACTCAATGGTAAGAATATTTCCTTTAATTTGAAATGGCAAATAATAGGATCATATAAAGGATATACACCAAGAGATAGATGCTGTGCACGTTGTACACAGGAGACCCTAAAGATTTTAAAATATGACGACATCAAAATAGGACCATCTTCCTAAATTCAAGAGAGGAGCTTATATCCTCATGCAATCATAAACGTTGGTTTTAATTTAACAAATATAAACCACCATAAGCCATTAAAAATGTTACTTATTAATATTCAGTCTTGAAATTTAAGTTTAACTTGATACCCTTATTAATAAAATTTTGATCATCAATATTATTATTAATATTATTTTATCTGATATATTTACCATTATTGTATATTATTTGAATATATATTTTAGCTTAACCTATATTATATTTATTAATTTCAATAAATAAATAAATAATGTATTAAAATACTAAATTCAATAAGTTCAAAATATAATATTTTATAATCTAAATAGAATAAGCACTAATTATCTCCCTTGGATTATTTAATTATATAAATAAAATTATCTCCCCCTATTTTTTAAAAATATTTGCTTAATTTTATATAAGGCGTTTACTAAAATATTCTGACTGCAAAAAAAAATGTTCCGTTGGCGTTCTTTTTGAAAATTCAACATTTCGTACATTTATAAGCTACAATTAACATTCAAATTGATGCTTTGACGATAATTACGGTTTTAAAAAGGCGAAGCATTAAAAGGTATATATATATATATATATATATATATATATGTATATATATATATATTAGTCATCGACATACAGTCCTGTTTCGTTGTTTTACAACTCATCAGTGCCGCTAGACTAACACCTATCCCAAGCCGAGGATTGAACCTAGAACCGTCGGGATGACAGTCGGCAGTTCTACCCCCTGACTACGGAAGCGGTGGCCGCAATTAATCTGTCGGAATGTCTATTTAAATAAACATCCGTCCGCCACTCGTAAAGTGCTCAAACGTTTGTTTGTAAACAAACCGCGAGCTTCGCATTTTTTCAGCTAAATTAAGTAGCGAGTGAGATTATTTACAATAGTGCTCAACCCAAGATGGGGGGGGGGCTTTATAAAATGTATTTTTTTTAGTCATCGACATACAGTCCGGTTTCGTTGTTTCACAACTCATCAGTGCCGCTAGACTAACACCTATCCCAAGCCGAGGATTGAACCTAAAACCGTCGTGATGACAGTCGGCAGTTCTACCCCCTGACTACGGAAGCGGTGGCCGCAATTAATCTGTCGGAATGTCTATTTAAATAAACATCCGTCCGCCACTCGTAAAGTGCTCAAACTTTTGTTTGTAAACAAAACTTCTTAACTTTTATCAAAAACATATTATTATAACCTTATATTTAAACCAAACTCAGATTTATAATTTTATTCTATTCTGAACCCGTATTACTTTTCTCATCAAGTAAACGATTTCCTTTTTATTTTATTTTTTCCAGATACATCTGCCTCACTTAAAATCTTCTAGGTTTATTTATGGTGACTTTTCCATATGAAAAATCACCCAATACTTTTGCTGATGAGGAGAGTTTGTTTAAAAAAAAAAACTATAGCAGTCAGGCAAACTCCATAAAGCGCGTTGGTACAAGTACGTATCGTCTTATCTAACGGTATGTTAGTAAAGAGACTAGAGACATAAAATGAACACATAAAGGATGTCCTGCATTCGACTTCAAGCCATGTACACACTCAACAAACTGAGTCAGGAATACAGTGCGTACTGTATAATTCACGGACAGGCTGCAAAATTTCGACAAGCCACTGAGCCAAAGAATGCAGAGCAGAACCTATCATAGATAAAATAGGTTTTATCTTGTTTATAGATTTTAGGGAGATCATACAATCTGGGACGTTGTGACCCAAAGGGCCTGATCTTGCAATAAACGTTCTTGCAAAAAGATATTCTTTTTAAATAATGCAAGTAGATGTCTTTGCATTTTGGCCTCGTTCTTGCAAGTATTATCCGTAAACTCATCAGGGGCAAGTTTCCAGAATTTGGAAGCTTCGTTAAGAATAAATGACATTTTCTCAACGTAATAACATGTATCCATAATAACAACTACTGCTCCTTTGTCTGATTTACACATATATATGTCGGCGTTTGACTTCAACGCTTGGGTAGTTTTCAACTGCGTTTTATTCCAAACAAAGTCGCTGTGATCAACAGGGGTGTTACTATATCTGTGTGCGAAGTCAACCAAATTTGATTTCATCCCATAAATACTTTCCAGAGAATAAGGGGTCTACTGTGCAAGCTTAGAAAACAAAACTTCAAATGAAGCGAGTGTTCTTTTTTGTTATACTAGTAGGAGGAATACAAAATTATAACCTCTTAGATAAAACTCTATTTTCGATGTCTGTGAGATAACTTTTCGAAAAATTATATATATATATATATATATATATATATATATACACACGCATATATATATATATATATATATATATATATATATATATATATATATATGGGAGAGAGAGAAAGGGAGAGATATTATTTGAGGTTGCTATTTTTCGAAGGTAGAGTAACCAGTAAAATATAACGAGGTTAATACTAAAGTGCGCTAAACGTTACATATCTGTATTTACATAACCAGTAATTTGTTGCTACAATCATGAGCATCTTTCGGCCTTCTAGTTTTCAGTAACTAGAGACATCTTCAGGTAACAATGTTTATATTCAAAAGCGAAATTCTTTATCATAATTAATTAGATTAAGAATTCTGCTTTTGAATATAAGCGTTGTTGCCTGGAAAGGTCTCTAGTTGCTGAAAACTAGAAAACCGAAACATGCATATGACTCTGTAGCAACAAATTATGGCTTATGTAAAGACAAATTATATACATATATATGCATATATATATACATTATATATGATATATATATGTATAATTACGCATGCATATATAAATATACATGTGTACATATGTATATATATATATTTATACGTATACATAAATATATATATATATATGTATGTATAAATATTTATGTATACATTCAGGTGTACGTATGTATATATATATATATATATATATATATATATATATATATATATATATATATATATATATATATATATATATATATATATATATACAGTGATGATCATATTTATTGGCACGGTAAAATAAAAGTTAAATTTTGTCTAATAAATTCTAAAAAAGGGATTAAATTAAAGAAAATAACAAAGTATATTATGTATTTTTAACTGGCCTTTCCGATGCAGCAATCAGATTTTAGAAAAAATAAATAACAAAGGAACAACAAACATAATTGCAAAAAACCCTTGTTCAAAATTATTGGCACGATTTATTTAATAATCAATTGTATAGCCTTTGGCCTTGATTACCTTCCTCAGTTGCTTTTCATAGTTTACAACCAAGTTGTTGCACTCTTTAGTAGTAATTTTAGCCCACTCTTCCTGGCAATAATCCTCCAATTGAATAAGATTCTTAGGCTTCCTTTGCATTACCCTCAATTTTAATGTTCTCCATAAATTTTCAATTGGATTAAGGTCTGGGCTTTGTGATGGCCACATTAAAACATTAATATGATTGTCCACAAGCCATTTCTTAGTCAGTTTAGCCGAATGCTTTGGGTCATTATCTTGCATGAACCACCAACGACGACCAAGTGAGAGCTCTTTAGCAGAGTCTTTCAGGTTTTCATCCAATATTTTAACATAATCTTCCTTTTTCATGCTACCTGTGACCTTAACAAGTCGCCCTGGTCCAGAGGCAGCAAAGGATCCCCAAAACATCAAACTGCCTCCACCGTGCTTCACTGTGGGTATGGTGTTCTTAGGCAGGAACGCTTCGCCAGATTTTCTGTAAATATAAGACACTTTATTATGGCCAAATAACTCTATTTTCGTTTCGTCAGTCCATAGAACACGTTTCCAGAATGCAGCATCTTTATCAATATGACGTTTTGCAAAGGCTAGCCTTGCTTTCAGGTGCATAGGCTTCAATAAGGGAGTCTTTCTCGGACGACATGCTTTTAAACCAGCTCTCTTCAAAACTCTACCAACTGTATGTCGAGATACATTCACTCCAGAGGTGCTCTGTTCATCAACAATCTCCCCAACAGAGATCCTTGGGTTTTGTTTTACTTGTCGAACAATTTTCCGTTCATCTCTTGGGGAAAGAATCCTTTTTCTCCCTCTACCCTCTAAACTCATAACGTGGCCTTGCGATTTGAACTTGTTTATTATGGCTCTAACAGTGGATTTGGGAAGGTTTAGCTTCTTTGAAATCTTATCATAGCCCTCCCCATTGGTATGGCATGCTACAACAAGCTTCCTGACGTCTTCGCTGTGTTCCTTAGTTTTAACCATGGCGATTGAAAATTATAATTTAGTCACTTATAATAGTTTAAATAAATCGCTATCTAAAAATTATCTGAAAAAAATTATTCACTGAATTAGCGTTAAACAAGCATAATATGGCTATAAAAAAGTTCAGAAAGCACGTAAACCGGAAATTGATTGATATTATACGGATACTAAAAGAAAAACAAAGCCGTGCCAATAATTTTGAACAAGGGTTTTTTGCAATTATGTTTGTTGTTCCTTTGTTATTTATTTTTTCTAAAATCCGATTGCTGCATCGGAAAGGCCAGTTAAAAATACATAATATACTTTGTTATTTTCTTTAATTTAATCCCTTTTTTAGAATTTATTAGACAAAATTTAACTTTTATTTTACCGTGCCAATAAATATGATCATCACTGTATATATATATTTATATGTCAGGTCATGCATTCTGATACTGGTACCATGTAACCCAGTACTACCTGCCTCATGGTCGGGTCATCAGCGACACGAGTTGTTAGATGAGGAAGGAGGCTAGTCTCTCTGAAGGATTAAAAACAAGATCTTCCAAAGGGCGAATGAACCCTTTTTCCGTGTCAACAGCCAACTAGCACCGTTTGTTTGTGTGCATGTATGTGTGTTTTGTGGTGGAGAGGGCTCCCGTAAGGTGGGGTGAACGCAACATTTCTAGGAGAAGAAAATCTCTTACTAAAATAAAAACATAAAGCGGATGACCAGTGCTCACATTAAGCTGCTCTGCAGTTTGACTTGCTGGCTATCTTACCCTTGCTTATTGCTGGATCTCAACATTTTAAACCAAGAGAGAGATTTAGCTGTCGTACAAAGCTAACACTCTGTGACATCGTCTGTGTATAGATACTCCCTCAGGTATTTGTCTATAAAAATGGTCCTGTGGCGATGGAAATGTTGTTACGGTTGGAGGCTTGAAATGCTAGAAGCATGTAATAATTGATCTCAATGACTGTCTTCAGTGTCATGCCTATTTGAGCGTGTGAATTCACCGTTAGGACTAAAAAAAGTCATTTTTGGCTCATAGACTTTAAGTGTCTGAGAGAGAGGCACTCGTCTGACAAGACGTTGCAATGATCATATATATATATATAACTACTTCATTTACTCACATAAATTTAATATACGAAAGTATAGAATTATGCGTAAACTTTAAGTATTTACTTAAAAAGTACTCAATACGTAGGTAGAGCTAGTTAGTAATTTATAAAATATATATGGCGACTAAGCTACACTGAATATTTTGCGTTTCATCCACTGTAGGATTCGTCAGGCTTATGCGCGAATTTTGTGGTTGCTTCTTGTTTTTATATATGTTGAGGATTTCTAGTTAGCCAATCAGCTTTCTAGTATCCACCGCGCCCCCTCCTATCAGCCAATGAGCATGCATTTTATCGAACAAAGGATCTGTTTTGGAACTAGGTTAGTGGTTTAAGGTAGATCTTTTCCCTCCTTTATATATATATATATATATATATATATATATATATATATATATATATATGAATATACCTATGTGTACACACACATGCACACACACACACACATATATATATACATAAATACATATATGTGTGATCGTTTATGTATATTCATGTTTATTTTTATTTATTTATTTGTTTGTTTTCTATTGTTCTTGTTAGTTTTAAAGCTATTTTGTATCGCTATCCTAGAGTGAGTTTTATTTTGTGAACACAGTTGTTTGCTATTTCTCGTCTACAGTTTAATAGATTTTGAGGTTCTTTAAAGAACTAGATTGCAAAATTTTCATGGAGGCATAATTTACATGGGACGTCTAAGTGTCTGCATGTGGTAGCTTGTCTCATTATTTTCCATTCGACTACCGGCGAATGTCCGCTTTCTTTGAGTTCCCAGTATTTATTCGCTAGTGTTGTTTTTATACGGTGTTTTTTATTTTTGAAGGTACTTTTGTGGTCATAGTATCGGGTTTTGAAATCTAAGGAAGTCATGCCTATGTAATATTTCTTGTTATTCGGGTTTTCTTTCGCAAATATTATTGCTTGATAAACTACACTTTTTGTTAGGCATTTATTTTGGACTGGGCAAATTGTGCGGTGTCTACAATTGCATTATTGTTCGTTATTATTATTATTATTTTTATTCATGGTATAGTTGTTCTTGTCCGGAGTTGGTTTGTTGTTGTTGTTATTATTATTATTATTATTATTATTATTATTATTATTATTATTATTATTTCTGCTAGTGTTGGTTTTATTTCTGTCATGATGTCTACTTTTTTATTGTTTATTTTGTTGTTCTTTACATTGTTTTCTTTTAGTATTTTGTTATTATGTGCTTTAATTATCATCTCTAAATTTTCGCAACAACTGTAAGATAACTTCAAGGTATTTTTATTGAAGATTTTTTGTAAGGGGTTGGTTGCGGGAAAGTGTGTTTGAATAAGATCTAGAAATTTCTTGCCAAGTTTTGTTTTTAAGATTTGATTGTATGGGGCCGTATACCAAATTATAGTTCTTTTTCTTCTATTTTTACTTTTATTATAGTTGTTGGTATTTTGTTGCTTATATTTTATATCGATATTTTTGTATCCACTATTTTTTAGGGCTGTTTCGTAGATATTGGTTGACCTGTTAAATGCATTTTCATCGCTTGAGTTATTACTGAGTCTACTTACGATCGAGTTAGGAATGTGTTTTATAATTGATGGTGGGTGGTTGGACTTAGGGTTTACGTAAATTGGAGTAGCGTTATCTTTTAAGTATGGTTCATATGTGTTTTTATCTAAGTTTCAGGAAGTTTGTTATTTTTATGTTAGTTTATACGTCCGCTTTTAGGCCTAATTTTTTCATTTCTTTGTGTATGATTTTCTTAAAGTTTCTCCCTTGACTTTGTTGGAGTTTTTTATTATAGCTAGTCCGTCATCTCTATATAGGCCGATATCCGTAGTATCGAATATGTTTGTGAGGGTATATAGAATGAATAATCCCACAAGTTGATGAAACGTAGAATATTCAGTGTAGCTTAGTCGCCATATATATTTTATAAATTACTATATATATATATATATATACTTATGCAAACGTGTATATATGCATATTTATATTTTTTCTGTATATATATAAATATGTATATGCATATGTTTATACATATTTAATAATTAATATAATAATAATAATGATTTAAATATATATATATATATATATATATATATATAACACCTATTCCATTATATTTTTGAAATTAATTTTAAGTTAATGTTGTGTGCATAAAGTATGATAATCATGGTGATATGTTTAACATCTCAATTTGAAATTTCAAACTTTTTCTGCTCTTGATCACACAAAGTAGCAAAGTAACAATGAAAGACCTTGGAAAACTGGACCTTTTTTGACTGCGTTCTTTTCCTTGTAAATACTTTCGGAATAGTTTTCGTAATTTGTTAAACTGTCTGTGGAATTAGAATGTTGTCATATTTTTTTTTTTTAATTTGCATGTTTTACGTTTCCTGTCAATCAGCATCAACATCAAAACTCATGTTATTTCAATATATATAGAAACTGATTAGCAACTTAAAGCAATGTGTTGAACAGAAAAGTAATATAATAGATAATAAGAATATTTAAATTATAATTATTCTGCTGCTACTTTTACTACTAATAATATTGATGATACTAATACTAATAATGTCCTAATAACAACACTATAAAATATATTTCGGTTTTAAAGAAACATTTTTTGCACCTGAAATGCTTATTATTTACAGATCATGCAAACTATTAACGCGTATATGCTCGGATCCGCAAACAATTTACATAATAACACGAAGCTTACTCAACGATTAAGAACCAATACCATATTAAGTACATATGACCCTTTCGGTTGTGATCATAGCGTAGTATGTCTTAACTGTGGCAAGAGTAAAAACATTATTATTATTATTATTATTATTATTATTATTATTATTATCAATTGATTCGAGCGACGACTGCTCGCTGGATCAATTATTATGATTAGAAAAATAAACAATCAAATTAAAAAAAAACGTTGACATATAATATCATAAATCACAAAAAAAAATGTGAAAATAGAAAATAGATGTAAACATCATTTTGGGGTTTGCATAAACAAATAATTAGGTTGGTGTTGGATACGTAATGTTTTGACATAAAACACGTGATGTATGTAGATTTGGGGAGATTCTAGGAAGTCGTTAGCTTGACATCAGATAGAAGGGGCGTCTCAAGATGAGGTGGGAAGCGGTGTCACTTCGGACAATAAAGATGTAAAGAACGTGTAAATTCTGAAAATGACGGCCAGATAATGAGAATAAATATTTATAAATAATTCATCTGTTAAAAAAAGAACTGCTGTCCACAACTGTTTCGATACTCCACGTCAATCAGTGTTGCATAAATATTAAAATATACACACTAGACGATCAACTAAATGATACGACCTATATGCATACACGCACTTACACGTACATGAATATACAGATAAAATAGAAAACCAACTATTAAACATGTACCTCGTTATAGAATGTATTCATACACCTATCTATATAACATACATTAGTCAATACATAAAACATAGTAGTATATTTCTTTCAATATCAATAAGAAACGCCTCTACAACACGATTTCCATGGTTTTCCATCCTGGCTAACTAATATAAACAAACCGCAACTTACCTTAAACAATCTTCCAATACGTTACAGACTAATCCTACCCTCAAGTCCAGTTTAAACATCTCACCCATTACAGCAATCATAAATCACCCAACTTTGCCGCTCTACTCACACGCTCAAAGAAACGCATACAAAACACATGACAACAAGGCAATTACAAATGTAATAAACCTTATTCCTGACATTAAGCGTTCAATCCTCAGCGAGGGATCTTTATAACCCTGTTGGTTAAATAAATGTTTTGTTGTGAATATGGCGTAGACCCCCGAGTTCGGCATTAAGATTCGCGAGAACGAAAATATACATAAAGGCCAAACGTTGCCTTGATTAAAATGTTATGAGAAAACATTCAATATTAGAACACTAATAAAACAAATTATATTTTACCGTGATGTACAATGGGCATTAAAGCATAAATTACAGTTTACAAGGGGCGTGCAATAAGTAATGCCTCTGACCCACTTCCTATAGAATTAGAGCAACAAAACTTAACACAGTTATTAATCTTTCTCTAGATAGGAACCACTCAGAGTTATGCATTTCTCCTATCGTTTGATGCAGCTCTGGTGATCGGTTTTGTAGAACACCCCAGGTTTGTCCTCCAACCACAACGTGACTTCAGAAATCAAGGCTGCATCATCTGGGAAACGCTTTCCTTTGAAAAACAAATTCATGGCTGGGAAGAGGTGAAAGTCAGAGGGTTCAAGGTCAGAAAAGTAGGGAGGATGGGGGAGGATTTCATAACCACACACCCGTGCTTCTGATCTGGCGACATGGGAGTTGTGAACCGGAGCGTTGTCCTGTAGGAGGAGGGTAACTTTGCTGATATTGCCCCGCCTCTTGATTTTGATAGCTTCCCTTAATTTCCTCAAAAGTGAAGCATAATAGGTTCCTGTAATTGTGGTACCCTTTGCCAGGAAATCTATCATCACTACTCCGTCCTGGTCCCAGAAGACTGTGAGCATGACCTTGCCAGCGGAGGGTTGCACCCTTGCCTTCTTTGGAGGTGATGAGTCCAAGTGCTTCAATTGCATTGACTGGGCTTTCGTCTCTGGATCATAGTGATGGACCCAGTTTTCATTCCTGTGTTATCAGTTTTTAAAAACTTTTACTCATCTTCTTGGCACATCTCTAAATTCATCCCTGAGCACTCAACGCGTTCTAGCTTCTTGATTGGTGTGAGCAACCTGGGAATCCATCTGGCTGACACCTTATACATATGCAAATTATCATGAATTAGAGTTTCCACAGACCCTGTACTAAGCTTGACATCTTGGGTCATTTGGCGAATTGTAATGCTCCTATCTTCCAAAATGGCAGCCTCAACTTGACGGACATATGCGTCATCAATGGCAGAAGGGGAATAACTAAGCGGGTGCTGTTTCCACAGACTTCCGGCCATGTTTGAATTCACGTTTTTCAAGGTCATATGATGGGGCATTATCACCATAACTTTCTTTCATTTCATCAAAAGTCTCCTGTGGTGTGCGTCCTTTCAAATACAAAAAACCGGATCGATGCTCGACATTCAACCGGCTCCATTTCACACCTGACTCAGTTCAAACACCTGTAAACATAAACCACAATTAGTTCATATCTGAAATTTGCCACATGATCCGTAGAGATATAAATCATTGCACATGCAAAATTTCAGCTTGATCAGACAACTGGGTCAGGGACATTACTTATTGCACACCCTTCGTATGTCATAGTTACAAATTTAGGTGACAAACATTTTTCAATATAAAACTTTGCAAACTCTAGGTAATATGTAACAACAATGTATAAGACACGTGGAAAATAATGTTGTAAACGGAAGGTGTTTGTATGAAGTTTAAGTAAGCATTAGAATAATAGGAAAATTCAGTTAGAAGTTGACAGACTAAAATTGTGATAATGTGTCAGTACATGATGTCATCAAATGTGAAAAGGATGTTATTTGTTAAGTCGGTGAAATTTAAATTAAAATAAATCACAGAAAATATTTGATTATTTGATATTTAAAATTTCAATATGCTGTTTATTCAAAATAGTTATTTTTAGCATTCATAATTTAATTATAATTCAAGGCGTATGTCAGCTTCAGCTCGGGCATATATGGCGTAATAGTGGGTTTTTAATTTTCACGAATCTATGCATGAAATGATGATGTATTTCGACCATAACAGGTTGAATGTTGCCTTGCAAGTAGTCTATCATGCTTGAGCTGTCAGCGTAGTTATATCACTTATCATAATCCTCCAAAAGTAATCAAGTTGTGTTAAATTATCAAACGTGGTTTCCAGTTGACAGGTGCATTTCATGCAATTATTCGTTTATCAAAGTGTTTTCGTAGTAGATTGATTGTATCATTTGTAATTTTTCAACACTTCTCAGATGCCACTCTCTTAACGATGTATAGTTTAACGAAGCTGAACTACAAATAACCGGTAGTTGAAAAAGCTGCAATTAAAGTAACTAGAGTTATCATTTTAAGATTCGTAGCCTCTACAAACATTCTATGAATCTTATGGAAACGAGTGCGATTCTACTTTTTGGCTATGTGACGTTAAGGTGGCTGCAAATCTTCTTTTATGTATGTGCAATTTAATGGTGGAAGCTTATCGTACCATAATTTTTAAAGTCATAATCTATCATAAGTTTTCGATCACTAGTTACTGTGTTTGAAGGCCTGTAGTTCATCGTTAATAGTGAAAATGTGTTTTACGCGTGAACAATAAAGTAAAATGGAAAATGTTTCACTGAGCTGCATCAATGAAAAAACGAAAATTACAATAATTAACAATTATATCAACTAACTGTAAAAGTGGCCTGAAAAATAAATAAATGCTTTTCAAGCATAATTAGTAAACTTTAGTCTTAAAATACTGAATGAAAATTAAACATCGTTTTTTTTAAAACTGTTTTATCATCTCAAAAAGGCGAGTTTAGTAAACAGAACGAACCATCGCCCCGTCAAAACAAGCAAGGACATTTCTACGGAATGCTCAACATGTTAAAAATTCACTTTATAGAGAAATTTAAACAGAATATGCTAATTTCTCTATTCCTCAAGTTAAAAAAAAAACATTAATTAAATTAGATGATAAACCTAAACAAATTAATATATTCAGGTACAAGTCAGCAAGCGTGAAAAATAAAAATAGAAACAAAAGCCGGGAAAAACAAAAACAAAAAAAAACAGAAAAAAAAACGAACCGTTAAAACCGAAATAGAAAATTAGACTGGAAACCCAAATCAATAAACTTTGGGGGGATCTTAACAATAAATCGAATGACAGGAAACAGAAAACGACGGAAAAGGATTAATATGACTCACAGAAAAAAATAAAAAATAAAAAATGTGATGAAGTAATAAAAAATTAACAGCAAAAGAACTAGGACGTACTATACAAATACAAACAAAACTATTTTATTATAATAAAAATGAATTGCTTATCTAATTAAAATATTTATTTACGTTTACATAATGACATGATTTTTTTTCAAACGCTTGTAACGATAAATTAAATCGATTCTTCTAAATAAAAGTAAAAGTGCATTTAAAGTGTGAAAAATTTCATTTAACATCCACGATTATATTGACAATTTATTCATTGAAAACAAAACTACACACTTATTACTCATTAATTGGATAGAATTCGGCGGATGGGATGTAAATACTATCAGTCTTTATTATGGTGCTCATCTGTACTTCACCAAATAAACCGTTGGTAGAAACAACCCATTTCTAAATCATTTTTTTTATCTTAGTGATCCTAGATTACAAAGTTTTCTATTTTATTGTTATTTTCAAGATTGTAAAAACATGACGCTGAAGTTTTCATGTTTATGCCTACAATGAAAATGCTATAATATTACATTTAATATTTCGCGATAATTTTTATCATTGAAATCACTTGAAATATTTTTTGCAATTATATTATGCGTTTGGTGACAATATAAAATTACCGATGCTTTATTCAATGATTTTATCGTTTGTTTAAGGAATTAACTTTTTTTCAACTTATATTGTAATCATTAATACAGATGTAAGGCGTTTTTAATGTTCTTAAAATATTAATATATTTCTAATTGTTACCATCTACGCTTTATTTCCCTTAAAGGCATAGGTTAATACGTTATTTTAGCACTTAAAATTATAATCTCATCAAACATGTTTTTGTTTACACAAAATAATACATTTAAATTTATTTTTTCAAAAAGTTATTGTTATATTTTGTAATTGTTTATAACAAAAACTAAAAACTTAATACAAAGTTGTTGATTTCCTGAATTTTAGTGGATATGAAACTTGAAGCGAGATGTCAAAATGTTATTCATTTTGAGGAGCGATCATCGTTTTGCAGGGCCCTACCTTTTTATCTTGTGCATCGTCTCTATGAGATTAGGTCGAAAATTTCTAGCTCTCTCGATCTAGATTGCGGCACAAAATATAACTTAAAAAAGAAGAAAACAATAGTATTATTCTCTAGACTACTGTTCTTTAATTGAATGTCATTTTCTACAATATTCCAGTCGATATAGTCTCTGACCTTTTTCAGCGCAAGGAGCTCTGGCGCAGTGGTTAGAGTACTTGACAAATCAATTGTAAAATGATATTCTCTAGAAGGTTGAATGTTCAATTCTTAGTGTAGGGGGCCAGAAATAAACAGTATTTCGAATTAATTTGGACGTTTATCAATAATGGTTGACGGGACGAGATCATGCTATGCCCATGGAATAAATAAAGGGTCCTGTTTGAAATTCCCTTCCAATTCCAGAATTCGACAGAAAGATTTCCGATTTCGACAAGAAATACCCGAAGAAGGTCGGAGATTACATCGACTAAAATGTTTGTAAAATGACACTGAAGAGGAGAACAGTAGCCGAAACAATACAAATAATAAGAAATTCAGACACGTAATGAGAAAATAATGGGTTTTTTTTTTTTAGTCTTGTGAGTGGGTGTAATTTCTCTCATTGTTACAGATACCAGAATAAAAGAAGAAAAAGAACCTGAGAGACAATTAGTCTACAGAGTAATTTACAACTTGTCAACGAAACCGGACAGCAGACAGGACGCCGGCCAAAGATGTCATATTGTGGTCAGAGATTGGATTACAATTCGCAACATTTTTATACTGGGCGGATGTTTTGGATTGCTAAGGAAAATTATACTCATCCATATTTATCATTTTTATAATAGAGTTTCAACCATATACAGGTTTTCTGATTTTAAGATCAACTAAGTTATAAATAAAAATAATAAAATTTGACAAACATCGAATATGTCAGGATGGAATTCTTATCTATATTATCCATAAATATGAGAATGTGTGTGTGTAAAAGTCTCAACCTATACACTCAAATAATTTTTGATTTACCGACTTGACATTTTGTATTAGAGTATTCAGACATGTGGGAAATTGGAACTGGTTTTCACCCGAAAAAGTGTTTGCTAGGGAGTTCACAATTGAAAAATTATTTCTTGGGCGTCGTCGATTTTTTTATCTGTTAGTCAACTATGTCAGTACTACGCATACGCGAATCGTTCATATGACAGCTTCCTTAAGTTAAGAATAAGAAGGTTCGAAAACACTTTTAAAGATCGTGGCGAACTGATCAAATTATTATCGTACTTGACTAACTTTTTTTAGTTTCAATCTCAGCTCGAATATATTTTTACTTACAAGTAGTTTACTGTTTAGAAAATATAATACTCGCCTGCTCATTTCCCAATTTCTGTTCGTTTATTTACTTCATTTTTTAATTGAATTTAATCTTACGTTTAATATCGGGCAACGCCGGATACACATGCTCGTCTTTTAATAGTTTTGTACTTGTAGTGTAAGGCATATATAATGTCGTAGAACAATTTTTTGTTCTACTGATTGATAACTACTGATGCCAAAACTCCACTTAATGATAAATGTTAATAGGATTTGATATTAAATGATGGGCAATACTATGAAGATTTAGAAACGGTGGAAGGAAATGTTTAAATTTCATCATTTAAGATAACGGCTTGACAGGTATTTGTTAATATTAAAGTTGAAAGAGAGCATGCTGTAGTCGTCCGTAAAAACAGTCCTGAAATATTTTGTTCCATAAATAGGAATTTCTTGAAGATTTTTTTTATGGAAGTTCCGTTTGACTTAGAAAAATTCGAATATTATGAAACAAAATAACCGAACTAAGTCATATACGTGTATTCATTTTTTGCGGACTGTTATCTCCATACTCATAGTTGTTGTGGTTTTACCACGTTTCGGCTAACTCATTATCTGGTTTCCTTCAGCTGGTTAACCGCGATTGAATAAGAATGCCTAGTCTTGTAACTACATCCACAGTAATTACTGTCTAAAGACGCAGCATTCTTATTCCCTCACGGTTAACCATTTGAAAATGGGTAAAGGATAAGTTGGTCGAAATGTGGTGATGAGGATAACGTAGAAATGACGATAAAACTTCTAAAAAAATGAATACACACATGATGAAACCTCGTCTCAAAGTATTAAAAAAATAATTAAAATAATAAAATAAATCATATATAGTTTAGAAATTCAACCTCTGCAACCTTTCTTACTCCGTAATTATTGAGTATTTTCTTCCTATTATATTCAACCCTTGTTTCTACCATTCACGCGAGAGAAGGCTTTTAAATCAAGGCACATTCGGCATTAAATGATCCACAGCATTTGTACCACCATTCATTTACTAGGACTTTACACAAAGTCTATAATCAAAGAATTCCCTTTGAGAGTATATTGTGGTGTACCATAGAATCGGAGTAACAACAATCCTTCCTAAATTTCCAATATTCGCGACATTTTTCGATACCATTGCAAATTTATTCGCGTTACCGCAACAACCGTTTGCCATTGAGTTCTCGTTGCTAGCGGTCAATAGTCTTCTCAGGAATTTTAGTGGGAATATGCCTCCCCAAAGGTCCAGTCCTTTTCACACTCATCCAGTGGCAGCCTGGTTAGTGCTTTCTTCCCTCGGCCTTTCCGTTCTCCTTGCCCTTTCCACTATTTGGTGTGATGCCAAGCTTTTTGGCGTAGACATTAAAAGGGGGTGACGAAAGGAGAAAGGGAAAGAGAGGAAAGCGGGAGGGCGAGCTAGGAGGAAAAACGGAGGAGGAAAAAGGAAAGTGGCACTTTTCACTTTGATGTACCAGTTCTCTTGGTTACGTCTTTTTGTTTCACTTATGTTGCATTTTATATATGTGCGGTTAGAATTTGTCACTCATTTGACAAGTTTCTGCACTAAATGCGTTTCGTTCATATTTCAGCTGCATTCAATGTTCCTTACTTAATCTCACTACTTGGTGATTCTGATTTTTCATAGTATTTGTTGCTAGTTCTTTTTTACTGTTCCTAGTGCTCCTAAAATTATTGGCCTTGCATTGATTTTCCTCCGAATGTATATTCCTTTAGATTCTCTGGCAACGTTCGTGTATTTATTTCGTTTTCCTGTTTCTTTGATTTTCACACTTTTGACTGCTGGAAAGGCAAAACTTATTTGTCAGATTCTTTCCTTCTTGTTACATATGATGCCATCCAGTTTTTTTTTGCTGTGACGAGTATATCTGTTAATATCCCTATGTCCCAAAGTATTTCCTACTTTTTGTTTTCCTGTCCTGTTCTTGAATTGTTTGAACTATTTATCAGCATGTTCACGGTGTAGCCATCAACAGACTTACCAGTGCACTACCTTGCTGAAGTAGTCTTGCCTGTCATAATATTCCTTTTGGGGTAGTTTGCTACATTCATTATTACGTGGTTTACTGTTTTGTTTCTGCCAACAGAGTATACATTTACTGTTTTTTTTCTGTTTTGTCTATTTCAACTTTAATGTGGTTGCTTCTAATAGGTTTGTTTTGTGCAACTGTCATTAGTTATTCTGTTTCTTATTATTACCATTCACTTTTAGGAGTTCTCACACAGGTCAGCATCAGAAATTATTCACTGACAACAACTGGTGGTGTTCCCTGGATTCGGGATGACAACAAGTTTCCCCAGATTTTCAGTAATCCTCACATCTATCGACAAATTTTGCAAAAAAAAAAAAATTGAGCCATTGCAACAGTCGCTTGGCATTGACTTATCACTGATAGCGACCATTGCTTTTCATTAAAATTTTGATGGCAATAGTTTCCCCAACATCTCAGTACACCCTGCACTGGAGGTCTGGTAAGTGCTTTCATTCCTAGATCTTTCCATCCTCCTTGGCCTTCGACATTTTTTAGGGAGAGGAGAAGAGTACTATGGACAGCAGGAAAAAGGAGGTAGAAAAAGAAGGGTGATAAGAAGGAGAGGGAGATGGAGACGAGAGGGAGTAGTCACTTTACAACTTCGTAGACTCAGTTTTCTTGATTTGATTTTTGTTTTATTTCACTTGCATTTTCTATATGCTCGGTTGGCGATTGCATTTCTTGTAGATTAATTCAGCATTCGAGAGTTTTCTTAAAGAGGTCCGTTGTTCTCAGTATTACAGCTCGTTTCATAGTATGAATATTCCCCTTCATTCCGATTTTTCCTAGTCTTGTTTTCATGTTCTTTAGAACTGTCGCAACTGCTCCCAGAATTATTTATATTCTGTTAATTTTCTTCAGATTCCATATTCTTTTTAGTTATCTGGCAAGTTCCGCATATTTGTTTCATTTTTCTGTCTCTTCGCTCATCACTTTGTGGTCTTCTGGGACTGAAAATCTACAATTTGACAGAGTTTTTTTTCTCTCTCTTGATGACGTTTGGTCTCTTTACTTAGATGGGCTTCTCTGTGTTTATCTCCATATCCCAAAGTATTTTGTGGTTTTTATTTTACAGTTGTTGATGCTATTATTATTATTATTATTATTATTATTATTATTATTATTATTATTATTATTATTATTATTATTATTATTATTATTATTATTATTATTATTTTGTACCTGCTTGATCACAACCGTTTGGGAATGTATCTAATTAGTTATGCATTCATTTTCCTTATCTTTAGCTAAGTTGACTTGAAAAAAATAAATTTCCCCGAATGAGCTGCAAAATATGAATCAAACTTTTATTTTATCCTAACCTAGCAGCAACTTAATCCTCAAGTTAGTTTTATTGTAAGCTTACAGCAAATACTGTATTTCTGTGTTTATTCATTTTAGCAAAATATATATTTTCAGACATTTACTTTTTTTCCCATGTACTTTATAGTTACATATCTATTTATGTTCCATGGGGGCAACGCAGAGACACGGATCATTCTAGTAATTTACCATATATATATATATATATATAGAAGTTTAGATTAAGTATACATTATAACACCTGTCCAGTTCATGCAAGATAAAAAGTTGTTTTAAAAGAATAAACTAGTGCACTATATGTTGGAAAAGAGTTAAGAAATACCCAAGACGATTTCAGAATTGTTTTAACATAAAACGGTGTATCTTTTGTAAAGTTGTGTGCGAATAAACCAACTTTAAAAAATAAATGAGTAAGCAGGAGCAAAAGAAATCTCGAGGAATTAAATTAGTTATGGGTCAACAATTTCATAGCTTTCAGCTTGTTTTTCTTCTGTATTCGTTCGAGTGAAAGATAGAAGTGATCGACTGCAAATTTTAGCCATCACCATTTGCTACGTAAAAAATGTATAAAATGTTTCATTTTTAGCAACTATTTGTACTGGCTCGGGGCCAGTTTCTTTGACACATGAGCCATTCAAATTGAATTTGAATTCGTTTGAAAAAATCGCTTGCATCAATGAATAATGAATACAAATTAAAACTAGGCGTTCGATCTTTCTTTAATTCTTTCAAATATTTTTTTCGTTCTTGCTTCGTTACTGCCGTTTCTATATTTCATACGTAAAACTTTTTCTATCGTTTTCTATTGCAGTCTGTGTGATTTCTTTTTTTTTTCCAGACACTTCTGGTTTATTTTTGCGTTTTTTTCTTAATTTTTTTTTTATTTGCAACTTTTACGGTATTTACTTTGTTTTTTTTCTGTTTTTTTTCTTTCTATTTTCTTGCCTTTAGGATTTTGTATTCGTTATATCTTTTTTTCTCTATATTTTATCATATTTTTATTATTTCACTCCTTTGTAATACTACGTGCTGATATTATATTCTTGTTTTTGCATTTCCTTATATTTGTATGCTTTTTTTTATAATACAATTCTCTTTTTCAAAAAATCGAGTATAACCGATATGAAGTACTGCCTATGTAGAAATGTAGAGAATTTTGACTGAAACGATTAGTAATCTTGTAAATAAATTAATTTACAGATTTTTACTTCGTTTTCGACCTCATGTTTTCCGATTCAGGTTTTTATGCCTGGCGTTGTAAGTTTTTGTTCTCGTCAAGAAATATATTACAACGTATTTATCTTTAATACAACATAATAGTACATTGATTTTATTCTCTTAATATTCACTTTTTGCTAATATTTTAAAAACAATTACATAAAAAGGTTTTGTATCGTTTACACAATATCAACTGGTATTATATTGTTTAATCTATTGCTTATTATTTAGATTTTTGAAAAAAAAACTTTTTTTTAATTTTATTTATTAAATTATTTACACGCTCCTTGTTTTTACTATTTTTTTGATTTTGTTCTATGTTTCTATTATCCATTTTATTTCTCATATCCTGATTTTTTATCATTTCTTATTCATTTTTTCTCTTTTCATTTTCTCGGCCTTTTTTTATCTGTGCTTTACTATATTTCTATTTGCATTGTATTTGCATTGTATTCCTTATGTTAAACTTTGTAGCAATCAATATTTTCATTCTTATTCTTTTTCATGTTTTTTTTAGACATTTTTATCATCAGATACGTTCATCATCATTAATTCTATGTTAAGTTTTATGTATGCCTTCGGCACCAGTTTCTTGTTTCGACCTTTTAATAATCCGAAGTTAAAATCGTTTGTAACAATCACCGTGATCAATTTGTCTACAACTATACGAAAATTCATCAAACAAAATTATTTTCCTCGATAAACTTCCTTGGATAAAGCATAATACAACGGAATTACTTCTCAACTGTATACTATGTAGTCATTTAAAAGTCGAATATTTTCGAATTTTTTTAGCGCCGTTCACTTTAATCATCACTTTTACCAATCGTTCCCAATTCTCCACGATGATAGTCACCGCCTATAAGCCATCTCATTAACATTAATCATTCTCGAATTTCTTTTTTATTCTTTGATAAAAAATTACGTAATACTTAATATGATTTTATATTTCTGTATTTTTTCCTTTCATTTTTCATCTTCTTTCTCCTTTATTCATATTGATGCTACCTTACCAGGCTGCCAGAAGATACCAACTTTTAAACCTGAATAGACAACAAACATCGATGTTAATATCTTTCTCTTTTTATTTTGCAAAACTCAATTTTATTCTAAAAAAAAGTTAAATGCAAAATCACCAATTGTCTTAGGTTAAACAACGGAAACATATACCCTTATTACATATTTGAATTTAATGAACTTGAAAAAAAATTCTTTAAATGTTCAAATTCGGCATATTAATCTCGAAAGATGTGCATGCTGTAAAACAAATCAGCCAAACCAAACAAACACTTTATTCATTTCTTTTCACTAATGTTTCGACTTTATCTTTTTTATTTATTCTTCTTTTTTGGCGATTTTCAATGTCAAAACCATAGAAGTAATTTCGAACTGATCTTGTAATCTAAACAACGATGGTAGATTTTCATGTTTTTTTTTATTTCTGGCAGAAATTTAAGAACAATATTCAGGTTAGTTATTATGGACTATGGTATGGTTTTTAACCTTCGACTCCTAATAGTGTATGATTTCGAATTGGTTCATTATGGCATGGTTTGTAAATTACTGAGATTTTATGATGGTGATGTTTTTATTATAATGTTGCACAGCGTCCAAAAATACGCTCTATTCTAATAGATGTGTCTTACAAACAGCAGCTCCTGTACCAATATCGTAATGTTGCATATCTGTGCTTTTTTCATAAGTTTGCAATGGAATATGGTTGATATGTGTGTGTACTTTGTAGTACACGTCACTCGCGAGTCCGCTCTAAACAATCATTCCTAAAGAGATAGGGCAATTTCGGTGGCGTTTTAATTATCAGATTGGTGCAAATATTCTGGGTAGCCCTAAGTGGTCCAGCCTCCTGGCTTTCGTGTGGAGCAAGTTCATTGTTGTTTGTCAAGGGCAAACTCTCCGAGGAATGCCGACGTTGCTACCCAGACTTATTTTTTGAATGTCCAAAGTGCTTCTCGTCTATCTATTTTTCTTTATTTCCTTGTTAAATATGTACTTATTTTTTCTTGTTTTTAACGTTTTTGTAATATTTTTTCTCTTTTTCCCCTCCTTAATCTTTTGCTATCTTTCCTTATTTATTTTCCTCTGAGCTTAACATAATAATTTGCAACTCGTCTTTCGTAAAGTCTCGAGACAGAACTCCAAACTAAATATCATTTGTGACTATTGGAAAAGTATGTTTTGTTTGTTTTCAGTAGATAAATGTATATTATGATAATAATGTTTTATTAATAATATTAATAATAACATTTCAGTTCTGACTAGTTCTAATTTGATAATATTTCAGTTTCTAAAAATTCCAATCCATCATTTCATTCAAATATCTCAGTGCATTCAGATATAAGTCGGAGTCTGATATCTTATGGTCAGAAGGTAAGAGATGGATTGAAGCAGTTGTCTGACGTGTGTAGGTTTGAATTAATTCCGCACTTTGCAATGAAAAAATATGTTTTTTTTACTTTATTCCTTCCTTCATCAATTCTGTTGACCAGCCTTTTTACGTGACAGTTTGCACGAGTTTAGTATAAGTTTTCTAATGTTATTTCTCCGTTGGAGCAAAATCATTTTAGCTGGACAATCTTTAGAAATCTACCGACAGGTAGTAGTCGATGAGGGTCTGAAGGATATGGTAGTTTCTCAAGCAATCACCACAGTGCAAGGTATGTAGATTTATTATCTGCACTACTGACTTGTGATATGGTCGAGTATCTTACATTTTCTATATTTGTGCCTCATGCTTGGTTATGATTTTCATCAAACGCAACAATAATAACAAATAATTAATACTATTGATTTTCTACTTTTTTGAAGTTAATCGACTAACATAATACTTGGCGCATGCAAAACTACGGATATCAACATATTCCTATATAGTTTGTTTAACTTGCTACTACTAATAAAAAGTATATGAAATTTTCTCATATTAAATAAAAGTTATATGAAAGTTATGGAAATCTTCCCTCTCTGATCAGATCAGGAAATCTTTTTTTTGAAGTTTCACCAGCATGTGTTGTTAGTAAAAAATTTAAAGTAAGTTTGTTGGAGCATCCACTAGGATGTTCTGGGCAGTGTTATACTTAAACTGAGAAAACACACACAACCATTAACCATCTGTATGATCGCTAATAAGGATAAGTGATAAGAGAAAAAGAGCAGCATTTTTTGGACATTGCTACAGAAGAAAATATGAGGTCGTCAGTGATGTAATACTGTGAGATTCTTAAAACGGAACCGCTAACGAAGAAAAACCTCTCATAACATACACTAAATTATTGATAGAAAACACTGGCTTACGACTTGAAGATCTTGCTAACGCCATAGAAAGTAAAGACCTGTGGAGAGAAAGAGATAATTTGTATGTGAAAATATTAAGTAATGCCATATGGATGTACTTGTTTATGTGCGTATCTATGTTTATGTGTATGCGTCAATATTTCATGCGGGTGTGGTGCTTATGTTAATATCCTCGCTATAATTTGGAAGTGTTTAGAATAGTGCAGAAAAGGAAAAGAAATTTTTTTTTTTTTTAGATCCAGTAAAAGAGAAAATGGAACATATTTTACACTTCCCGCTTCCTCCCTACTCTGTTTTGAATGTATCCCAAATGTGTAAGTCGCTGCGGTTTGCTTGGTTCATCGACTCCTGATTTTCTTTGTTGGAGAATGTTAGTTCATTATTCACTTGTGCTCATTCACCATGCACAACAGTATTGAAACATGAATGTATGCGCGTAGTGCATTATATATATATATATATATATATATATATATGTGTGTGTGTGTGTGTGTGTGTGTGTGTGAGTGAGTGTGTTTGACTTTGTATGTAAACGTTGCGAATTAATTATTATTAAAAGAATTTTATGGATTGTTGCGTTTGTTTTCATACTTACTCTACACAAATACACATATATACGTGCATATATGTATATATACATATATATATGTGTGTGTGTGTGTGTGTGTATGTGCGTGTGTGTGTCATTGTGCACAATAGTGTTTTAATGGTGTATACCGCCGTGAAAAAAACAGCTCCACAAAAGATAAATCTGTGTGACTGACGTCTTCCCCTGCTTCTTTCTCAAGTTTGATTTATGGACGCTTTCGTTCAAAGTGCTTTAACGGCTTTGCCAATATTCACCGGAACTTGCAAAAGATGAATGGCTACACATCCGCCAGAAAAGTAACGAAAGATGAAAGCGCTGAAAAACATAAAATATGAAAAAAGACTTAGATAACATAAGTTGGTAATATTTAAGAAATATTCGATCATAGAATGAACGAAAGATTGTATGTTGCATTTCGTATTAATGCTCCTAATGGGAAAAGAAAGATTCGTTCAACGGACGATTACTGGTGAATTTAGAATTACGTGAAACACGCTAAAATATATTTTAATATTATTTTATAATAATGTGACAGAATTATAAATACCTCTTTGTTTTGTTTGAATGATTAATACTCATTTTTGTACACGGGTTAGGTCAATTATTATAAGAAATCGTGTCATTAAAGCACGGCAACTTCAGGTCGTGCTGGTAATCGTAGTAGATTTACCTGGAACTGACACAATCTTATCTGAGGGATAGGATTACCTGCTTATGTAATTGGTACTCCCATCCTCATGTGTGAATGGTAGGTGAAGGAAACAAAGGTCGCGTAATGAAGAGACGAAACATACAGATATACGATAACAAATAAATGTAGATTTATTTACATCAAAATACAAAAGAGAGAATAAAGTTAGTAAGAATAGGAGACAATAATAGTTCGATAAAAAGAGATAATTAATAACGTTACTTGCGTTATCGCATTTGCTGAGAGGCTGACGGAGCGGACAGGGAAGGCGGCTGGCCATGCCAACCGGAGCGCGTTATTGTCAGATATTTTCAGCGAAAAGAGAAAGAAAGATACAAAACGGGTTGCCTCGCCCCCTTGTAGCAAGACAGGTGTTACAACATTTAAAGGGCGATAAACCTGTTTAGCTTAAGAGTACAGTTTTGTGTATGTGTGTCTGTTGACCGGGAAATTTGGATTCCCACACTTATATTATTAACTTGGGTGGTAGAATTGTGTAGATTATAATGACAGTTAACTCAGATAGCTTTTCACCAGAG
Source organism: Euprymna scolopes (assembly GCF_053919585.1). Classification (NCBI taxonomy): domain Eukaryota; kingdom Metazoa; phylum Mollusca; class Cephalopoda; order Sepiida; family Sepiolidae; genus Euprymna; species Euprymna scolopes. The sequence continues at coordinate 76,703,112 of NC_136488.1, read as the reverse complement.
CCTTACGAATGAACAATATCTCTTTGCTATTAATATAGATGAATGTCTGTATCGCCTCTCTCTCTCTCTCTCTCTCTCTCTCTATCTCTCTCTCTCTCTCTATTTTCCCTTTCTCTTTTCCCCTCGGTTTTTGTAAACACAAGAAATGTGTTAATCACTTTGATAACTTGGACTGGCGGCGGTCGCAAAAAAGTTTGAAAGCCTGATTGCAGGTCACATGCCAGCTCATATGCTTAAAAGTTTTAAAATGCCTTTTATTACATGTTAAAACAAAAACAAAGACATTGCATGTTAATGACTACAATGCCTAATTCCAGAACAAAAGCCCAACCGATGAAAAGAATCCTTCGGATATAATAATTATATGAAGAAGTTCTGCTGGCAATAAAACCCAATACTTTACGACATAATACCGGCCATTTGTTCTAAAAATGATGTGCGAATAGTATCATTGTTTTGCTTATTTCCATGGCAAATGATCATCTGAGCTTTAATCTATAGTCCCCCCTCGCCAAACTTTCACAAAAAACACTCGTCTCGTCAAAACCACTATCGATAATTTCCCACGCTCTTTATCTGTGCATAAACTTAAATACAGACTCCATGAACAAAGATTCTTTCTTAGAACTGCACGAGTGTGGAACTCTTTTCCGATTGTCTGCTTTCAAGCTGACCACAATCTGATTGTCTTCAAGTCTAAAGTAAACAAGTTCTTGATTAAACGTCCCTCTTGGTAATCCAATTTACAAAATTCCCACTACTTATGTTTACTACGTTATAATCACATTGACTAATGTATACCCATCAACCCTTATCCTCGAGTGGTCTCCGGGCCCTGCTAATTGATGATGCCTATGTACAAAAACATCCAGAAGTCTAGTTGCCGTGATAGAAGTCTAGTTGCCGTGATAGAACCTAACAGCTATTGTAGACTCTGACGGTGCGGACAAACTAAGTAAATCTTCTCGGCAAACGGCTTTGTCATACTTACAAGTAAACACTTATTAAGCCCCAAAAGCTAATCATAATATTTTATGTTTGTCAAGTGGACAACGAAACAATACATTAGGAATTGGGGATAGTTGTTTACGTCGGCCAAAGTATTATTTTTTAAGACGACAACTAGAGAAAAAATTATTAACATTGGAATTCAAACGGACATATCCGCTCATAAACATGCCCGTTTTGTTGTATGCCACAGACGAATACTTCTTAGAAATAAACATTACTCATTGGAAATTACCTTTAATTTTAGGCACATAAATAAAGACAGCAACAGTATTCATGTTAGTTAGTTGTAGAGGAGTTATTGCTGTGAATGTTTTAAAAGACTAAATGAATTATTGGAGGACATTCGAGTACCTGCCAAGAAATTAAGCTGTATATCGATAAAAGTGTGTATGTATATGTCTGTGTATGTACATTTCCCTACAAAATTATCTGTCAATTTTCAGTCAACAGAATCGAGATTTGGCATAATGCTGTACTGAGATTTGGGAAAATCTTTTTAATTCCTGTTCGGCCAGAAAGTTGTCTGTCAAGTAGTTAAATTTCAACAATTTAACCTTTTAAAACTTTACCAAATTGCTTAACCAATTTTGTGTCTAAACACGTGAAATTTAAGATATAGGTAGCATGGTTAAAGATTAAACTTTTTTATTTGATTGGAGCACAAACAATAAATGGTAAGGGGTCAAAATTGGGATCAAACTTAACAAAAAAATTTGGCCTCTGCGGTCTTTACCAAATAACTAAGCCAAGTTTTGGTCTAAACATTTGAAATTTTACACGAAGTGTATTCAGACATAGGACAAGCTTTTTAATCATTTTTTGCCGAAAATTTGGCTGCCAAGGGGTAAAAGTTCAAAAGATTGGACTTTTGCATTCGCTAGTAAAGTATTCAGCCAAATCTGGGTCTAAACGTTTGACATTTTTCATAAAGGGTGTTCAGACATGCACCTTTTTAATTATTTTGGGGCGAAAATTTTGCTGACAATGAGACAAGGTATAAAGAGTTGACATTTGTAGACTATCAAACTACTCGGCCAATTTTGTGTCTAAACACTTGAAAATTTAGATGTAGGTTATCTGGACACGTTTCAAACTTTTAAATATATATATATATATATATATATATATATATATATATATATATATATGCACATAAAGTGATGGAAAGTACATAGGGCACAAGCAAAGCTTGGCAAAAATGGCAGTAGTAGTAGTAGTAGTAGTCGTAGTCGTAGTAGTAGTAATAGTAGGCTGTAGAAAAAGAAAGCTCAAAAAGCATTCGATTTCGATGTCGAATTTTTAGAGTGTCAAAATATATATATACACACAAGTTAGAAAAGCATTTAACCAAAGGCATGAAAATTGTTAACCAAAATGTTTTTACTATAGGCTTTAAAAAAAGGTACAAGATTCAATTTGAATTTTATTTATCTTCCAATTTTACAAAGTAAGGTGTAAAAATGTAATTTAAATTGAATAAAAAAAAATTACCTTGGATTTATTTTATTGTACATTCTTTTGCAGTTTAAAAAAATCATTGGAAATTTTATATATATTTATATAATTAATTGGTAGATGAAAGATAATGTTTTTAAATTGCAACAAAATGTACATTGCAAAAAATAAATCCAAGGTAATTTTTTGATTCAATTTAAACTAAATTTTTATACCTTACTTTGTAAAATTTATAAAAGTGCACTTTGAAATAAATAAATTTCAAATTGAATCCGTGACCTTTATTTTTAAAGCCTATAGAAAAAAACATTTTGTTTAACGCTTTACACGCCTTCGATGAAATGCTTTTCTAACTTGAATTTTTATTTTTTAAGATTTTATTTTAAAACTCTCATTCTCTCTACTTCAGTTTATATTTCTCCTCACACAACAACTCATTTTTGCAATCCCCTCTTTTTCTTATTACAGGTCTGAATATTCTCTCTGTTTCAGTTTGAATTTCTCCTCACCCTACAACTAATATTTGCAACCTACTTTGTATTATTACAGGTCTGAATATTCTCTCTGTTTCAGTTTGTATTTCTCCTCACACCACAGCTCATTTTTTGCAACATCTGCTTTGTAATACAGGTCTGAATATTGAGAAAATCTGATTTTTTTAACAAAAACTTTATAATAACTTTTTAGATTAAATTTTTTTAAAACTTCTTTCAGAATAGAAAATCTTTAAAATTTAATAAGGAACATATTTCATATAGGTTTCATAAACAAATATTCAGTACATAACGAGAAAAATAGAGATGAAAATTTCAAATGGACTGTAACACTGGTTTCGGTCAATAGTAGTCCTCGCCAGCGAAAGTCTGTGTTATTGTTATTCTATATTATTATTATTATTATTATTATTATTATTATTATTATTATTATTATTATTATTATTATTATTATTATTATAATTATTATTTAAAACATTTTGTATCCTGCTCTTTCGCGGAGGGCTAATATATACATAGTATAACAGCATAGTTATTTCAAGTTTAAAATATGAATTTTTCATGCAAATCTTCTCTTCCAGCCTATAAAAATTCCGGTACATTTTTACAAATCCCTTTCGTTATTCAGAAACAAACAGTTATTGTATTGTCCATACTGTCTCTTTTCGTGAATATACTCTTCAGAAAGATAAGAAATAATTTACTTAGATAGACACAAAAGCATGGCAATATGATGCTGAAAGTTGTTCATAGAAAAATCAACATCGTATATAAATGTTACTTTACTGTTATTTCATTTACATGATCTGTTAATTTATCTAACATTGAGCTTCTAAACAAAAGCGATTGCTATAAACAAAGAGTGGAATATAATTGAAAAATAAACAGTACACTAAACAGAATATATATATATATATATACTAGCAGGGGTGCCCGGCGTTGCTCGGGTGTTTGGAGGTGTATGCTGTGCAAAAAAAGCAAAAAAACAAAAAAATGGTTAATTTTTTACAACTTTGACCCCTATTATGACCCCTTAAAATTTATAGTTTCGGGCTCTAATCACTTTATTAAGTTAGATCCAGGTTCAAGAAAGCTATATCTAAAATTTCAAGTGTCTAGACCCAAAATTGTCGGAGGAGTTTGGTAGAGTTCTTAAAGGTCAAATCGTTGAAATTTGACCCCTTAACAGCCAAACTTCTGGCTGACACCCGTCACATCGATTTTCCCACATCCCAGTACCCGGTATTTCAAATTTCGAGTCTATAGACTAAAAATTGACAGAGTTATTGCGTAGGGAAATGTACACAGACAGACAAACACACAGACACACAGACAGACAGACAGACACGTTCACTTTTATAGATATATAGATACACACATCATTTTATAAATATATGTTTATATATATGTGTGTGTGTGTGTGTGCAAATACCTATCTCTTTCTATCTATCCATCTATATATATATATATATATATATATATATATATATATATATTATGTATATAGGTGTCTTTAGAAAGTATGGGGATATTATATTATATTATGTATATATATATATATATATATATATATATATATATATATATATGGAGTAGAGATTTAGAAGGCTGTCACAATGCGATGACTGAAATATAGTTGTTGTTAGTAAAAGAAGACGAGAACAAGTGGCGAGTTACAAATCAATAAGTACATACATATATTTTATATATACATATATTTATTCAATTGTATTGGTAAAATGTCTTACTTGTTATGTCTGCGACAAAATCCATTATTCATATATATATATATATATATATATATATATATATATATATATATATATATATATTACTCATGTTAACCCTTTACAAAACATAGCCGTAAAAGCCTACTATTTGAGGCTATATTTAGGAAAGATTAACAATATATATATATATATATATGTATATATATATATTTATATAAATATATATATATATATATATATATATATATAATATACGTATATATTATGTTACATTAAAACTTCTGTATATCAGAACAGCCAGGGAAACAGTCAGCAGGAAGGTAATTCAAAAATATAGTTGTTCGAAGGAAGAAACTATTAGAATAGAAAGCTTTCTGGCATTTAGGGACAACAACAGTGAAGGGATGAGATCTTATTGCTAAGCGATGTTTTCGAGTATATGTACGTCTAGTGGGGCACAAGTGAAACGAGATCGTCAGAACACATGCCATTAAAATATTTGTAAAATAGGCAGACTGATGCGACAATGTGGCGATGGGACAGGGCTGGAGCTTATTTGATAAAATGCGACGGATTAGACTGACAACTCTTTTTGGACTCTATCTAAGAGGGAGAGATTAGTGGTAGATGCACCAACCCAGATGTGGCAACAATACTCCATGTATGTAAATGGTAACCTTGTAGATGTACAAGATAATCTCAGGCGTGAGTAGTCTTCTAACCCAATAAAGGGAACCCACCTCTTTTTAGCAGCCTTTGCAATATGCTATATGTTCTTGTTCAACTTCATATTGCCTGCAAATGTTCGATTGAGGACGTTGAAGGTAGAATTCTTAGGTACGGTTCTATTTTTCATGGATATAGGCGGTTAGAGAGGCGTCTTGTAATCGTTTAAGGAGAGCAGCTTGGTTTTACTTGCATGAAATGTCACCGTCCATGTGCGACCTCATTCCACTATAGTCCGGAGGTCATTTTCTAATGTTTCTGCCATTGTCTTCGATTTATATACGTTTGCTTTTCCCTCATGCATATTATAGAGCGTTGTATCATCAGCAAATATACCCATCTCGGACACAATATTATCAGAGAGGTCGTTTATGAATATCAGGAATAATAATGGTCCAAGGATTGGCCGCTGAGGCACCCCCACATTAATGTTATGCTGCTTGGATGTACGTCCGTCAATTACAACTTTTATGCTTCTATTGTCTAAGAAGGATATAATTATATTTAGTATAGATCTACTTATACCGTGCGATTTTTCATCAGCAGCCCTTTGTGCCAGAGTTTGTCAAAGGTTTTGGATATATCAAGCTATAGCCCTGGCTTCGCCCATCTTATCCAGTACATGGTAAATGTGGTCAGTGATGACTATTAAAATATCTGCAGTAGAATGGCATTGCCTGAATCCATACCGCTTTGTCAGAAGATTTGCTTTCGCGAAGTAGTGAACTAGTGCCTGATTAATTAAGGTTTCTAAGATTTTAACGAACGGATGGAGAAGACTAATGGAGAGATAATTTAGAAAGTCTGTTTTTTCACCAGAATTCTTGTACACTAGTACCACAGAGGTCATCTGCCAGCTATTAGGGTAGCAAGATTCGGCAAGACATTTATCGTAGAACTTGGAAAGTATGGGGGCTAGCTTGGCTGAACATTTCTTAATTAGTATAGCAGAGATGAGATGAGATTCACACGCATTGGACGTGTCTAAGTTTTTTTATGATATCGCGGATATGCGAAGGGGTGAATTTTAAATCAACTAATGTGACTTCAATCGGCATAGGGAAATTTGGGAGGGAGTTGTTTGTTGGCACTGAGGTGGAGTTGGAGGCTCAGTGGGGTGAAATCTGGTTGTTCTTTCTTCACTACATTATTATAGATTTTCCAGAAATCATGAGTTCCTAGCTTTTGCGATACTATGCGCTCCCTGATAATATATATACATACATATATATATATATATATATATATATATATATATATATATATATATATATATAGTAGAAGCCTGGGATACGGCATTAAAAATCAGGTACAAAATACAGTAGAGTATATAATATACACGTGTATAATCAAATAAGATTGTGAATAACTCCTTAATATCGTAACCAGGATCAGAGAATTCATCGTATTACACATCGTAACCTGGAAAAAAACGTATCCTAGCGTCACCGTATCCAGGGTTCTATTGCATATATATATATATATATATATATATATATATATATATATATATATATATATATATGACATGGAGAGAAAAAGAGACGGACAGAGAGTGGTTAATGTACTCAGTCAATACTCAAGTTAGAATAGGATAAGCAATATATAGTAAGCTAGAAACAATTGTTTACAGACGCAGACATATTATTTCATTCCATCGTTTTCAAATATTTACATTCACTTCCAACCGTTTTTGTGTTTTTTTTTTCTGTTCAGATTTGTTCTATCTTAAACTGAAATTTCAATAATCGAACATTCCTGATGTTTATTATTGTTATTGCAAAGATCAATTGGTAAAGACTTTGCTGTTTTTTGATACTTTGTATTTTTTTTTTATTTTTTGTCTTTAATCACATTTTGTGGAAAGAATATTTCGAGTGAAGTGCACTCATGTGGCTTTTCTTTTTTTTAGTTTATTTTCTCGCAGACATTTAATTATAATAAGTATATGTACTCAAATTTTGATAAAATATTCGTGAAGATGAAGTGTTTATGTGAATGTTTTTATTACTTTTTTCCAGTTATTTACAGTGCATTTCATAGTGTTCTGTTTTATTTTCATTCAAAACGTATTGTTGTCTATGTTGCCTTAATTCATATATATGTATATTTATATTTGGATTTTAATTGTGGAAATGGAAACTTAAGCCACTTTTTTGATTTTGATTTTGGGATTTTACCGTTATTTGATATTTTACTCTTCACTAGACTATCCATTCACGTGAAATCACCTTTTTTCTTTACCATATTCCCTCTGTTTCACTACTTGTTACCAAGATTGAATCTATGACTTACTAGTAGTTTCATCAAATACTTTTGCAAGCAAAATCCGATCCCGCATTTTGCTAAATCCTATGTTATGGTGAGAAGGAAAGTATTTCTTCGAAACTCCGCGGATTAAGGACTATCCCCTGTTTTGTGCTTCCTTTTTAACATTAAATATGTTTTAAACTCTTTTTCAAGGTATATATATATATATATATATATATATATATATATATATATATATATATATATATAAGACGTATAAGTATGGAATGAATTCAAATAGACCAGATGATTCGTGAAATATTCTGGTTTCAGTTACAATAATAAATCCAAACCTTAGCATGTACACATATACTTCATGTTTCTCTTTTTTCATTGCTGATTGACGATTAGTTTTATTTACATAATTAAAAGTATCCTTAATCTTAATTGTTAACTGATAAATGTGTCGATGTATATGTTATATATTCAAGTGTTGATTGTCGGTCTCTTAAACCTTTCCTTCAGACTCCGAAATCTGTACGGTAGGGATGTTTACATTTTTGTGTAAAAGCACCAACATTTTACGCACAATCAGCCACGTAATCAATTTGTGTCTACCGCATTATGTGTATACTTTTTTCGCAAGCCGCTAGACACTTTAATCGAATCAGGAAAGTAGCATATTTTTGCTATGGTTTATTTTTATTTTATAAATTCGAGACTTCCGTACATACTTTGGAAAATAGGAGAGAAAATCAAGCCCACCCCCTTTAAATTAAACATCTTTTAAAAATTAAAAAAATTCAAGTTGTAATTGAATTTAGTATTTTATAATTGGTAATAGTCATTTTTCATATTACATTAAAATATGTTTTTTTTGTAAATTAGAAGACTTTACACAAAAATCTAGTTTATAGCATCATATAGCGGATATTGGAATTTTATTATATTTAGATATTCTTAAAATAATTATATTTTTGAATTTTGTTTTTTGTTGTAATTTAACTAATTATAACCTAATCTATAAATCTCACTATGGCTGTCTGTTTGTCCGTGTGTCTGACTCTGTTTTTTTTTTAAATTGTATCTCCTTCCAGATTAAATACCGCTGAACGCCGTACAGTAGCCCAAAATGTTGTATTTTTGGTGCAGAATTTTATTAGAGGTATTTACTCGGTTAAAAGCATTGTTTAAGAGATCAAAAATGATCTAACATGAAAGAAATCACAACTTTGCAAGTGAAGCGCAATGGCGTCGTTCTGCGCATGCACACGTGCTGTAAAACAGGCATCTATTTATTTAGTTATTTCACAACTATTTCGACTCGGTTGTCTCTTTAGTGCAGTGGATAGCGTGATTGACTATTAACATTAGTGTTCCGGTTTGAAGCTCCACATTCCTTTTTTTACATACCGATATTCTTGCCTTCTAAATGTTATTAGTATGCAATAATTTTACAAGAACATATTTATTAAAAATAAAACATAGAAGAATGTTTTGATGTACGTAAAGAAAATGTCATATTCCAAACATATATGAGATATAAGCTTATTTGTTACATTTCAAAAATCACGTAAATAGTTTAATAATGACATTTTGTATTGGATTCACTCCGGAACTAGTTAACCGATAATTATAAATTTCACAGTGTGTATGGGGAAGCTGGATAAGGGTAGTATCTTTGGCAGCTTGACATGATATGTCCTACTTTTTAGGGCAGATGAGTTCCACTGGACCCCATCCACCTTGTAATCCTCACGTTCTGACTCCAAGCGTCACAGCTTGGCACACCGCTTCAGTGGGGCGGGGGCTAAGCCACGTGAGGGGGTGATGTTTACACTGCATCATTAATCTAGACGGAGGAACTGCTGCAAAATTGTCAACGGGTAGAGGATGGAAGAGATTAATGGTCCAACGGCTAAGTGTAGGGAAGAAAACTTATGAAATCAGAAGGCAGATTAGTATGCTGTACAAACTGACTCTGGCAACTCCTGCAACCAAACTGGTACCAAAAGTATTGTTCTGCTTTCCTTTGGAACATACTAGTGAGGTCGAGAGGGGGGTCTTAAGTACTGGGCAGATTAAGACCTCTATACACTTTGCCCAGGTTCGCGCCCTGGAGAAGACACTTCATTGCCGCTGCTCCAGCGACACAAACAACACAGGGCACAGCAGTTACGAGTTAGACCTCTTGAGCAGACTGGCAACTTGGAATGTTAGGACCATGTGTCCTGGATTCTCAAATGGTTTCCAGCAAATCGACGACGCAAGAAAGACAGGTATAATAAAAGGCGAGTTAAAGAGGCTCAAGATTCATATTGCAGCCCTGCAGGAGACGAGACTCGCAGACAGTGGCAGCACCAGAGAACAGGCTTACACTTTTTTTTTCTGGCAGGGCAAGGAACCAGAAAAGCCACGCCTACACGGTGTTGGACTGGTAGTGAAGATCAACCTACTGTCCGCAGTTGAACTTCCATCCAAAGGCACGCCAAAGATCCTCCCTATGCGTCTCTTCAGCAAATTTTAATCATTTTTGGATCATAACGCTCTTATTCTCATCTCTAGTGCTGAGGTAAAGGACGAGTTCTATGAGGAGCTGGAGACAACCATAAAGAAAATTCCTACCTCAGATATACTATATCTCCTCGGTGATGTCAATGCCCGTATCGGAGCCGACCGTGACTCCTGACCTCGTTGCATCGGTCATTTTGGCATTTGTCTGCTCATTCACAGCACCAGTTGCCACCACTCATGACAACGTTCAGGTGTGATTCTCCATTGTCTATATAAACAGAAGGATGCCAACAACAATATATTTCGATTATGCGCATATGATTATGTACTTTTATATATTGGATTCACTCCTAAACTAATTAACCGATCATTATAAATATTTAGTATGTGTATCTGTTTATATATTTCTATGTATTGGATCACTCCCGAGTTAATTACCCGATCATTATAAATTTCCATTATGTGTATATGTTTATATATTTCTATCTATTGGATTCACTCCTATACTGATTATAAGCTCATTATGCATTCAAAATATGTGGATAGGTTTATATATTTCTATCATTGGATTCACTCCAATTATCATGACTGATTATTATGAATTTTAAAAACGTGTGTATGACTGTATATTTCTATGCATTGGATTCACTCCTAAACTAATTAAATGATCATTATAAAGTTTAAGTATGTGTATATATTTATATATTTGTATGTATTGGATTCAGTCCTAAACTAATTAACTGGATCATTATGAATTTTAAGTATTGCATATGTTGTATATTTGTATAGATATCATATTCCAAAAATCACCTACAGTGGTAACTAACGTTTTAATGTATTTATGTATACAAGAAATTTACCCAACTAATAAGGTACTTGTACAGTGTAGACATCATATGAACTGGTTGATTTAATCGACTCCTGTTAAAATGCGTGTGAACAGAGATAACGTATGTATGAAAATGAAATGCTTTAACGCATGATTATATAGATATGTGTTTTGTGTTTATTTATAATAGTGAAAATATTTAACTGGCTCTAATACATACGACTAATATACAATATTTTGTACTTTCCTGAATGCAATATTAAAATGTCTGAGATGTTGCAAAAAAATAAATATATAACAAACCAAATTAAACAGCTGCAGAGGACGTTCTTTAACAAAACAACACAATTATTTTTCATAACAGCAAAAAAAAAAAAGAGAAAAGAAAACTTTAAAACCCGTCCAATCAGGCCATCGAGAAATCTAATTAAAGAGAATTACAATTAAAAATAACAACTATATTCACTGACCTTTACGGCATTTATTTCTGTTTTATTTTAGGTAGAAGTGCATTTTGCTTCACACGAACTCGAGAAAATATACACCCGCCGGCATTGCTCCTCGAAATCTAAAGGCTAACAAATAGAAAACAGGTGTTCAAAATAAAAAGAAATAGTTCACAATGAGTGCTTGACCTTTTCATTTGTGGCAGAATCGATGTCCGATGAGAGATTTTCCAAAGAAGAAAAACTAGAAAAATAATTATATGAATCGAAATCGGTGAAAAATATACTAAAGTAATTGTAACGTCTGCATATATATATATATATATATATATATATATATATTTTTATGTATATATTATTATTATTATTATTATTATTATTATTATTATTATTATTATTTATAAAATTATATTCATATCTTGCTACGATGTGTAGACCGTTTCGATCATAATAGATCCCATCAGGCAAGAAAAAATTACCATTCAGAAATTAAAAACCCTTCAGGACCATTTTCAGTTTTTGAAGAAATGAACTTAACCATGGTTGGAATATATATATATATATATATATATATATATATATATATATATATATATATATATATATATATATAGAGAGAGAGAGAGAGAGAGAGAGAGAGTCAGCTTGCACAGCATATATATATATATATATATTCTGCTATAATATAATAGGAATTTTGTGTGTGCATGTAAGTTCATTTCCTATGGAAACGGCTGGGCCAATATTTTTTGGAATACTACAAGAAGGTACCTGATTCGGCTCGAAGTTTTCTTAAATATATATCTGCTGGGATATGTCTGATTATTATCGATAATCGCAAAAAAAACTTATTAAAAAGCAATTCTTATTGTGACCAATATTAACATTTTTATATATCTCACAAAACAATTGCATTTGAGAAGTTTTATCAACGCCCAAGTCTAAAAAAGCAACTGTGTATTATTTTATAATACATGTGCGCGTTCAAATATAATTTCTTTTATGGACACAAATGAAACATAATACTTCACTTTTTAATGTTTAACTTAGATGAAAGTAATTATGTTAAAATAATTTATTAAAATCGATAATTGATAAGGTACGAGCATGTTCAAAATGGATGTTTCTACATGGGGAACACCAAGATAATTGACTTTTGCATTTTAATTTATAATTGAAATTATCTTTTACAAATAATTTTATAAAATCACCCCTACAGTGTAACGTAGACTTCAATGTATTGTGAACTAAATCACTGGAGAGGTATATGTAGATTTCTCTCTGTACACTGCGGCTATCATTTGCTAGAGCTGGAAATCAATCGATTTGATAATTAAATATGTTATTTAACCAATTTCAATGACAATAAAAGTATGGGATGAAATATATATAAATTAGATGAAATATATATAAATTAGATAAAATATATATACATTAGATGAAATATATATAAATTAGATAACATATATATTAATTTGGTAAAATATATATAAATTAGATGAAATATATATAAATTAGATGAAATATATATAAATTAGATAAAATATATATAAATTAGATGAAATATATATAAATTAGATGAAATATATATAAATTAGATGAAATATATATAAATTAGATAAAATATATATAAATTAGATGAAATATATATAAATTAGATGAAATATATATAAATTAGATGAAATATATATAAATTAGATAAAATATATATAAATTAGATGAAATATATATAAATTAGATGAAATATATATAAATTAGATAAAATATATATAAATTAGATAAAATATATATAAATTAGATGAAATATATATAAATTAGATAAAATATATATAAATTAGATGAAATATATATAAATTAGATAAAATATATATAAATTAGATGAAATATATATAAATTAGATGAAATATATATAAATTAGATGAAATATATATAAATTAGATGAAATATATATAAATTAGATAACATATATAAAAATTAGATGAAATATATATAAATTAGATGAAATATATATAAATTAGATAAAATATATATAAATTAGATGAAATATATATAAATTAGAGGATTAGAAAAGAAGAGCAATTAATGTAGTTTGCTTAAAGCGAAACAAAAATAATTGGAGATTCTTTTATAAAAATTTAAATTAACTTTTCATTTTTACCCCAACTGTATATAAACCAAAATTTAGCTTTAGTTTGGAAGGAAAAACGATTGAGTGAAGTTATAATTCTGTAGAAGCACTGGAAAGAATAATTATAACATTTTATTTAATAATAATTTGATGTAATTGTTTATGTATAATAATCTGATATAAATCTAAATAAAATTTTACCAACGCTTTATTTACGTAAATTATTTTTTTAAGTCTTGAAAATAGAAGCTTAGTTCAAAGATTTAATCACTGACGGGCATTGCTTTAAATTTTATCTTTTTTATTGCTATTTCAACCCAAACAAGGCAGAGTACATCTTGGATGTAGGGGTCTACTATTTCTGACAGAATTTAAGGGATGCTATATAAGGAGTTTAGCAACAAGATGCCTGTTCGCATTATGTTTAGATTTCTGCATGTATATAACATCGGGAGAGCAGGGACCTGAGAGAGAATTCCTAAGTCTAACGCCTCAAGGGAAGTAACTATTATAGTAGGAGGTTTTCTGGCGGCTAGGGATGTCTTCTGTTTGGAGGTGATGTTTATTTGCTTGTCGAATTTGTTGGGTTATTTACGTCGAGGAATACAAGTGTTTGCACTTTGGTGGGGGGCACCCTCCATACAAATACTTGTCACATAACCACGGGGATGCAACATTTCGTCGATGAACCACAAGTGGGGGTTTGTCGAGGTAGCATTACCTATTAGGTTGGCGACTTTTTTTTACGCTGTCTTTGTGAGAAAGGCTACTAGAAGATGCACCATCAAAAGTGTCAACAATGCTTCATACATAGGTAGATAGTAGATTTGTAGACGTGTAGTATACTCTTAGACCAAAATGTCTTTCGCATGCTCGAGAGAGCTTACTTTCTTAGCACCAGATTTGGTAATGATTTCACTGCATCTGCCCCAATTTACTTTCCTTGTGAAGGTTTAGAAAGGTGTTTGAATCAAAAGTTTTCAGGTAGTATATAATTAGTCATGACTATCTGTGGGTGATAGGGTTTCTTGTAATTATGAAGGATAAGAAGTTTAGTCCTTGCAGGATTGAATGTTATCCTCCATTTATGTTTCAATTCCACTAGAAACTCGAGGTACTTCATATAACGTTTCTAACAATTTTCTTAGATATGTGTCCATTCATTTTCCACTGGTGTCGGTTACAGAGGGTTTACGTCATCAGTAAATATATCGATCTAGGAGACAATGTTACAGGAAAGTAATTTATGAATTAGACCAATGATCGACCCGTAAGGATCATCAGCATTTATATCATGTTGTTTCCATGTGCTACTATTGAGGACAATCTGCATTCTTCTCAAATTTAAGAAAGATTTGATCAGATCAAATATTAATCTAGTAATATCATATGATTTAATTTTCATGATAAAATCCTCGTGTCATATACTTTATATATATATATATATATATATATATATATATATATATATATATATATATAATTTCCAATCCATGGGATATACGTTCACTAGAAAGGGTTTTCTCTTTTGAAGAAATGCTATTATTAAAAACATTGTAAAACTTTGATTTATAACGATCAATTAAAACAAATAAAATCTAAAAACGGTTCACTTGATTATGACTTCTTTTGGCATCGGAAGTTGACAAACAATCGTTCTTAAAACTAATACGTATTAGAAGTCGGATGTATTTAGGCGCAATTAACAAATTTGTTTCAATCATTCTTTTAATATTAACAAATAACAAAATAAGACTGGCCATCATTAGTTGAAATGTTAATTACTATAATGCACTCAATTAAATCAAATATGGTTACCTGGAACTTTTTTTCTTACCAATAATAAAATATTTTTTTATATATAAAAGGAATGCTGGGTGTGTTTTACAAAAGACATGACTATCAAATAAGTCAAAAACAAATATATAAGAAATTAATATTACAAAGGCAATATAACTTACACTTTATCTTGCTGAGTAACTATTTAGGATTTTTTACTTAGTCATAACGCTTATTCTGTTCGGAACATTAGTGCCGTACATTACATGAGAACAAGAAAAATGACCAACACGATAGGGTCACATCTTTTTAGTCTTGAAAATGATTGAAAATATTTTTATAGTACTAAATTTTCTTAAATTGCTTACACCCGGTTCTTTTTATGCATAGTAGTGTTGGTACGATTGATAGGAATCGGTAAAATCAGAACTTTTTGGCAAAAGAATCTGAATTTCAACATTATTCTGAGTCAAAAAGTCACAGGTTATAAATACCAAATCCCATTGACTGATGAAGTCTAATTTATATTTATATTGACCAATTATGGTAAACAAAATACACATTCTAGGTTTAGCTTGCCGTTTCCTGGGTAGTCTTTTTCGCGTCTATTTGCCAAACTTGTTGTTGCTGCTCGTCAGGAGTTTCGCAGTTGAGTATTAAAATATTTTAAATTCTCGAGACAATTTCTTACAGTTTTGCCGACAATTTGCTCACATAAAAATCATTCATATTTACATTTTAAGGTATTCTTCCATCCCTCGACTGAGAATACTAAGAAGCAGGTGTTTGTTACTGTAATCAACAGAAAAAGAGAGAAACACAAATATGAAACACATGTTATCAAATGGTGGTATGAATTAATCCACTGACTACACGGATAAATTAATTTGTGTTTGAATCTTTTTTAAAGCATTTTATTTTAATAAAACCTTGTGTCAAATTTAAGCTAGAACAAAAATTGTCTGCCCATAAGCGCACGGCGAGAACCCTTGATAACCGCTCAAAATGGAAAATCAAACAAATACTGGTAGAACATCGAATAAATTTCAATCGTGCGAAAATGTAATTATCTACCAGTATTTATTGAATGTGACCAACCATTTTTATCTCCATTCCTCTATTGATTGGAGGTCATCCTCTAGTGTTTCTGCCATTTTCTTGGATATGTGTTCATTTGTTTTCCCCTCATATCTGTTATAGAGAGTGATGTCATCGGCAAATATACCCATCTCCGAAACAATTTTATCAGTGAGGTCGTTTATGAATATCAGGAATAATAGAGGTCCAAGGATAGACCCCTGAGGTACTCCCGCATTTATGTCATATTGTTTGGATGTACGTCCGTCGAGGTCAACTTTGATTTTTCTATTACTTAAGAAGGATTTAATTACATTATGAATTCTTCCAGTGATTCCATATGATCTAATTTTCCTTAGAAGACCATTGTGCCATACCTTGTCAAAAGCCTTAGATATATCAAGGGCCACCGCTCTACCCTCCCCTGTTTTATCCAATGAACGGTATATACGTTCAAAAACTATAGTTAAGATATCTGCTGTTGAACGGGCTTGCACGAATCCATATTGTTTGTCAGTCAGGAGTTTAGCAGCTGTTAGGTGCTGGACTAGGGCTTGATTAACTAAGGACTCAAATATTTTGGCGAAAAGCGGGAGGAGGCTAATGGGGCGATAATTTAGTGGGTCAGTTCTTTCACCAGAATTCTTGAAGACTGGTACCACAGAGGCGGTTTTCCAGCAGTCGGGAAAACAAGAACACATTGCCTGAAAGTACTTCTTTTAAACTCCTCGGCCTAACGTTTACAGGGAATATGAACTGGAATAGATACATTGAGAGCATTGCCAAGGCTGCTGCCAGGAAGGTTGGCTCCCTCTACCGTGCTAGAAAACTACTTACGCCTGACAGTATCCTATACCTCTATAAGGCAACCATTCGCCCATGTATGGAGTACTGTTGTCACATCTGGGCTGGTGCATCTGCTGCTTGTCTCTCGCTCCTGGACAGGGTTCAAAAGAGAATCGCCAACCTGATAGGTTCTGAACTGTCAACTAGGCTTCAACCTCTGTCCCATCGACGAGATGTTGCATCCCTCTGCCTGTTCTACAAATACTTTAATGGTGAATGATCTGACGAACTGCAAACACTTGTACCTCCCCGACGTAACTACCCCCGACAAACCCGACAAGCTACTAAGTCTCATCCCTTTACAGTAGAGATCCCTAGGTGCAAGAAAGCCTTTTACTCCAATAGTTTCTTCCCCAGAACTGCGGGTCTTTGGAACTCCCTTCCGGGATTCTGCTTTCCTAACTTCAATGATATGCAGAAGTTCAAGTGTAATGTTAACAAATATCTTTCTACTCTTTTCCCTTCATAATGGCCCCGCTAATTAAGTCCCTAATAGTAGTTCCCTGCTTCAAAGTGGCACTGTGCCTTGTTTGGGGTGAAAATTGAATTAAAAAAAAAATGTTGGTGAATTTTCCATGTTCGAAAGATTATATTAGTGATACAAAATTTCCATCAAATGTTAGAATCGGTTAGAATTTATATTCATTTTAAAAAAAAGTGAAATTTATGAATAAAACTGTTATACTCGGAATTCTGACAAGATTGTCTGTTTCCTTTCGCCCATATAATAATTATCTTTAAAAGACTAGAATGAGATTTAGCTCAAAAAGTGTAAATCTGCAAAATTTCCATTATTATTATTATTATTATTATTATTATTATTATTATTATTATAATAATAATAATAATAATAATAATAATAATAATAATAATAATAATAATGAAGAGGAGGAGGAGAAGAAGAAGAAGAAGAAGAAGAAGCAGATTGTTTGTCTTTTAAAGTAAAGTAAACACATCTAATAACCGACCAGAATATAAACATTTTTCATATAGGAAACGAATGGAATAAAGTCCCCCGTCTCGATGTTAGAAATTTTAGCCATTCAACAAAAGATGAGAGCACTTGGTGAATCTAATAGTTATAAATGTTCGAAGAACCGTACAGCACACGCAAGAATATAATCCCTTATCCATATATATATATATAATGAACACATTTCCCCCTGATTTTGACCTTAATAGGATTAAAAATCAAGAATTTAATGTAAATGCAATATGCACAAACTGCAGCACAATATCTGAGGTGTGTTATAGGACTATTACCGCTCCACTTCCTCGATAATCGCAGACTCCTATATTTTTTCTGCTGAGAGTTCACTGTCAAAACCGATTAAAACCAATTGTAGTGGTTAAATCTTTTCTCTCTAATAAATCTCTCCTTCCCTCGCAACCACGTAACACCGTTGTGGGACCGTTCACAAGGGACTGTTAGAAGAAACGCCGGTTTGGGTTTTCTTTACTTCGTAGTTGCTTAAAAAACTGGAATGGAATTTTAACGTTCATTTCTGGCCTATGCTTTCTACTGGGGGAAACGCACCATGGACTTTATCTATGCCATTTGTTTCTTCGCTTGTCGCTGTTTTTGTTTTTGTTTTTCGAACACGTCCATAATTTTTTCACTGATTTATGCTTTTTGTTCTTCCGATTTCATTTTTTAAATATGTTTTACGTTTGTTCGCTGTTTTTCTTTGTTTTGGTTTTTCCGATTTTTTAAAGAGGTTTAATATCGTTTTTTTTATATTGAGATAGTGTTATTACTTCGCTTATTCTTTACTTTACCCCCTTACACACACAATCAACAAGGAACTCAGGGTACCCCCCTCTAGTATATATAAAATGAGCTCATTTTCCCCCTATGCTTTTGATCTTAATAGGATTAAAAATCAAGATATTTCATACGAATGTAATATGTACAAACTGCAGCACAATATCTGAGGTGTGTTATAGGCATATTACCTCTCCACTTCCTCGATAATCGCAGACTCCTATATATTTTCTGCTGAGAGTTAACTGCAATAATCGGTTAAAATCAATGGGCGTAGTAAAATCTTTTCTCTCTAATCAATTCCTCCTTCCTCGCCACTGCTTACACAATTTTGGGGGCGTTCACAAGGAACAGTTACGAAGAAACACCGGTTTATGTTTTCTTTACCTCGTAGTTGCTTAAAAAGCTGGAATGGAATTGTAATGTGCCTTTCCGTTCTATGCTTTCTACTGTGTGGAACATGGGCTTAACCGAATCGAGGGGTTAGTTATGCCATTTTTTCGCTTTATTTCGTTTTGTAGTTGCTTAAAAACTGGAATGGAATTTTAACATTCCTTTTGGTTATATTCTTTCTACTGGATGAAACGCGCCATGAACTTAATCAAATCGACGGATTATTTATGCCATTTTTTAGCTTTGTTTCGTTTTGTAGTTGCTTAAAAACTGGAATGGCATTTAACGTTCATTTTCGTTCTATGTTTTCTACTTTATTTATGCCATTTATTTTCGCTTTTCGCTGCGTTTGTTTTTGTTTTTCGGACACGTTCCTTATTTTCCCCTCATTATTGATTTTTGTTCTTCCATTTCACGTTTGTTTTGGATTTTCCAATTTTTCAAGAAGTTTAACATCGTTTTTTAATATTTAAACAGTGTCCTTACTTCGCTTATTTTTTACTTCCCCACCCTTACACACACACCTCCAAACACCCGGGATATGTCGGGTACCCCCGCTAGTCATAAACAAAAAAGAATGTTTTAAATGGATACGTCATATGGAGAAACAAACTTGTCTAAGAGAAGCGTAAACAAAGCCAAAACAAATTTTCACTTATAATATTAATTTACCCGTCACTTTTATGACTTGCTTGATGTAAGAGTAACCAGTCGCATTAATGTTAAGTCTTCTTCCACCTTAAACACATCCTACGAATCAAAGGCCCAACAATGGATGTTGAATTACTTAATCGCTAAAAGTTATTAAATGACATTTTTTAAATATAAAAAAACACAGATTTTCAATTTTTTGGATGTTTTAATATAACATGTTCAGGCTATGACAAGCGGGTATACCAGTGACGTACTTCTTTATTTTTGTTGTCTTAAATAAGTGCAAGTCTCTAGAAGCCCAAAACTCACAAGAGAGTGTCCCTAGTAAGCTATTTCACAATCTTGACAAAATTATCGGCAATAATTGACTGGAAGATTAGAAAATGGTGAACTTGCACAATGCGCTATAATTGAAAGATAATATTGATCGACGTTATACACAAGCGATGCTGATTTTTTTCTTTTTCTCGACAAAAAATCCACAGGGATCAAGGTTATTTCTGAACTGGTTCTTCCCTGTTGATTGGTATATTGCTTGTCCAGTAAACTTCTAAAAGATCTACACTTCCAGGCCTACCCTCTATGTTTAGGAAGCTTTAATTAATTTTTAGTCACCTGAGGCGCTACGCTCTGGAAATGCCAACGCGGCTGCCAAGACATTTCTTTTTTTTACAGGCCAAAATGCTTTTCCTTTAGAGTGCTGGATTCTCTCTTCAACATTAAGACTCTAGTATTTAATCTATCCACCGAATGAAGGAAAAAAATTAGCTGATAAACTTTTCATTAAAAAGGATAAATTGAAACGGAAAAGGACTAGGAAGTAAATAAAACTGGATGTTTTCTACTCTTTCACGCAGTGAAAATATGACATTAAACAACGAAAATAAGACTTAAAAAGCTATGGGAAGGTCAATTGGCATTCGACATTTCAAAAGTAATTGTTAAACTCATTCATTCGACCATCGTGTTTATGAGTATAATATAGACCTGGTTAGATCACCTAAGTTAAGCAACGTTGAATCTCGACAGTATAAGATTGGTTATTATTTAAGACTACCAGGTACACAAGGTAACAAAGAATAAGACATCACGTTAATGGTCTAGTCTCGCCGACCTTCTAGAAATGAAAGGTAAGTATAAGAGACTGTTGATAACGCACAAAATAACTGGAAAATACATGAACCAAAACACAGAGGCTGCAAGAGATGCTGATGAAAGTGCAAACTATCTTAAACTAAATTATTTCCTACGCTATATTCAAATTTTGTTTCTCCTTCCATATCTCTCTCATTATTCCCCTTTCTCGTTCTCTCCTTCTGATTTTGTACAGCTGAAGGTAACAGAGAAAGAAATGAATAATGCCTTTACAAATAAATATATTTTTTCTTGACTTAACATTTACATGAAACACGAATTGGTACAAATGCATTAACGGCATTGCAAATGCTGATGAAAAGAAGATTGACTCCTTCTACATTTAAAATAAACAACACACCTACCAGCATCCTGTATTTTGAGGCATCCACTATTAACCTAAGCATGAAGTATTAGTGCCATATCTAGGCTGTTACATTTGCCACTTGTATATAACTAAGTTGACCGCAAAGAGTGTGGCAAACTTAATATTTTCCGCATTATTAACCCAGTTCCAACCTCTGTCCTATCGTCGCAAATTTGTACCTATGCCTCTTTTACAAATGTGTTTTGCACATGTGCCTATTTTAAAACTGTGTTTTTACCTATGCCTATTTAACAAATGTGTTCTGTACCTATGCCTATTTTACAAATGAGTTTTTTTTTAATTTATGCCTATTTTACAGATGTGTTTTGTACTTATGCCTATTTTAAAAATATTTTTTTATCTATGTTTATGTTACAAATGTCTTTTGTACCTATGTCTATTTTACAGATGTGTTTTGTGCCTATGCCTATTTTACAAATGTGTTTTTTTATTTACGCCTATTTTAGAGATGTGTTTTGTACTTATGCCTATTTTACAAATACTTTTTTTACCTATGCCTCTTTTACAAATGTTTTGTACCTATGTCTATTTTACAAATATATTTTGCCCATACCTATTTCACAAATGTCCTATGTACCTATGCTTATTTTACAAATGTGTTTTGTATCTATGCCTATTTTACAAATGTGTTTCGCACCGATGACTATTTTACAAATATTTTTGTACCTATGCCTATTTTACAAATGTGTTTTGCACCGATAGCTATTTTACAAATATTTTTGTACCTATGCCTATTTTACAAATGTGTTTTGTACCTACGCCTATTTTACAAATATTTTTTGTACCTATGCCTATTTTACAAATGTGTTTCGTACTTATGCTTCTTTTATAAATGTGTTTTGTGCCTATGCCTATTTTACAAATGTGTTTTGTACTTATGCCTCTTTTACAAATGTTTTTTGTACATATGCCTATTTTACAAATAGGTTTTGTACTTCGTTCTATTTTACAGATGTGTTTTTACCTATGCCTATTTTACAAATGTGTATTGTGCCTACGCCTATTATACAGATGTGTTTTGTACCTATGTCTATTTTACAAATGGGATTTGTACCTGGTCTTATTTTACAAATATTTTTTGTACATATACCTATTTTACAAATGTGTTTTGTACCGATGCCTATGTTACAAATATGTTTGTACTTATGTCAATTTTACAGATGTGTTTTTACCTATGCCTATTTGACAAATGTGTGTGTACCTATGCTTATTTTATAAATATAATTTGTATTCATGCCTATTTTACAAATGTGCTTTTTATGTATGCCTATTTTACAAATGTGTTTTTTATTAATGCCTATTTTTGCAAACGTGTTTTTACCTATGCCTATTTTACAAATATGTTTGTAGCTATGCCTACTTTACACAAGTGTTTCGTAATTATGCCTATTTTACAAATGTTTTGTACATGTGCCTATTTTACAAATGTGTTTTGTACCTATGCCTTTTTTACAAATGTGTTTTGTATGTACGCCTATTTTTCAAATGTTTTTTGTACCTATGTCTATTTAGGATAAGGGTAAATGAATGTAAGGTGTTAATGATGTCGATTGGGGTGAATGTGTTTATGAGGACAGCTTGACAGGAACTTGTTTGCATTAGATTTGAATACGTTGTATTGAGCGGGAAGCATGTCACAGTCTTTTGAAGACGCTCAGTTCTGGAAGAGAAGCTCTATTAATGAAATTTTCGTCGATATTTAGGCACAGGTAAAGAACGGGGACAATAATATACAGTTTTAGTTAGTCGGGCGCATTTTGTCAAAATTTGGCAGGCAGGGACCATAGATTAGAGTTCAGACGAGCACTTACCAGGAACACAGCGATAGAGCTGATACAATCTCTTCTGTTGGAAAGAGGTTGCAAGGAACAATAAAGGCTTCAGCTACTAGGTTTCGAAGCCGGTTTTGGACTCTATCAAGGGTTTGTCCAGGGTGTATACGTCAAATTCGTATAAGTGCAATTACATTGTCAGAGCATATACAGTTAAAGTACTTTTAAATCAGATGCAAGGTTGCCGCAGTGCTGCGATCTGACATCTGTTGTAGTGCACGATGTATTAGATTTGCGACTAATATATTTACCATGTCTATGTGAGAGAGATATGACAACAATAGTTCATGCTTACGTGTGTTAACATGAAACATTCTTGTATATATAATAATAATGTTTGACATGTAAAGCTGTTTAGTTAAATACAGTAATAAATGTATTTAAAAGACCGTACATGAATCGGAATCTTTTTATGGATATATAACGTTATCTGCAGGAAAATAATAAGTGCTCGTCTTCGTTTGCTGCCGTTACTAAACTTTAAGTGCGTCCGTTTATGGCCGGCTTTTGGCTATTTGATTCAAAACTAAAGAAGAACAAAAACAATACAAAAAAGGAACAAACAAAAATAAAACAACGTTAATCAAATAAAACGCTAAAAGATGAGGTTTAAAGACCCGCAACATGATTATAGCAATCGCCATAGGAAGATCCTCCCTAGCGATTATATGTCTGAACGGAAAAAAAAACACCTAAAAGAACTAGCGTTATCTTAGCACACTCAAGCCAAGACTACAGAAATACTACAAAAATAAAAAAAAATAATTAGAGTAATATTAAAAATAAAATTATATTAAAAACAATTTAATTTCGTTTTATGTTGGTTGATTACAGTATTTTCTACTCGAAGTCATCTTGGTTTGTAAATTTAAACAAGAAAAACTTAAATCCGAGCTTTTGGACATTTTGTTTCGACTTAAATTATCATTATTTTTTAATCATTTATTTCATTTGTTTTGCCATTAAATTCAAAACAAGCAAGGTAATAGACCGTAAAATAGGAATACTTCTAACTTGGAGATAAAAGAGCTCGGGACGCTGATTCTTTTATGTATTTCTTATTTCCCTCTTCTTACGTTTCCTTGTTGCTTGTCCTTTGTAATTACCGGTTATGTTGAGGCGTCGGGTCAGATTTGAAGCTGGTCGACAGCGTTCGAAACAGGATATAATTCTGAGTATATTGATTTATTTTTTATGTCTTGGGTTCTCAGGTTTATGGCGTATTGGTCCTTTTGCATAACACTTAAGACAATGTCTGTTAAGTTCTATTGTCACGGTGTTTAATATACTCTTGATTACTTAATGCAAAGCTTGCTGTATTTTACCTGGTGTCATATCACCTTTTGGATTATTAAAAAAAGTCGTTTGTTATGTTTTACTGCATATAGATCATTGTGAAAATATATTTTCTGTAATTCAAATGCCGACGTGTAACATACATGAAATCAGTGTATATTTGTTTCATATTTATAGTTTGCATGTTTAGGCATTCCAAAAGGAACATAAATTGAAGCTTTTTTTTGAATATCCAAACAACTACATGACGTTAAAAATATCGCATTCACATAAAAAAGTAATACACGTTTTAAATGCTGATTTTTCTTTATGAAATAGAACGGATATATATTTTTTACAAGAATATTATCAACTATTGCGCTAGTATTTTATTTTCTTCAATTTATTCATCTTGAGGAAGTCTTGAAATAATTACGAAATGTGGATGACCATCTAACATGGTTAGTTTTTTTTCATCTCTCCCCCTCTCTCTCAAACGCACCAACATTTGTATATATATATATATATATATATATATATATATATATATATATATATATAAGGAAATTTGTCTGTGTGTAAGTGAGTTTCTTATAGATTCTAAAACAAATGGGCGTTTTTTATAAAATTCCACATAAAAGTATTTTATTTGCTGTCTGTGTTTTGTATCAGAAGGTAATCAATAAATGTTGATAATCGATATCGATATAATCCGATACTGGAGAAAATGGGAATATTGACTAGAGTTACGAAGTGAATTCAATAAGTTTCCGGACTTTTAGTGCTGGCATTAAAAACATACGCAGACACTTGAAAATTCTTATGATTTCAGGTTTAGTAATAATTGGAATACACCCTACTAAATCCTAATTGTCACAGCTGTTGCATGGCTAAAAGTGTAATCCGGCAGTGAAAACACTTAAGACAACGGTATAAAATAAAAAATCCGTTTTAATAGTGGAAGAATGCCACACAGCACATATGGAATGATTCAGATTGATTTTAGACAATCTTACATTAATCGAACGTTCGTTTTTGACTGGCATAAGAGATTAAAGGAAAGACAGTAAGTGTGTCCGGGATAATGAGAGGTGGGGGAGGAGTAAGAGAGTCAGAACACCAGAGTTGATTGGCCAAATGAAGAATTTCTCGGATAAGGACTGCCATGTGTTAATGCACCGTTTTATGTCAGTGTGGGAATTTTACACACAATTATTCGCGAAGAACTGAAAATGCGGAAGATTTGCGGGAAGTTAGTCCCAAAGCTGCTCAAAGTTGATCAGAAAGAAAAAAGTTTTCATAGCCATCAAAATTAGTCTATCACTCTGTCTAGTCTTGACCTTGCTCCCTTTGACTTTTAAATATTCCATAAGCTCAAGGAAAATCTATGATGCTGTCATTATTAGACAAGTCATAAAAATACTGACTTTGTTATTTCTTCCCTTTTCAATTTCTTATTCCATTTTTTAATTTGTAATTATGTGTATTTTACTAATTTATATATAAATTTGTCTTTTGTTTTCTTTGCTCAGTTTTAAATTCCCCCCCCTGCAAAACACCAACCATGTTCTCTCCTAGCTTTAATGATAAATTCCACGCTCCGTACTAAGGCTACAGATAAAATACCTTAGGCAGGATAAATTTTCCGAAATTAACACAAACATGGATTTATTTTATCTACCTTCGAAGCTAGAACTAAAGCTAAAATAAAAGAAAGTAAAATTAACATATACACGCATGTGCGTTGAATTTGGAAGATATTATTAGTTACAAACACGTATAATATCCGGTCAAAGAAATCTCTCCGTCCCTCCTCCAAATATGGTTAGTCGTGTTACTGGAAGCGCTGTGGTGTGCGAAGCAAGTTAAGTGTTATCCTAAATCATCCTAGTCCTAAAAATACTAACTTTGTTGTTTCTTCCCTTTCAAATTTCTTATTCCATTTTGTAATTTGTAATTATGTGTATTTTACTAATTCATATATGCATTTGTCTTTTGCTTTCTTTGCTCAGTTTTAAATCCCCCCCCAGCAAAAGATCAACCGCGTTCTCTCCTAACTTAAATGATAAATTCCACGCTCTGTACTAAGGCTAGAGATAAAATACCTTAGGCAGAATACATTTTCCGAAATTAGCACAGACGTGGATTTATTTTTCTACCGTAAAAGTCAGAAGAACTTTATTTAATTAATATATTTAATATCTACAATTGCCATATGCTCGCTTGTATTAATAAAGAGGACTCGTTGATATCTCTACCAATCCTCTGGATATAGCTTATTATTAACTGTTACTATAATTTTTACTGAAATATACAGTGATCTTAGCTGCGTCCCTAGGACTTTTTTATATTTTAGATACAATGTTTTGTCCCCAACCTTAATGACTGCCTATAATCCGAATCACGACGAAATAATTGTTTCTCTTTACCTCCAAGGCGACTGCCTATGTCTAACCTGCATGCAAAATAGGGGAAAAGAAGGGAACATTTTATTCCTTTCTCCCAAGCTAAAACAATACTTGAAACTCTAAATCCTAATGAAACTTTACTGTATTCTGTAAATTAATAACCCCGACCCTTGAAAGCTAACAATCTGCTCCCCCTCTAGCTGCCACTAAAACCCTACATTTCACGCCTTAATAGTGGAATTCTTAGCCTCCAGCTCCTAAATTTTCAAATGCTAACCGCATAACAGTCATCACTAAACATCTATACATTTCTACCTCTGACATGCATTAGAGTGCATTCCTATCCAGTTTGGTACTTACCAGCCAACGTATGCATTCGGATACAAATCAATCTTCATTACATAACAATGCCTCTCCCTAGATGGTATTGCAACGAGCAATACTAAACCAAATCCGATACTCCCTGTTATACAAAACGCTCGATGACTCTTAAATGAAAACTGAAATTTTCTCCCTTCAATAGTAGAAACAATAACACAACTTCTATCTATTTGCATCTAATAAAACATGCCCAATTATCTATTTTACTTAATTATACATACGGAATACGCCAGGACTTAAAATGTACCTCCAGTTATACCCTTACTGTACTGCACCCACATCTTAAGCCTCCTAAATCTAAATATACAGTGACTGGGCAAAATTCTTAGCTCAAATCCTAATACCTACTCACAATATAACCTTATTCTGTACCTAAACTAACATAAAGTTAAATGGAAATATCTAAGGTAAGAGTCTTAATCCACACTAACGCCTTTCTAACAAGCATGCTCACGTAACTGCTCTCACTGCTTGTCCCTAAATCACTTTGAGGAGTGTAACTATTCATTAGATATATAGCCTCTACAAACTAACCCTGTAACATTAACTAATCACACGGGGTCGCAGAAATACCTGGATTAGGACCCAGGCGCGAAGCAAACCCTCTCAGAGCTGATGGACCCAGTAGATCTTCCCAGATCACCCGTCTAGGAGAAGGAAGACTCTTAAACTAAACCAAAGGGAAGGGAGGTCTCTCTGGTCTTGGATGACAACCTTCCTAGAGTTGGTGACTCAAACAAATTACCGGTCTGCAAACCTAAATTGTTTAAGGAGTAGAAAGGCTCTGTCTATCGCCCGGCTTCCATACTCCTTTTTACCTATTAGTCAGGCGCAGAGACACTATCACAGTGAATCGACAAAACACATGGTGGTAGATCTTGTTTCTTGTCTAGGGCAATGAATGCCGTTTCCCCACTCCCGACACATCTCACCCCTCAAAACTGGGCACTTGGAGTGCTTGAGTACAATATATGCCTGTGCAATAAGATTAGGGTGACGTTCTTCTGATGGGTTGAGGGTTCCTGATTGAGAGTTCCTGGTTGTTGATTCCGACTGATAGTAGGGGAGCCCTAACTCTTTTGTAGCGCTTACAGCGGCTGCTCCACCAACAGTTGTATAATATCGGGATGTTTGTAGTGGCATGTCGCGCAGGGAAAGAGACCCTGCACTCATCCCCGATAGGCTTTCCTGAGGCCACAGTTCTAGTTAAAGAAAGGTCAGCTGATGGTCTACTGGTGTTGCAGGTCTGATACACTGCATAACCTCTTGTTCAGCTACTCCTTACCTAACTGGAACTCTTTAAAAACATGATGACAGTACAATAAAAAAAAGCTTAAACCAGGCCTAGGGACAAACAAATCCAACATGCCTCCTCCCTTGAAGCTTTCATTCACTAACATCCGTCGGCTTAGAAATAATTTAGCAGATGTTGAAGCATTTCTCCTAACTAATATCTCGGATATCTTAGCACTATCCGAGACTAACCTACACTGCCCCATCCCTTCTCACTACTTTAAACATGCCTGGCTATCTCCCACTCTGTCGTACGGTCTCTGACAGACATATCCACGGAGTCTACATTCGTAACAACCTCCCCCTTACTAGAGAAACAAATCGAGAAACGGACGATCAAGCCTTTATGTGGTTTAGACTAAACATACAACATAACATTAGCTACTTTTTATTTTCTCTGCCGCTCGCCCCCCCCCCGACCCAGGACTGCAACATAATAAAAAAGTCTCTGACAGAATAGACACAGCACTCTCCCTCGACACTAGCGCACAAGTACATATATTTTGTGACTTTAATGTTCACCACAACAACTGGCTTGGATTCTCTACTCTCACAGATTCAGCGGGCAGCACAACACATAGCTTCGCTATATCTCACTCCCTATCACAAATGGTTACGTTTCCAACCCGTTTCCCTGACCAGCAAGAACAACAGGCATCACTTCTTGATCTGTTTCTGACCACAGTTCCCGAGGGTTGTATGACAACTGCTGACAGCCCACTCGGGAATGCAGTGATAATGGTCGAAATCGCCGTAAACTCTAGACCCAAAACTGAACAGCCAGTGCTCAAAACAACGATATATTATAAAATGGCTGACTGGGAAGCCACCAGAGATCTTATCAAACATGCCCCATGAACATGCTGAACAATGCGCAAATGAGACCACTGAATGGTTCAACACAGCAATTGAAGCACATGTTCCCATGCGGAAATGTTATAGCAAGTCCCACTCTCCCCAATGGTTTACTTCTACTTGCGCAACTGCCATTGCTCAAAGGCAGCATGCATACCGCAGATTTAACCGACATGAATCCAGTTCAAACAGACAGAAGTATATAGAAGCAAGAAGTAACGTTAAGAAGGAAATAGCGACAGCTAAGAGAGAATTTACTGAAACCACTAAAAAACGCATCGAAGCACAAAATTAGGAACTCGTGACTTCTGGAAAATCTACAATAGTGTAGTAAATAATGGGCAATCAACAATTCCCCCACTAACCAACAATCACAAGGTTGTTTGCTCAGCAACCGACAAAGCTAATATGCTTGCCAGCCGGTTTACCTCCAACTCCACCCTGGACCCTTCCATCCACCGCCCTGCCTGACTTTCCTTTGCGAACAGACGCCACGCTAGATGATATAAATATCACCCCTGCTCAGGTGCATGCTATCATAAAAAAAACCTTAACACCTCAAAAGCATGTGGACCTGATCTCATCCCAGCTGTGCTATTAAAAAAGTGCTCAGCCGAAGTAGCTCCTGTTCTCTTCAAACTCTACAACAAATGCCTTAATGAATCATGCTTTCCGGGCTGCTGGAAAACTGCTTCTGTGGTACTAGTATTCAAGAATTCTGGCGAAAGAACTGACCCATCAAATTATCGCCCCATTAGCCTCCTCCTCCTTTTCGCCAAAATATTTGAGATCTTAATTAACCATCTTCTAGTCCGTCATCTTACAGATGCTAAACTTCTGACTGACAAACAATATGGATGTAGACAAGCAAGTTCAACTGCAGACATCTTCACTGTAATCTCTGAATGTATATACCATTCACTGGACAAAGCGGGGGAGGGTAGAGCGGTAGCTCTTGATATATCTAAGGCTTTTGACAGGGTATGACATAAGGGTCTCCTCAGGAAAATTAAATCATACGGTATCACTGGTAGAATACTTAACATAATTAAATCCTTCTTAGATAAGAGAAAAATCCAGGTTGTCCTCGACGGTTGTACATCTAAACAATATGATATAAATGTGGGAGTGCCTCAGGGGTCTATCCTTGGACCTCTATTGTTCCTTATATTTATTAATGAACTCCCCGACAAAACTGCCTCTGAGATAGGCATATATGCTGATAACACTCTATAACAGGCATGACAGGAAAACAAATGAACACATAACTAAAAAAATGGCAAAAACGCTAGAGGATGACTACCAAGCATTAGTGGAATGGGGACAAAAATGGATGGTCACATTCAATGCTGCCAAGACTAAACTGGTTTCCTTCAATAATTACAAGAAACCTTCTCTGCCACCATTAGCAATGGCCAGTGACTCCCTATCTGAGAGTGCACCTTTCAAACTGCTTGGCCTAACGTTCACAGGAAACATGAGTTGGAACAATTACATTGAAAACATTGCCAGGGCAGCTGCGAAGAACTAACACCTGAAAGTATCCTGTACCTCTATAATGCTACCATTCGCCCATGTATGGAGTATTGCTGTCACATTTGGGCTGGTGCATCTGCTGCTAGTCTCTCGATCCTAGACAAGGTTCAAAAGAGAGTCGCTAATCTGATAGGCCCTTAACTGGCATCTACCCTTCAGCCTATATCCCATTGACGAAACATTGCATCCCTCTGTCTGTTCTACAAGTATTTTAATGGTGAATGCTCTGACGAACTGCAGACACTAGTGCCTCCCACGACGTAGACACCCTCGACACACCCGACAGGCAGCTAAATCCCACCCTACGCAGTAGAGATGCCTAGATGTAAAAGATCTTTCTACTCCAGTAGTTTCTTCCCCAGAACCGCTAGACCCTGGAATTCCATTCCAGGTTCCTGCTTCCCCAACTGTACTGACATGCAGAAGTTCAAGTGTAACGTGAACCGACATCTTTCTGCCCAAATCCCTACACAGTGGCCCAGTAGTTGCTGCCCCTGATAGTATCCCCCTACACCAAAGTGTCAATATGACTTGTTTGAGGTGAAAATGTAAAAATAAAAAAATAAAAAAATAACGTAGGACATGAAATAGGCTTTGACGAAGGTCATTGACACGCTCATACAAGAGAACTTCCATAGGGGTTTGTTGAATCATACAATAAGGAAATGCAGCCGGAGGAGATTACTTCAAAAAGACTAAAGTTTCATGTGTTTTCTATCAGTAAAAATGCCCATGGGAAGTAGCTTGGGAACTTATTTAAGATATCTTGTTTGGATATATATATATATATATATATATATATATATATATATATATATATATGAAGTATATATATATATATGAAGTATATATATATATATATATATATATATATATATATATAAAAAGTGTTTCTAGTTTAGTACAGCAAAATACAAAAAAAAAATCGTCTTTTCAATCCAAACAACCGCCGAGTTTGATATCACTATCGGCACCAGACTTCGTCTGTCTATGTTCCTGGTCTAACCTGTCAACTCCATTTATACATTCGTCCCGCGGGATTTCACGTGATTTTCCATTACTTCCGCCAGCGCACACCTTTTAATCCTATGGGCGCCATCTTGATTTCTCTCTCTTTTGCACAACCTTCGCCCGACACACACGCGGTAAGACTTCTGTTCATTTGATCTGCCCCCCTTTCCTTTTGCTAACTTTAAGCGACAATATATATATGAATAGAGAGAGAGGGAGATATAGAGAGTGGGAGAGAGGGTAGAGACAGATAACAGAAAGAGAGAGGTCAGTTATAATGTGTTTGCTTAGTGCTGACTAATATACTATGCGACACAACGGAACTGGTATATATGTCCACTTGTCCATCTGTAAAAAAAAATAATGGCTATACTGTGTTAGATAAAAACTGAAATATTTACCTAAATGAACATCTAAAAATAACTGATAAACCATTAACTACAACAATCAAATGACTCCAGATACATAATAGAAAACAAGACTATTAGATCTAGCACAGTAATGTAGGACAAGAGGAACTATATCGGTTGTCAGTACCCATAATTATGCGGAATAATGTAGAGATAAGGCGAAAAACTTTACTAAATAATATGGTTCAGTATACAACATCAAAATAAAATGGAATCTCAGTAAGACTTCTATCAGTCCATAGGGGCAATGGGTATTAACGGTCAAATGTTCACAGGAAACCAAATGCATAGGTTATCTACAAAATTGTCTTATTGTTTTTACTTGTTTTGTTTTTTTTACTTGGTGGAGGGTCACCGTCATTCCACACCCGGACGCTACCCTATTATAAGGGTTAAGTAGAGTGTTAGATGGAGGTAAAACAACACCGTGATGATCAATAATGGTGGAATTTTAGTAGGTTTAAATAATATAAGAGGACTGCTCAACAACAAAAAACTTATTTACATTAGGCTTTACGATGATCATGTTGTAGTCTTGTGGGAAACAGCTCTATAGCATAAGAATAAACAATTAGCTAAGGGATTGGTACTTTAGTTTTCGGAAGACATTAAAATAAAGGAAAATGTTGTTGTTAAACCAGTATTTGTTGCAAATGTTTTGTAAGAAGGGGGGGGCATAGACTAAAGCTCAATCGAACAACTACCATAAAATAATAATAGGGCAGAGATAGACGCGCAGCATCTCCTCTGTGAGAACAAGAGAATAGGTAGGTGAAAAAGTTCTCGCCAATTAAATTTTGAAGAAGGTTTCATACCCAGTCAAGCCAAGAGAGGTTCGATTAAGAGCTGAGCAACAAAACGGAAAAATATATGATAATCGAGAAAAATATGTGTATGTTAAATAAAAAAATTAAGTCCCGTACTATCGGCCACGCTCAAATCTCTGTCACATCACTTAAATTCGCATACCTGTCTTACAAGTACTTGGACCATGGGTTCTGATGAAATCAATGTACTCGTGCTTCATCGATGTACGTACCCCTATCTAACTCACCAAGCAACAGAATCTCGCCCGTTTTCTCCTATAGTATATAGATGCAAGACTTTTGTAAAAAACAAAAACAAAATTTAGATGGGATAAAGTACTGGTGATTATTTTTACATGAAAACTAACACCTAAAGCACATTTCGAAATGCACCCTAACCCTTATACCATAATTTTCCAATTAGTTCCTAATCCACAGAGCATATTTGATCTTTTTTAACCCTAGTAAATATTAACCTTTAATCTACACCCTATACTCATGCATACCGCCTTCAAAATGTAACCACATTTTTCAATTTTAATCCTATTCTGAGGAGTGTAACTTCAAAGCAGATACCAATTCTTTTATACTAACTCTATTAATCCTAACTATCTATGTAGGGGCATAGAAATATCTGGCTTTGAAAACATTCTATCCTGCCTTGATAGAGTACAAAATAGACTTTTTAGCTTTGTGGGAGATGCCCTTTTCTCTTCCCTTCAACCTCTCTCCCACGTCGCGAGCCTGTCTTTGTTTTATCGTTATTTCCATGGCCAGTGCTCGTCTGAGCTATAATATCTGGCCCCCTTGCCAATCTTTCACGAAAAACACCCGTCTAGCTGAAACCACTGTCAT
Organism: Euprymna scolopes; assembly: GCF_053919585.1. Classification (NCBI taxonomy): domain Eukaryota; kingdom Metazoa; phylum Mollusca; class Cephalopoda; order Sepiida; family Sepiolidae; genus Euprymna; species Euprymna scolopes. The sequence goes on along the minus strand of NC_136488.1, from coordinate 76,668,831 downwards.
TAATTTTCCCCACTCTTTAGCCGTGCCTAAATGAAAACGTAGATTCCATGGACAAAGCTTCTTTCTAAGAAGTGCACGCCCCTGGAACTCTGTTCTGTTTGGCTGCTTCCCATCTGACTACAACTTGGATGTCTTCAAGTCAAACATAAACAAATCCCTGATAAACCACCCCCTTTAGTAAGACACTTGATTAAATCTCCATTACTAATGATTACTACGATATTATCCCATTGATTAATGTATACGCAATAACCCTTATCCTCGAGTAGCATCCGGGCCTTGATTAGTGATGACTACCATTAAAAAAAAAATAGAAGTCTTTATAATCAACGCCGTGTTTTATATTTCCATGACTGTTCTATAAGTAGAGCCATCCGTTCTTTTAATCGGACTAAATAGATCAGAAGGGATTTTATGTTGCATTGCTATAATGCAAAAACATATGCATTCATGACCTGAATTTTTAACTCTCTGTTGTAGATACTCATGGTGTAAGACTCTAAAAACCGTCATAGGCGTGCGGCCAAAGCAGAGATGGATTATTGAATCCCTAGGAAAAGTGCATTGGCCATGGTGGTTACTATATAGAAAAATAACTTCTGTAGCATAAAAGGTCGCCCGTTTTCTATAGCTTTATATATTTTTTTTAATTCAAAATGAATAGGCGATTTTTATTTTGGAACGAACTTCTTTTATACTTATATATATATATATATATATATATATATATATATATATATATATATGTGTGTGTGTGTGTGTGTGTGTGTGTGTGTAAACATGTGTGTATATGTATGCTTTTCTTTGCATACTATGTTTAGTAAAATAGTCTGCGAAATACCCATAAGATTTAAGCTTAAATCCAAATATCAAGACACTCACTTCGGTGTTATTGTAGGTCTTCTTTCATAAGGACTGAAGATCATCGAATCTCCTGTCGGTGATGTTCTCGAAAGCAGTCAGCATTTCCATGGCTGCCTTTAGAATGCGATGAGTGTTTGTGCTTCGGTTTAAGGTTGCGAGAATCTTTGCAAAGTTGAATTCGATTTCACCCCCCATATCCGTGTCCATTCTTTCCTTAATACTATATTTTTTTTAGTTTTCTAATTTTCTCGCGTTGAGACTAGTTCGTACGCCTAGACGAAATAGTTTGTTTTTTTCTATGGGAAACAAGAAATATTATCTAAAAAATCATTAATAATTTGATTTTCCAAATTTGACGAAGTTTTTACACCATACGATAATCAATTCACAATTGGAATCCAAATTCTTTCCTTAAACTCATGAAATAATATGTAATTGATGAATTAATTAACAAGCTTAAGTAGTTAATCGATTTATTTTTTATCGGTCACGATTAAAGTACCATTATATTTTACAAAAGCTTATCATATATATTTTTATACGTGTCAAATTCATCTCAACCAGTGATGTATTTTTTTACTTATAAATATCCTCCTCAAAGCGTATATTTTCAAATCTGAGTACTAGGCATGTTCCTTGTAAAAACCTTATGTTTATCATTATTGATTGAACAATAAATGTTGTAATTTATTCAATCGTTTTCAACATCAATTTATCTTGACTTATATATATATATATATATATATATATATATGGATGAGTCTCTCTCTCTCTCTCTATTTATATGTATATATATATATATATATATATATATATGTATATATGGAATAAAATGGAGGTGGAAGGACCTGGATACTCAACGTTTCGCCCGATTTATGCGGGCTTCTTCAAGAGGGATGGTCATTGACGAGAGAGTCGGAGGATTGGGGCTATATATAATGATGGGGGAGAGCAGCGTGTTTTCCTTATGTAAATTAGATGTCATATATACATGTATATACATTTTATGAGAGAAGAACTAATTAGAGTAAACTAGTGTAGTGGATTACGTCTAAAAGATAAAATATCGTAGAGATTAAAAATTGTGTTTGGAAATATAGCGGTGATAGATTAAATAAATAAAATAACACGAGATATCGAAAGCATCTTTTTTTTTTTAAATTAGAAATAATTGAATTGGGATAAAATAGCGCAGTAACTTAAAAGATGGTATCTTAAAATAAGAATAGGAGGTGATAAAATGGAGTCTAAAAATAGATAATGATAAAATACAGTAAATAAGTAAAATAAAAATAAAATTAAGTGAAATTACGAATTTTTTTTTTTCGCGTTTAACCGGTGTCTAAGTTGTTTTCTTTGATAATTATTTTCGACAGAAAGGGAGCAACGTGGAAAAAACCTTTTCTTTGCTTAATTATATTGCTGGAATGGGAGATTATAGCTGACTCAATTAAACGTCGTGTGGATCTGTTATGTATGTGTTTAAGGAAAGTTGCTTTGTTAAAATCAAAATGGTGGTCGTTTTCCATGATGTGACAAAATATGGCGTTGAGTGTATTGTTGTTTTTTACATCTCTTTTGTGTTCATATATTCTTTTATTTAAATTACGTTGAGTTTCTCCTACGTATATTTTTCCACAATCAAGGCAGGGTATGGAATATATTCCGGCTTTGGTGTTAATGTTGGTATTAGTTATAATTTTACGTGTTAGATCCCTAATTGTTAAAGAGTTTAGTTTTGTTATTTGAATGCCTGTCTTATTTAGGTTCTTATATATTGTGTCGTTGTTTTTATTAGTTGGTAATGTTAATTGTCTGTTGTGTATCTGGCTATTAAGGAATGGCCCTGAGAATATGTAGTGAAGAATACATCGTGGAAGAATTTGAGTATATCGAACGTACATTCATGAACTTGCAATACCCTCAACATTTTTTGGCAAATACAAAAAGAAAAGCACTAAAAATTTACCATAACCGAAACCGAGACCATTCCTTAAATAGCCAGATACACAACAGACAATTAACATTACCAACTAATAAAAACAACGACACAATATATAAGAACCTAAATAAGACAGGCATTCAAATAACAAAACTAAACTCTTTAACAATTAGGGATCTAACACGTAAAATTATAACTAATACCAACATTAACACCAAAGCCGGAATATATTCCATACCCTGCCTTGATTGTGGAAAAATATACGTAGGAGAAACTCAACGTAATTTAAATAAAAGAATATATGAACACAAAAGAGATGTAAAAAACAACAATACACTCAACGCCATATTTTGTCACATCATGGAAAACGACCACCATTTTGATTTTAACAAAGCAACTTTCCTTAAACACATACATAACAGATCCACACGACGTTTAATTGAGTCAGCTATAATCTCCCATTCCAGCAATATAATTAAGCAAAGAAAAGGTTTTTTCCACGTTGCTCCCTTTCTGTCGAAAATAATTATCAAAGAAAACAACTTAGACACCGGTTAAACGCGAAAAAAAAAAAATTCGTAATTTCACTTAATTTTATTTTTATTTTACTTATTTACTGTATTTTATCATTATCTATTTTTAGACTCCATTTTATCACCTCCTATTCTTATTTTAAGATACCATCTTTTAAGTTACTGCGCTATTTTATCCCAATTCAATTATTTCTAATTTAAAAAAAAAAAAAAGATTCTTTCGTAATCTCGTGTTATTTTATTTATTTAATCTATCACCGCTATATTTCCAAACACAATTTTTAATCTCTACGATATTTTATCTTTTAGACGTAATCCACTACACTAGTTTACTCTAATTAGTTCTTCTCTCATAAAATGTATATACATGTATATATGACATCTAATTTACATAAGGAAAACACGCTGCTCTCCCCCATCATTATATATACCCCCAATCCTCCGACTCTCTCGTCAATGACCATCCCTCTTGAAGAAGCCCGCATAAATCGGGCGAAACGTTGAGTATCCAGGTCCTTCCACCTCCATTTTATTCCATATCGTCGGATTTAATCCAGCTCAACAATCATATGTATATATATGCGCGAGATAAGACTGATTAAAATCCGATACAAAATCTTGATAGATATTACTAAAGGTGATACTTTCAGCGTGATCCTAGTCAAAAAGGAAAAGCTCAATATTTTAGAATAGAGCAATATATAAATTTAGTTGTTAAAATTAAATTCTGAAAATCAAAATATAGACACATATATTCGAGTTAAGAATTTATTGTTTGACAAAAGGAATATATAGAAGGGGTTATATTAGTTTCCTTAATCCATGGATTTTCAATAAAGACTCATATCATCAGAGGAATTGAAATGCGCTTAGCAAAATGTTCAGCTTTGAAAAGACACGTATTTTGCTTTTCAGCACAAATATTTAAAATATTTTTTGGGTGGTAAATGATAGTTATATGAAAATAACTATTGGAAAAGGGAACTTCATACAACCTGAGCAATTCATTATCGGAAGGAGTATAATAGCCTCCGGGGTTTTATTTCCAAGTAGGCACAATATTGGTCCAGGGGAGAAGGCAGTAATCCCATATAACAAAGATGCGTGGTTTCTCCTTATTGATATTCCGAAATGTATATGGGGTATTGGTGTGTTGAATGCGTTTTGGTATTTTTAATCCAGATTCTCTTTTGGTGTTGGCACAGATAGACTGGCAAAATCTGGAAAGCTATCAATGCTCGTTAACTATTGTAAAATGAAATTATTATTGTTAATAAGGTGAGAAGTCTATGCTTTCAAAAGACAAACCAAAAAAAGGAAGATTTCTCCCCGCTGTTCCTTAAAAAAATCTGGAAGGAAAACTGAATACATTATTTGATATTTCATCATGATCCTGCAAACTGTCCATTTAAAGCTCTGTGAATACTAATGTAAAAAGCAACAAAGAAAATCGCTAAACTAAGCACATTATCTGCACTTGCCATTTGAAACAGAAAGCAAGTTAATTTTGTTTTTAGTTGATTGTGAAGAGGACAAACATAATATCTAAATTGTACTAATGCTGAAATAAATAAATGTTTACAGTTAAAATAAACATTGGAGGTCATTTTCTATTTGATTTTACATGTAAAAAATCTTAATTTAATGTATTAAACTCTATTTCTTATATTAATCATATCTAATATTTTTGGTTGCTGTGGAATACCGTGAATATTTAAAAAAAATCAGTAAGATAAAATAGGGCCGAAGGGAGCATTCCAGCTTAGACTAATACATAGAACTGACATGATAATGTAGAAAAGAAGAAGAGAAATCAAGCCAAATAAAATGTAGCTTCAAAGTCATATGGACAGGATGATGTTTCTTTCCCTTCTTACTCCTCTATTTAAACTAATAAAGGAGAAGATTATAAACAGTCAGATAATCTTCCCAAAAGTGTCTTATAACTCAACATCAATTCCAAGGTTTTTTCTTGAATTAGTCAGACTTGCAAATGGTTTGCTATTGGGTTTTGGGACTATAGATATTTTTATAGTTAATATAAATATAAAAAAAATATCTATATGGATCAATGAAAAATTGATAAAGCAAAAACTATAATAAAAAAATATCTATGAAAAACAAAATGATAATGTAAAAAATCTTCCTTGTATTAAAGTAGATGGGGGCAGACAAAGACACTACTCTCCAAGGAATCAGTGGAGGAAAACGGAAGTAAAACTCTAAAAAAGCCCAAGAATTTGAACGACACTTAGTAATAACAAAGGGGACACAAAATGAAAGGGAATATTTGAGACACAGAGTCTTTTTTTATATTGTTGCAGCTGGCAATGTTTTTACGGAGCAGGTTGTTGACGCTTTACATAAATTTAAAAGTGTGAGCACTATAAGGATGTCCTTGTTGGCAATAAATATGAGAATACTGGCTGTGAACGTAGACTTTTACACTTTTAAAAAATAGAAAGAACTCTTCAGATTATTGGCTGCGCCTTATATCAACATATACTTCCATTCATAGCTATATTTAAACATGTAGATGGCACCACGGAAGCCGTACTACATTCAGTGGTCCATTGTCTAAATGATGTGCAAATGATTACCATAATTTACGCATAAATATATTTTTTAACTGTTGGAAATTCTCTGGAGATTAATTTTGAAATGGAAGATATGGATAACCTTAGTTGTGACTAAACACTTTTCTCTGAATATACAGTTGGCAGTTCTAGAGGTAAGGTGAACCTTAGATAGATGTTTATTAAAATGGAAAGATAGTTAATTCATATCATTAAACTCATGTATCTATGAACTCGTGGGGCATACCCAAAGAATCTTTTAACCAAAATATATAGTTTGATGAATTTTATTGTGAATATATATGCCTTTTACTGGCTTGACATTAAAAAAAACCGTAACAAGTTCCACTATCAAGTACTTTATATTTATAAAATGTTTGAGAGAATTAGAAAGCAAACAGGAAATTCAGAGTATTACATTTTAAAATATCCAATATACTGCCTTTGAATTACTCCCCGAAAATGTTTTATTTTCAATGGTAGAAATGTTAAGAACCTGAAGTGAGTGTAGAAAGGTATAAAAGAGAATATCGCTCATTGGGTTAGTTAATATTTGTCTATAAAAATACTTGTTCAATTATTTGTGCCAATTTATTGAAACATTTGAAAGATTCTATCTAATTTAAAATATATGAAGGCAGTACAGATTGTATTAAAAAATTAAACACAAACTATTTTTTTATATCTTTAAGAAGAGGGAAGTAAGCCATGAAAAGACTGCAAAGAATCCAGTGATAAAATGTAAAGCTTTACTTTGGAAGAATTTAATTGATTTGTCCGTAAATAGAGTTTTTGAGCATCCACTATTAGTAGATATTTCTGACAAACAATTACAAAATTTATTAAAAACTAGTAAAATGTTTCTCCTCACATTGTCAAGGTATAGAAGGAGTAGGCAAGTTCTTAAGAGCGGCTTCTCAAGCAATGCATGGCTTTGAAGTAAGGCACCAGCAAAAACTAGCGAAAGTTTTGTGCGACAATTAAGATCGTTATTTCCTTGAAAAAGCTCATATATGGAGCAATTTGACACCATGTATTCAAAACTTATTAAAGAATTAATAGTTTTTACATTTTGTTGTATGTTTTAATTATAACAGGAAAAATATCAATATATACTAACTATTACCGCTTGAATAAATAGCGTTTATAAAACGCCAATTGTAAGATGTGGTAAGGGTTCTATTTTCAAATATAAGTTTTGTTATGATTTTCTTATTACATTACCATACATAAATTAGGATTTCCCCATTGTGTTAATACTGACATTTTTGGTTTTTACACCAATATCTAAGCAAAATTTGGACAAACTAAGAAATTTTATTTAAAATATTTCCTCCCAAATGCTCAAAAACAGATGAATATTCAGGTCCAATTTATTTGTGTCAGTATTTAATATGTATATACACAAATTTTGCTACATTATTCTTTCTTTATATTTCATAAAATTAAAAACATCGCTTTACCCTTATATATATATATATATATATATATATATATATATATAGTCTTTGAAGTTTTTAACATTTGAAACTATACAAAAAAATATTTTTTATCATTCGTTAAAAAAAAATCTAATCAGTAAGTCATTTAATCACCTGCAATCACTGCATCAACTCTCTCAAATTTACTATAATACCAGTTTTTTTTTAAATTTTTCAAGGGATCATCAGTTGTTTACCATGAAACACTGTTTCGTGGATTTAAAAACAAAACAGTGTATTACATCATGGCTCCCCAGCAGTGTTGATCAAACACCACCACCCTTAATCTTAGGAAGAAGACAAGTTACAAAAATTTTGATCCAATTTCCTATTCTTAATTGCAATTACTAACCTTTTCATAGTATAAAAATGAATTTCTTACCTGTGCGATTCATCAATTTCCACATTTAAAATGGATACATTTTTTAATTTATCAGTCTTGTATTTATAAGATTTGGATTAATCCATTTAACTACTACATATATATATATATATATATATATATATATATATATATATATATATATGGGGGTGTATGTGCGTGTGTGTATGCACTAGCATATATTGAGAGATTTGAATATTACATTATACATAAAAGAAGATTTATATGTGTTAGATTTCATAATATATATTTATATACACGCTTGTGTCTAACACACATGTATATTTCAGCACACATACTTACACGCATATATATATACACATATCCATATATCCATATATATATATATATATATATATATATATATATACATACATACATATTTATGTATATATTCACATAAAACTTAGTTTGTCAAATGTCTCTATACAACTAATATGTTGTGCATGACTGTTTTTAACAAAGTATCTATCCTTCGGCCAGAACGAACTCAGCCTCTGGAAAATTGTTCATAAAACTCAGGAAAAGAAAGAAAAAGCCATTCATATTCAACACGCTATTACCAGGAAGTGAACATAATACCTGAACGAAGAAGACATATTACCAATCTGACCTCTTCACACCTGGCATTACTATTTCTTTCTTTGTTCTCTATGCATCCACTCAACTACCTTTTACGGCAATGCCTGATAGATTAGCATGAAAAATACCAAAAGAGGGGAAGCGAGACAAAAATCCGCGTTCACATTTAACAAAGTGACGAAGGTGCTATTGAAATGTATAGTAAACGTGAAAATGGAATCAAAAACGAGGTTCTCAAATCAGCAACGTCGTTAGATGCCGCCGTGAATAGTCGTGTTACTCTCCGCTGTTTGAAGTCGGACAAGTACCGTCGGAGCTTTAATGGTGGAACAAGACACACTTTAATTATGAGAATACATTTTGTCGCTTCAAGAAGAATTCTATATTTGATTCTTATCTATACATCCTCCTCTTTCCCTCTGTTTTCATCTCTACTCCTTTTTCCTTCCCTTTATCTCTTTACCTATCTACACTTTGCAAATTCCACCCTGAATATTTATTTATCCATGAGAGAAATAGAGGTTGGAGGGAAAAACTGCCCTGAAGGCGAGGCCATTCATTTCGAGTAAAATAGAGATTATACTAAATGTACTAGAGTTTCCGTTTAGAAAGCTTTCCAATTATTCCCTTTCGACTCAATATTCGCTAAAAGCCTTACGTTTAATTTGCTTCACTGAAGTTACAACCAGCGTTGCCAAGTCGCTGGGGTGCAGTAATCTATTGAATTTTAGGTTCTAAGTCATATTTTTCTAGTACACACACACACACACATGTAATATTAATGGGAGAGAACCGCAGGAGAGTGCTTGGTTACTTATGTAATGTAAAAAGTGAGAGTGTAGTATTTATTCATATACGTGTTACAGAAGACCAGAATTACAAGTTGAAATTTAATTGAAAATCGAAAAAAAGAAGCCAATGTATTGTCACTCTGTTCAGCCTCTGTTTTAAATTTCCGAGGAGAGTAATAAATTCCATTTGTGTTGATTTGAAACCGACATTATCAATTTTAGCCTAATGTTCTACAACACACGCACACAAGTATATATATATATATATATATATATATATATATATATATATATATATATATATATATATATATAAGAGAAAGAAAATGAAAGCTGTAAGTTGAACTTTACAATAAAACATTTATTGTTCGACTGAATACCCCAAAAAATTTTTACAAAGTTCTTATTCAGCAGAGTTTCAAAGAAATAAGCAAATTGTAGCAATGCTAAAGTTTACTAGTTAAGGCATTAAGTGAAACCGCAATTTATTTTAGTTATAATTTGCCAAATAAGAAAATGAAAAAATATTGGATATATAAAAAACTAATGTAAAAACAAACCGCGCATATTTCAGCTTGAATGAAACTCCTCTAGAGTTGATCCAAAATGCAAAATAGTTCTTTAGATAGGATATATTCCAAGATAAATCCAGCGTCGATGCATATAATCCGATTGGAAAGTTTTCAAAAACCGATTGGAAAGTTTAAAAAACAGCTGAAATAATGCAAATTGTTTTTTTTTTCAGGGTAATGCAGTAGTCCAAAGAGAAGTCTGTCCCTAATCAAATGGGATCTAATTGTAAGAGGAGAGAAATTCAAAATGTGAACCTGCATCCTAAGCTTAAAAAGAAAAAGTGATTTGAAGCGGGGGGGTATACAGAATAAATATGTAAAAAATATACAGTATAAACCTATAAAAAAAAATATAATGAAAATCAATACATTTTAAATAAAAATTCACAACATTTGTTTTTAAATAATTAAGTCACTATTTACTTGCTCTTCCACGATGTATAAACTCAGACATGATCAGTTTTTCATGTGGGGTAAAAGCTGAGCAGTGCATTGGAAAAATTGTCTTAGTCTAGAAGGAACCTTTTTTTTTTTGACCGAATCCAGAACTTTGAATTTTAAAGAATTGAAAAAAACTTTTCATTAAAAAGTTACAACCTCTTTTTAAGCAATAAAATCACTATTTACTTGCCTCCCCACGTGGATAAACCAAGACAGGGTCAGTTGTCATGTGGGTAAAGTCAGGCGCTAAGTCGGTTTTTTATGTAGAAAAAATTGAAAGAGAAACTCTTGATATTTTTGACTTGAAAACGAATAAGTTTTTATTATGTATGTATATAAAAGTAAGTTTACATCAATTCAAAAATGAAATATATTTTATGTTTTACATTATGTAATAGCGTGTTTTAATCGTCAGTTGTAACGATATAAAATTATTAAAGGGTGATAATTACGTTTCATGGATGACAAGAGTATTAAATTTAAATGTGTATTTAAAAATAAATATTTTATAGTATACCACATGTTTACAACTATTACTCGATTTATTGAAGAACAGCATTAATATTTTTCATAAAAATCTATTGTTTACTGGATTTATTTGCTTTAATGTCTCGTCTCAATTTTACCGTCTGACATCATTCGCTAACACCGTTACCTTAGCAGAATCCTAAATTATTTCCCAATTTAAAGTCGTTTCCTAAAATATCCAAATAAATTTAAGAGAAAAATATATTATGTGGTTATTTCCTTCTGGTAATTTTCAATTTCATCGCCTTTACTCTGTTACTATTTCAAAATCGACCTATCCTACTGTTCATGCAGTGACGTTGTCAATTTTTTGTGGCTACGTATCGAAGGGGGGCATGTTGAGAAATTCTAACCTCCAAACGTTGAATGGTATGTCCCATGTAGTAAACCTCGCAATGATCGTTAAAACGATAAACCATTATATTGTATTGAGTGGTAAAGACACCGTCCTTTTGAAAGGATGGGAAAACGTTTCTCGTCCAAATTACCGTGCGAAACTTAATTGCCAAGTAGCAACGTATAACCGTTGTAACAATTTTATGTGAAAATTCCTGGCTTTTGACACCAGTCCTCGGGAATGCCACATATATGCGACATCACCAAGTTCCACCTTTAAACGCCAGCATTTTATCCTTTACAATATTTCAACAGTGTGTAAAGGATAATCATTGACCAAAAGGATCTTATGCGTTGCAGTTCCGCATCCGGTTTAGTCCTAAAGCAGATAAACAAAGCTCAATGCCCTTAAGTTTTAATAAGAATTATTCTTCTGATTAAGAGAAAAAAACTAGCTAATGTATCAATTTATAAATATAGGTTTCCTATATACGTTTGCAATAAAACCCATGCTAGAACTTTCGACTAGAACACCCAAGAACAGTAATTAGCAGTAAACCTCACCCTTCCATAGTTAATGTTAATGCAGGGTGAAGGAGTTTTAATTGCTATAACAACCCCTCAACTTCAGCACAAGAGGACTTCATGAAAAATGTTATCCACATAACACAAATAGTACATCGGTTTCGGAAACTGATAAAAACAGTTGCTCTTTTAACCCGACAAAAAATATTGACCAATGTTGGACCCAAAAGAAGATCTCATTGCTACTCTATCAACTTGACGATACATTCTCTCCCCCCCAACTAAATTTAACTTAGCGAAAAGACGTCTTGATAGAGGTTTTTTTCTACCCCACCCTTTATTTTACTATCTTTTGTCTAATTTACGATTTTATACATTGAATTAAAGTAAGGAGTAAAAAAAACACTTTTTAAAAGTGTATTTTAGCTTCCTTTCGTTGTCAAATTTTTATTCTCTAATACTTAGAGCAAAGGCAAGAGAATATTATTTTCGTTGTTTTGGCCCTCTTAGTTAATATCTGATATGTTTTAGAAAGAGTGATGTGGTTCTCGATTAATTAACTGTGTCTGTGTCATATATAAATTCTCGAGTGTCAAAACAATAAAAATAATATTATCTTGCCATAACCCTAATTATAATATATTGTTAATCTAAATAAAAAACACAGCAATTGATAATATTGTCACGTCGCCCAGTATTATTCAAATGTTTTATAAAATTAAGTACCGATATTTATATATATATATATATATATATATATATATATATATCACATATAAAATTTTCTACACATATAATACTTTCTTAACTATCCATAAAAGACGTATTTCGGTCAAGGCTGCAGTACAGATAGATTTCTCCAAGGGTTTTTGTTTAGTCTTAATGAAGTGGGTGGTTAATTAAAAAATGGAGCTCCCCTACGAAAATAAATATATGTAAATCAATTCAAACACCTTTGGTTCTTGTTTCTTTTAATGAGAAATATATCCTTCTAGACCGTAGTATTATCAATAGTCAAAATGGTAAGATATAAAGGTCAGCTTATACATGATAATTAATTGGCCAAACTATCAATTCTACAGCATGTTTCTGTTAGCTTTTAATTAAAAAAGATAGCGTTCACTAGTAATGTTTTTCTGTGGTTAAGAACTGATCGAAATGTGAAGAAATGAAAGCCCGCTAACAAAAATTAATGTAAAAAATCACAATCCTAAAATCATTGTAATCAACAGACAACTCCGCAGATATCATACTGTGTACTCAACTTAATTTCTCCCATTCAACACCATAGCGAAGAATAAGAGGATATATATATATATATATATATATATATATATATATATGAAAATCTATATATATATATATATGAAAAAAAAAAAATATATATATGAAAATGTCAACCTTCTTTGTGCCGGCAAAAAGAAACATCAAACGCATTGTTTCTCTTTGGGGAACTTTGAATTTTTTCTCCCGCTTTCTTTTTCTCCCTCGTTGTGTCAATATGTTTTTAATCGTTTTTAAACGTAAATAAATTTAATTAATGTCCCCGTACGTTGGCACATTTAATAAGTTACCCAATAGAACTCTTTATTTTCGTTACAATATTATTTAGATTGCTATCGATTTACTCCTGACGAGTTGATAGCCGAAAGAGCTCTCGAGAAACTTCCGCCTAGTATTTTATTTAAAACTATATACAAATTCTGTACCTCTAAACATTTATATATATATATATATATATATATATATATATATATATATATATAGAGAGAGAGAGAGAGAGAGAGAGAGAGAGAGAGATTGAAAAAGGAGTGTATATCTCCGAAATATATCTCTTTAAAAATTAACATTCGTTTATTTTATAAATGTAAAAAAATTCACGTTGCAGATATTTGGCTTTGAAGTGTTCAATGTAACACATGTCTTATTCAATATATATATATATATATATATATATATATATATATTTATATATATATATGTATATATACGTGTGTGTGTGCGCGTATATATACATGTGTTGGTGTGTGTATTAGAAAGAAAAAATTATATGAATAGATAAATACAAGGAAGGAAAAAGAAATATATTAGAAAGAAAAAAATCGCTTTTTAATTGTTGGTTTGGTTTTTTTTATCTGCTTTGGCACTACAAATTAGTATATATTAGAACATTTCAATCTATACATACATGGTTATATGTTTATATAATAATATATCAATGTGTGCATATATATATATATATGCATATATCTAAACTAAATTATTAGTGTTTTTCTATTTTTACATATATATATATATATTTATAAGATTATCTAGATATATACATGGATATATATATATATATATCTTTATAATATAAAGCTGTGGGTGTGTATGTGTGTGTGTGTGTGTGTGTGTGGTCACCAATAGGCTCCTATATGGTTGACTATTATAAAAAACTGATTACATATAATGATAGAAAATGCATCGAGACACAGGAATGGGTATGTTTGATCTGGCAGAACGGTGGTCCATTAAAACTGTGGGGGTATGCGTTCGCGCCTGGTCCACATAGTATGGAAATAAAAAATTAAAAAATTAAAAAGTAACGTTTACAAGGATTTTTGATATAGATTTACAGATTAATACTTTTGATAAGTAGGTTTTCACTTAAATAGGGATGGTATAATAAAATTGTGGGGTCTGCGTTCGCGCCTGGCCTCCATAGAATGGAAATAGGCACAAACTTTAATAAAGACTTTTCATATCAATCTGCATAAGTATACTTTGATAATTATGTTTCAGTTTTTAGAAATATGGTATAATAAAATTATATATATATACATGCATATATATATATATATATATATATATATATATATATATATATATATATATATATATATACATCTATGTTTATACATGTACGGATATACATATTTATACATATATATTTATATTCATATGTGTATACAAGAGTATATCTAATTCTGGATATATAATCATATATGTATATATATATATATATATATATATATATATATATATATATGCATATAAATATGTTTGAATATGCATAAATATAAACATATAGATAAGGACATTTCGATGTATGTATACATATATATATCTGTGTGTGTATGTTTTGTCGACGTATTGATTTAATAAAATTTTCATTAATTTATGCTGATGCAATTGTTTAATGCTGTTTCGAAAGGAGTGTGCTGGCTATTTCATAGCTGTATGAAATGTTCCGTATGAGATTTGATAAAAATGAGTCCGTAAAGAGAGATATCCAAGGGAAATGGAGTGATGAAATGAACAAGATAGCGATGATGAATGGTTCGCTACATGCACTTTGGCATTTCCGAAAAGTAAAAGGCTCGTAAATTATACTTGCCCGATTTTTATCTTTATATAGACATAACTTTTGTGATTCTATATGAGTCTTTCTCACGTGACTCTTATATAAATACATAAATTAGCTTCGATGTATATATATATATATATATATATATATATATATATATATATGTACTAGCTGTACCTGGCAACGCGTTGCTGTGGCTCAGTTTGTTAAAATGGAACACATTCTTACAGAAACATTGCATTTTGTTCGTTTATTTACTTTCATTATTTTTTGCAATTTTTTCTATCAATAAAAGTTGTTGTTTCCCCTCTCCAAATTAATTTTTTACCATAAATTGTTAGGTGAAAGTTTTTTTGTTTTTTTTTTTTCAGGAAAACTTGCACTTTTTTAAAAAGAAATTTGGCAGTAAACGTTTCTTGTTGAAAACGGAATTTTTATTATAAAAAGAACAGATGGATGCTTTATACATTGTAAATAGTTAGGTGAAAGTAGAGAATTTTTTTTCAAAAGACTCTAAAATTATTTTTTTCAACAGATGTTAAGAAAAACAGAAAACATACTTCCATCATTAATTATGCAAAAGATAAATAAAGTGGAAAACTTTCTGTTATTAATGTTTGTTAAAAAATAAATACAGTAAACTTCGCTTAAGTGTTAGCATATGCTGCATCTTAAAAAGTGGGTACATGCTGACAATTAAATAAAATAAACGTCTAAAAATTAGTAAAAATAAGTAAAATCATGAATGACGGCTCTTGGGGGGAAGTAAGTAAGAACAACACAATCATTTGTGTAAAATAAGTAATATTCGAGAAATTGTAAACAATAACAAAAATACCTGATACCAAATGCAGTAAAATTCAAGTATCTTTTATACGTGCTGAAATTGTTTTTAAGTTATTTTTATTTCATTTCTTTTATTAAAAGTTGTCTTTCCAACAATGAACTGGTTGCATATCGTTTAAGCATTGGGGACTTCACTCTTGGAAAATTGTATAAAAAAATCTATGTCTATCACTAACTCTAAATTTGGGAGTGCAACTCGAACTTAGGGTTAGTGGTCATTTGTTAGGTATGTCAGAAGTTTCGTGAAAAATATTGAATAATTATACCCCGTTCTCCAAGCTTATAACTTCTCGTAAAATGTAATTCAAGCCCTAATTTTTTTCAATTAAAGGAGCAAGGACCAATGTTTCATAAAAAACAAAGAAGAATAAAAAAAACAACGTGTTTTTAAAAAAAGAGGTTTAAACTTCGGACTTTACAGGTAAATTTCTAAAAAAACACACTACTTTTTTGTTTTAAATTTAAGTATATTATTTATTGAGCTTTTATCTTCAATTTGTGATATATAACACTTTGGTGAGTAAATTAAGTATTTACTTTTTAATAGACATTTAAAAATGGGAGGCGTGAATTAATTCGGTGCCCTGTCTTTCCAAGCTCATAACTACTCGAAAAATATCATTCAAACCCTATTTTTTTCAATTAAAGGAGCAAGGACCAAGGTGTCATTTAAAAAAAAAAACACACAAACAGCGTGTTTAACAAAAATGTTTTAAACTTCGGACTTTACAGGTAAATTTCTAAAAAAGACTACTCTTTTGTTTTAAATTTGAATATATTATTTAATGATCTTTTATATTCAATTTCTGATATATAAAACTTTGGTGAGTAAATCAATTATTTATTTTTAATAGACATTTGATAATGGGGGTTTGGATTTATTGGACAGAGCATAAAATTTTCCATTGACCCTGAAAATATCGTAAAAATAAACTCAATAGAAAAATTTTGATAGATTTTTAAAGTAAAAAAGTGAAAATACTGAACTCGGTAAATTCAATTAATTTCATTACTGTTTATTTTTAAATAAAAAAAAAACATTTCTATTACTTTTTATACAACTGTAATAGTATATTTAGGAAGTATAATCCATAAAGGAAATTAACAACCCACTTTTAAAAGAGAAATTACGAGTTTTTTTTTTAATATTTTATCAGCAGTTTCCTGTTAGGCGTGTCAAAAATTCATACAAAAATTCTGATACACTTAGCCTCCTCACTCCTTAAGCTATAAGCAGACATTTGTTTATTATATTTTTTATTATTCAGTGTGTAAAATCTACTTTGAACAACATATTTGGAAATTAGAAAAATAAAAAAAAACCTTTGTTTTAGCATATTAAAAGTATTTAGGTTGGTAGATAATTAAATCCTACTGTGTTTGGTATAAGTAATTTTTTTTGCTGTTTCTTGCTTTTTTACCTAAGGAGGGTTGCTTAGATCGTATTTTAAACAAAACTACGGAGGTTTGGAATACCTCCCCACTAAAATGTACTTGGAAAAAATCGATTTTATAGCGAGACTTAAGAATAGTTAGCCAGAAAAAAAGGTGAAAAACAAACAAAAAAATAATAAATAAAAAATTGTTACCAAAGGCAATAAATGCTACTTTTTTTTTTACTTACATGAATGAGATTATTGTACGTTTTAAAGTATTTTCAAGCGCTTTTCTTTATTTTGTAATCTAAAATTGCGGGTGCGTGGGTGCGAAATATCTCCAGATTTTCTAGAATTCCCAGCTAGATTGCAAACGAAATCTCCAGATCTAGCAGGAAAACCGCTAAATTTGAAACACTGGTAACGTGACGCAAGCGGTGGTAAATAATTCACTATGAATAAAGAATGGCCTATCAGTACAAAGAAAACCACCTATTTATAATAGAAAAAGTAAGTATAATGTTATAATTAAAAAGAGATATATAGAAACACGCATGGGTACAGTAAGCATCTTATACCAAAATGTTAAGCAATTTATTTAGTTATTTAGACTATTAATTACGAACGAACCAAGAGCTGAATTTATATATATATATATATATATATATATATATATATATATATATATATATATATATATATATATCAGAGCAAATAGTTAAACCGAGGTCTTATCGAGCTTTTACATCTGGTTGAGATTACTTTATTAATATTAATTCTTTAATATTTCTAATATACTTTAGTTTTACCAAGTCGGATCATTTTGGTAAATTTAATTGTAATTTTTATTATATGTATATATATATATATATATATATATATATATATATATATATATATATGTATATACATATATATGTATATATATATATATCTTAACACACATAAACACACATATATATAAATATATATATATATATATATATATATATATATATATATATATATACACACATATTCACAAGTAAGGGCTCATATATATTTTGACCCCAAAAGTTGAAGAGCTAAGGATATAGAATTAGTAGCAAGTAAACTTGAGCTTACTACTATAGAAGTTCATCTCCACATAGCCATTAGAATTTTCATTGCAATTATTCAAGGAATTTTTTTAAACATCTCTGTTCCTTGCCGAGGTCGATGGCATAATTTTTTTCATAAAGTCTTATACCGTAACAAATTGAGAAAACGTATAAGTGGTGAATACATGTTAAGTAATTATAATAATGCAGTAAACTATCCCTTCTAATTATTTCCGAGGAAATAGAAATTGCAGCCATTAACGTCAGTCGTATTTGCATTTGTTTATCCAAAAAAATTCCCCATTAATTCAAAGTTATATATACAGCCTTAGACGAAATTATGGTGCACCAATGACAAATCAAAATCATGATTCAAACTTTTATATTTTAAAGTAAATAATAATTGCGAAATATTATCAACTCTACTTTACCAACAATCAATATAAGGTAAGTTCTCCATTAACCTTTATAACAGCTTTATTCATTTTTTTGCATATTATTGACTAAGTTGTTGCAAGTAGGAATAGCCTATTTTCGGTTATTCTTCATGAAGCTTAGTCTCTTTTTTCTTTTGGTTTTAACTAGCTACCATTCTAACAAAGCCGTTTTAACGTTGTCTTAAGAATTGCTTCCTAAGCCCCTGGAAAACCTCATCAGTATGCCCCTCTCAATACAGACTAATTAGTCTCCTGTGCGTCATGAGTAAGTTGCTGGAATTTGTTTTAAATATAGAAGTAGTCAACTAACTCAGCAAGAATAACCTCAATGATATGCATTTTGGTTTCCGTTCTGCTAGACGCAGAGCATATGTGCTAAGAGTTATATGTTATAGAATTAAGGAGCCCATTTCTGGGGCAATTGTCTTTGACAACCTAAAGGCCTTTGATAGGACATGGCATAAAGATCTACTCAATAAATCTGTCCAGCGACGGTATGGATGGAAATGTCTTTTCGATTATTAAATTAATTATTTGTCCTAATGTTCACTCATTAAAACTTATCCTCAAGTGGTCCTCAGGCCTTAATAATTGGTGACTTCTTTGTAGAAAGATATATTGATCCTCACTCGTTCTTTTAGATGGGACCACAATATTTAAATGGGGTTTAGGCCTGAGGATTGAAGGGGAAACTTTATCATTGTGATCCCTTTTTTTTTCTTAAATCAACCCATTAAACCTTTGACGTATTGCATGGGGCATTTTCTTGTTGGAAGATTCATCACCTGGAATGAAATATTTAACTCGCAATGATTGGGAAAACCTGGTTCTGTCTATTAGTATAAACAGTGGACTGCATTGTATCAATAAAGAAAGATAACAAAAGAAAAATTTACTCAAAACTATTAGAAAACATGTTTTTGAATACACATGCTATTAAACAGTTATATTTAAATTGATAGGTGCGAATTTGTACGGTCTATCTTAGCTATATTATCAGCAAAACAGCTAATGCACATTTAATTCTCATGATACACTAATGTTTTAATATAACCTATATTATAATAACAAAACTCCCGCGAACCAAAGTTAGTCCTTTTTTGCTCATATAATTTATAAAGCACATATTATTTTTTGTATTTACGCAAGTGTAATGTATTATTATTTTTATTTAAAAAAATAAGCACCCCATTTACTTCCACCTTTAAAGCGTACAGTACAGATGTTTATTCTTCAATTAACATATTTACATCATATTTGAAGGTGGGTATAGTATAGCTTCATATTTTCTGCTTCCAACCCAAGCAAAAATGTATGCTGCCATCGATCGCATGTTTTCGCTAATACATACACCCCCATATATATATATATATATATATATATATGTGTGTGTGTGTGTGTGTGTGTGTGTGTGTGTGTGTGTGTGTGTGTGTGTGTGTGTGTGTGTGTTGATAGAGAGAGGAAGAGAAAGAGACAAGATTAAGAGAGAAAGAATTAGAGAATGTAAAAACCTGTATATCGAAGTGCCCAAAGAATGTTCGCATTATTTTACGGTCCTTGATATGACCTTAAACTATATCCGATGGTGAGGCCCCAGCTTGCCGGCATTGGGGAGTGAAGAGCCACCATTTAATTGCCATCGCTTCCAGGGCTACTCTGCCCTGGAGTGGGAGTACCTGTTAGGGTCCCAAATATGAGTAAAATAGGAACGGACTTTAAAAAAACAAAAACAACAAAAAAAACAAACAAAGTATTAAAAAGTGTTCTTCAAAATCACTGGATTCAGCATTAAATAACCTGAAAAGAGTTGATATGCCCTAAAAGAAAAACAAACAAACAAACAAATATTATTTTACGTAGTATTTATTGAATTTTATCACCAACGATCAGATGTACGATCATTTCAAAGAGTTTTATCTATTGCGCATTTCAAATCGTCTAATCATCACCAAAGTCGCAAAAAGAGACTCAGTTATCTGTTTAACATATTGCCTTTCTATAAGTGTTTCAGATGTATGCATTAAAAGATAAGGATGTATATACACCATACTTGCACCGGCCCCATCATCATTTTTCTGAAAGACGAATGTTTTTTTCAATTATATTTCACATTTTATGCATACCAGTAATTTCAATTTAGAAGCCCAATATTAAATAAATATAACCACAGAGCACATATAAAACAATTAAAAATATAGCTACATTCAACAGAATATATATATATATATATATATATATATATATACACACATTTATACATTATTTTGGAAAATATCTTTTCAATTGTATTTCACTATTTCTGTATGCTAATCACATTTATTCAGAAGCTCAGTAAATGTTAAATATGACAGCAGAGAATATATAAACGAATAATAGTATACTTACATTCCAAGATCAATTTTTTTTTATTTTTCAGGCAAAACAGCTCCCCCAGCATATTAAAATTTAGGTATATTTTTTTTTACAGATCCGTTTCGTTATACATGAACAATCGGTCATAATTATATCAATATTGTCTATTTTCGTGCATATATTCTTCTGACAAATTAGAAATCATTATCTTAGCTAGAGAAAAATGCATGGCAGTATAATGCTTTAAGAAGAAAAAGAAAGTAACAATATTCTGTGTTTGTTCTGAAAGCCATCTTTGTTTATATATATATATATATATATATATATATATATATATATATATATATATATATATATATGAGAGAGAGAGAGCGAGAGAGAAAGACAAGGAAAGAAGGAAATATCATCGATAGTTAAGCACCGTTGAGCCTCGTAATGCCTAAATTGAGGGATTATTCAGCTTATTGCGATATGGTTTCAATGATCCGAATCATTTCGTTGTCACTATCCTCAAGCAGTGTACCTTAAATAGATTGGCTATTGCCCAACACTTACCTCATAACTACACGTGTGACTACCGCTACAAGTTTTATCCCTTATCTTTCCAGACTGAATTTGACACTTCCAAAAAAGATATGCCTTTTATATTTTTATTCGTCGGATTAGAATAGAGAGGATAGCAAATGGCATAGTTTTGAAGACTGAATGTATGCGTTCATGGCATGCAAGTTTCATCACTCTGTTGCAAATATTGACGATGCGAAACATGAAAAAACAACTCCTGTCATGTCGCTATAAGAAGGGAATTCTTATTGAATCTCTCCATACAGAAGCGGATTGAGAATAGTGGTGACAATTGACAAAAATATAATTGAAGCAGAAACAGGGGCTTGTAATTTTTTAGAAAATTCTCAAATGCTTTCTGCAAAAAAACTTTTATTTATTATCTACACTCTGACTGCTCGAGCGATTTTGATTGCTTTTCTATTTCAGCCATAGTGTCATCTTGCAATGGCTAGACCTTCTATTTACGTTGATCGTAGTATATCCTTCTGTTACAAGAACAGGTCTACTATTCTTGTAAGTAAAAATGAGATAGGATAGTCCGAGAATTTGAACCTGGAAAGCTAGGTTTGGAATTAAGATTCAGGAGAATTTTAAAATAAATTGCAGATATGTTTGTTGAAAGAGCCTTCGTTGTTTAGAAATGTTATTGTGAAAAAAGAATTTAAAAACGGACAATAGCAAGTGTTAAACATATTGGGAAATAGCTTAGACCAAAAATAGGTTAGAGGATTCTTGTTGAAAATATGTGTGAACAGTGCAAGTGAGTTCCGGACACGTTGTTGGCCATGCAATGACGTCATGGCTAAGAGATGAGTTTTCAATATAGTTTGAAGTTTTAGTGAGAGAAACAGAGTGAGTAAACTTATTGTATAATGTAACGTATTTTTTAAAGTATTTTTATATATTGTAAAATGTCTTAAATGTGTGTAAATGTTATTGTATTTTGCGACAGGAATTCAAAGTTATTATTAGGTATATGCATTAAAATGGAAATATTTAGGGAAAATAATATGATGCTGTCAGATGGTTGGCGTAGAAATAAGTTATAATTTTAGAATGGTGAAGAATAGAAAATTACGTAAACGGGTATTTTTGAGGGTTTTTACAGATGTGATAAGCCAAAAGAGAGATTTTCTTTTTTAATATCTGCTTTTTGTATTTTTTTAAAAGTCCATAAACATTTTTTTCGCAAGAAGTGTTACTTGCCGGGTAAGCATTAAAGATGTCTGGTTCGGAAAAAAATAATGGATCCTGTGAATTGGCTGCTTAATTGCTGGTTGCACGTAACGAATCCAAGCAGAGTAATAAGTCTTGGCTCAATAAATTAAAGGCAGCGTGGGAGGATACGAGAATCCTAAGGTTACCAAAATGACTATGAGAGTCAATACCACAGACAAATCACATATAGCTTAATGAGGTGAGAGAAAAGTAAAATATACCGTTGGTACGTAAGAAGATATAACCTTATATTTTTTTAGAGATGCAAGAATGCGGGATATCTCTACTGGATCTTGGAAGCTCTGATGAGAACAAAGAAAAATCACAGAAATCGGTTCATAGTTAGAATTTAGTGCGCAAATAAGGATCGTGGCGGAAGCTTTGGGGGTTAATTAGTTAAGGGTGATATTTTCTTAATCTTCATCAAGTTCCAAGAGTCCAAGCAATGAGATCCAAGTAAATTAGTGTGATGAAAAAGTATATCTTAATAATTGGAAGTCAACCACAAAGATAAATTATGAGCATTGAGTATGTCCCAGAAAAGATAAGATAGTTACAAAATGAGACAAAGCCATACTTAATAAAACAACCGGGCAAAGGATAAGATCAGGGCACTTTTTGACGTAATAAGTCGTCAATTTCAAAAGAGGTTAAGTGAGATCTCGATTTACCGCATAAGGGTGGCTGGATAGAGCAGCTGACGTGAATCAAGGGAGTAATACCCTACACCCAAAAACAAATGTGAAGAAGATGGAAGAGGGTCTGATCTAATAAAAATAAATAAATAAGTAAAAATTGTTAAGTCAGTTCGAAAGGGCTGAATAAAGCAGTTTTTTTAAGCCTGCTCTTTCTTAGGCATGTGGTTGTGTAGATATAGAGAAAAATGTAATAAATTTAAAAATGCATACATTTTTTGAAAATAAGGAGGGAAGGGATGTTACGAGAACAGGTCTCCTGTTCTTGTATGTAAATAAAAATGAGATAGAATAGTCCGAGAATTCGAACCTGGAAAGCTAGGCTTCGAATTAAGATTCAGGAGAGTTTTAAAATAAATAGCAGATATGTTTGTTGAAAAGGAATTCGTTCTTTAGAAATGTTATTGTGAAAAAGGTATTTAAATTTAAAAACAGACAATAGAAAATGTTAAACATATTGGAAAATAGGCTAGACCAAGAATAGGCAAGAGAATTCTTGTTGGAGATATGTGTGAACAGTGCAGGTAAGTTCAGGATACGTTTTTAGCCATGCAATGACGTCATGGCTTAAAGATGAGTTCTCAATATAGTTGGGAGTTTTAGTGAGAGAAACAGAGCGAGTAAAGAGAGAGGGTCGGACAGAGTCGGACAGACAGAGCTGATATTGGTCAGAAGGAATCCACCTTTGGAAGCGAATGTTTAGAAGTTGAAATCATCTAGGACTTTGGTGTGAAAGCATTAACCGGTCGAAGAAATAAAGGACGTCATAATTTTGTAACTTTTTCTTTTACACAGTGATAACCACTTATCAAGGCCCGGAAGCCACTCAGGGATAAGGGTTATTGCAAGTACATTACGTTAGTGTGGAGATTTGATGAAGTATCTACTTAAAGAGGGCAGTTCATTAGGAATTTGTTAACGTTGGACTTGAAGACATTCAAGTTTTAGTCCGGTGAGAAGCAGGCAGACAGAACAGAGGTCCACAGCCGTGCAGTTTCTTTCGTTGTGTCATTCTAAACAAACAAAGGTATTGAGATTCATTTATATGAATTTTGTGTCCACTCATCGTAATAATGAACTTTGTGTATAAACCTCATCATTAAGAAATGTGTCTCCCTCGCTATCAAGAAATAATGACTGGCCGCTCCTGTTATAAAACAACTGATAATCCTCATATCTAAATATATGTTATAGAAACATTCACAGAAGGTATAATTTATCTCTTCTATCTACCTACTCCTTCTCGTTGTCTATTACATGGCTCTGTCTCACTCTTCAAATGTGACCGATATATGTCTCTTAAATATTACCCCCATGCAACACTTTTAGTAAGGAGATAAACAGCCGGCATTTATTGTAAATCATAGCGTTTCATAAATAAGCTGAGCTCTTGAGTCATTAGATAATAGATGTGAAAAACTTTTGTTTTTACTCTCTGTCGTTTTCATTTTCATTTTAAGCACACATAAACACATACATACACCACCCACACATATATAACAGCGAAACCGTACTGTATGTGGATTATATATATATATATATATATATATATATATATATATATATATATATATATATATATATATATATATATATATATAGCGAAGATTGTTTCAAAA